>NC_055992.1:88400218-88709139 GCF_018446385.1 Zingiber officinale | reverse complement strand
TAGATGAATGTTGTTATGTGCCTGCTTTAACTAAGAACATAATTTCAGTTTCTTGTTTGGACAAGAAAGGTTTTTCATTTATAATAAAGAACAAATGTTGTTCAGTTTATTTCACTAGTAGAATTTTGACTTTTTACTTTATATATATTCACCGAAGTCATAGATAGATAATTACCGAAGTAGACGCACATGAAGTAATAAGGTACTATTTTACTTCATCTTATTACCGAAGTTGTATATAGGAAAAAAGCGAAGTCTTTGACCGGTTCAAGGAGGCAAAACTGGTTCAAGGTTGGACCGATGTTGAAGTAAAAAAACATCTTTTACTTTATTTGTTTTGTAAAGTGTCGAAGTAAAAAATGATATATAACTTCAGGATTTAAATGGATTGCTGAAGTAATAGATGATATGGAACGTCACGGTTTATATTGATTGATAAAATTAAACTATATATATATATATATATCCACAAAATGACAAATGCCATAACAATCCAGAAATTTATCCATCAATCCACAAGTATATATATATCCATAAATTCACAAGCATAACTTAAAAATACATCCACATAAACCAAAAGTGTATCCACAGGTACGTATATCCAAAAATCCATAATGTAAAATAAAATATTTATCCTAATGTACATGACCCATTTAGGCACCTAGATACGAGTAGATGAATTCGCTCCATTCACTTCTGACTTCATCATATTGAGATTGATTGTAATATTGATTCTTGATTGTTCCTGCAAACTTTTATGTAAAAAAAATACAAAAATGCATTAGATTTATAAAATCTACAAAAGTATATTAGATTTATAAAATCATTACATTTATTATATATCATAAAGAAGAAACTCACCATCTTCTCCAACTGTGGATTTTTACATTCAACTATCTCTTTCATGTACCTCATCACATAATATCCACATTCAACAGAACCACTTTGTTTTAGATTACCCTATAATGTAATAAAAAAAGTAATGCAACAATTACAATCCAAATAATAAGAACTATCCATTCATGTTTTAATATATATGTACAATACATACCATCAATTGCTTAAAACCTGATACTTTAGCAATACCCTTTGAGGCATTATACATCTTGACCCCACTACATTTTAAAAAGTAAAAAAATTATATTTTTCATATTTATAAGTGAATGCATTCAAAATCAACGCAATCTACTACCTACTTGGTCGCCATAGATTTCCATGCATCGTCTCGGTTTCTATTAGACATACAGTCCAATAAATATATTATATTTTTATCTTCATTCACAATAGTCAAGATCCAATGGTACCTGCAAAAATAAAAATATAACATTGACTAATATGTAGTAAGAATTGATAAATAATTAAAATATTACCCAGTGTTGTATGGGAATCGACAATATGTTGTGATGTGTCACGACCATCTTTACCAAGTGGGCATGTAGGTATGTTGTCGGGATCCACAAATGAAACATAATCAACCTTGTCTTCATCTCTCAAATATTTATAGAGGTGATTGCACTCAAATATTATATAACTCTGTAAGAAATGTTTTAAGGTGTGGGCAAGTTTCAAATAAAATATTAAAATGCAAATAAACATTGTAAGTTAACATATCCCATGTAAACCCAAAATCTGTCTAGTACCTATCTCTCTCATTTCCATAAAGCACAAGATATCTTCTCTCAGCAACCACATACTTTTAGGATGTCCAAACATATATAGTGTCCTTAAACTCTATGTATATGCTTACTGTTGATGAGAATATGATGGTTCTAACATGATTGAATTTGAATCATCAATCACTAAAAGATACACAAACTTAACGAGGCTTCTTTTACTGCAAAATTGGATAGAAGCAAATTGAGCCTTATTATCCTTCAAGCAATGTGTTCCTCTGAAATATTCAAATGATGCAAGAACATGGAAGTTAACAAACTAAAATAAGCACAGAGCCTGAGTATTTGTAAGGAATAAATTGTTGATGAAGTACGCAACATATGTAAGACTATAGTTTTTCCAATAAATAAACATTAGCTTAATTGAAATTCAAGCTCAAGACTTGTTTAGCATTTGCAAGTCCTTTCTGTAAGAGTTCACCCATAATTACCTCCATATACGTTGGCCTCTAAAGCAAAGTATTGTTCCATTCTGTAAAATAACTAAAAGTAAGAACTATTAATATGCAAATATTTAAATGCCAACAAAAGAAGAGCCTGCAAAGTGAAAAAAATATTGTTGATTAAATACACATATAATCATAAGATTCATCCATTCTTTTAAAGTCCAGTATTTACCAAGATTTTGTGACGAGATGTTACTCAGAATGCCAACAAAAGGAATCTGGCGATCCATGTAGTTTGATGAACCTAATAGTGTAGATTTCCTATAAGAGCAAGAATCTAAAGACAGGCACCAACCTCCACCTTAGAGTTCAAGTATGGGGAATTCAATATCAGAAATAGATTGATTACCTCCAAGTGCAGCACCACTAGCGCCAAAGCCTAGAAAAGTCTCCCGAAATCCATGAAAGAACTGACTGCTCATGAAGGACGAAGCATCGAGGAGCAGACGAATTGAGGAAGGGACCGAGGCGAGGGAGAGGGCAGAGGATTCACGCACGGTTCTCGCTGGGTATATCCGAGTCTAGGAGCAACTCCAGGAGGAAGACACCGTCGCTACTGTAGCCTCTGTAGTTGGCAGACGCTTGGCTAGGTCTGAAGTGGCACACTTCCTCTAGCAACCTCTTTAGTTGGCTCGAGGAATTGGGAGTGGTTGAGGATGGCGGCGTAGCCAGTGAAGGGGCCAAGCAGGGCGGGCCGACCAACGAGATGACTCCGGATGCTCACGGAGGGGAAGGACAAGAGCGAGAGGGAGAAGAGAGGTCGGTGCCAGAGACTCCTCCGCAGCCGCCGCAGGGAACCGGAGAGGGAAGGCGACGTTGCGGGAAGGGTTAGGTTTAAAAAATGAAAATGCTGGATTGGAAGTGAAATAAAAAGTTGCGGGGTGAAATGGCAATTAAAATTAATTATATCCGATTGATCTTTTTAACTTCAGTTTTTACTTCAGTATTCATAAATTTTTTTTACCTTTTTTACTTTATCAAATACATTAGGTCAAAGTAATAAGATACCAAACAAAAAAAGTGAAGCCCGCATTTTTTTTAAATGAGAAGTAAAACATATTTTTTACTTCCTTAATGTTATTATCGAAGTTATTTATTATATAGTACTTCGAAATCCCTAATTACCAAAGTTATTTGTGCGGAAGTAAAAATCGATTTTTCTACTAGTGTTTAAATGATATATTCTATTGTAGTGCACCTCTGATGAACGGACTCTATATTCTAGACCTTGAGAACCCTATCTATAACATAAGTACCAAGAGGTTCAAGTCAAATGACATGAACCAAACCTATCTCTAGCACTATCGCTTAGGTCATATCAATGACAAACGCTTATCCCAGCTCCATAAAGATGGATTGCTGGACTCATTTGATTTTGAATCATATGAGACATGCGAGTCATGCCTTCTAGGCAAGATGACCAAGACTCCCTTTAGTGGATACAGTGAGAGAGCGATTGACTTGTTAGGTCTTATACATAGTGATGTATGTGGCCCTTTTAATGTCACTGCTAGAGGTGGTTATAGATACTTCATTACATTTACTGATGACTTTAGTAGATATGGTTATGTGTACCTAATGACACATAAGTCAGAATCCTTTGAAAAGTTTAAAGAATTCAAGAATGAAGTATAAAACCAGCTTGACAAGAGTATTAAGATACTTCGATCAGATCGAGGTGGTGAATACCTTAGCCATGAGTTTCGTGACTATCTAGCTGAGTGTGAGATTCTATCTCAACTCACTCCTCCTGGAACACCACAGTGGAATGGTGTATCCGAAAGGAGGAATCGTACCTTATTAGATATGGTACGATCTATGATGAGTCACACAGATCTTCCTATGTATCTTTGGGGCTATGCTTTAGACACAGCAGCCTTCATTCTCAACCGAGTTCCATCCAAGGCTGTAATAAAGACATCATATAGGATATGGATTGGGAGAAATGCCCAGGTGTCTTTTATGAGGATTTGGGGTTCTGAGCCTTACGTTAGACGTCAAGTCTCGGACAAACTGGGACTCAAATCCGATAAGTGCTATTTCATTGGATATCCCAAGGAAACAAAGGGATATTACTTCTACATTCCCAGTCAACACAAGGTAGTTGTGGCTAAGACTGGGGTATTTCTAGAAAGGGACTGTGTTTCTAGAAAGACTAGTGGGAGTACGTTCGATCTTGAAGAAGTTCAAGATGTGGACTATAGCACTGAAGCCTCGATGGAAGTTGAACTGGAACCACAAAGTGTTGTGGATGATGTTGTTCCACAAGGAGTTGAGGAACCATAATCAGTTCAAGTAGACCTACCTCTTCGCAGATCTGATAGGGTACGTCGTCAGCCAGAGAGATACTCATTTCTCTTGTCTGACCATGATGACGTTGTGCTCATTAAGGATGAGCCTACCTCCTATCAGGAAGCTGTGATGAGTCCAGATTCTGAGAAATGGCTAGAGGCCATGAGATCCGAGATGGAATCCATGTACACTAACCAAGTATGGACTTTGGTTGATCCACCTGAAGGGGTCAAACCCATTGGGTGTAAGTGGGTCTTTAAGAGAAAGACTAACATGGATGGACTTATTTATAAGGGTCGCTTGGTAGCTAAAGGTTTCAAGCAAATTCATGGTATTGACTATGATGAAACATTTTCTCCAATAGCGATGTTTAAGTCCATTCGGATCATGCTTGCTATTGCAGCATACCATGACTATGAGATATGACAGATGGATGTCAAAATAACGTTTCTAAATGGAAACCTGCTCGAGGATGTGTACATGACACAACCTGAGGGTTTTGTAGATCCACAGCATACTAGCAGAATATGCAAGCTGCATAGGTCCATTTATGGGCTAAAGCAAGCTTCTCGGAGCGCTAATCTTCGATTCGATGATGCAATCAAATAGTTTGGTCTCATCAAGAATGAAGATGAACCTTGTGTCTACAAGAAGGTTGTTGGGAGCACAGTTGTCTTCCTTATATTGTATGTGGATGACATACTACTCATTGGGAAAGACATCCCTTTGCTGCAGTCTGTCAAGACTTGGCTAGGGACTTATTTCTCAATGAAGGACTTAGGTGAAGCATCCCGCATTCTAGGCATACAGATCTATAGAGATAGATCTAAGAGATTGCTTGGCCTAAGTTAGAGTACATATATTGACAAGGTACTCCTACGGTTTGCCATGCAGAACTCCAAGAATGGATTTCTGCCGATGTCACATGGCGTGAGTCTTTCGAAGACTCAAGGTCCCTCTTCTAGAGAGGAGAGAGACCGCATGGATCAGATCCCTTATGTCTCAGCCATAGGATCTATCATGTATGCCATGCTATGTACTCGTCCTGATGTCTCGTATGCTTTGAGCATGACGAGCAGATACCAGTCAGATCCAGGTGAAAGTCACTGGATAGCGGTCAAGAATATTCTTAAGTACTTGAGAAGGACTAAAGAATATTTCTTGATATATGGAGGCGATGACGAGCTAGCTGTAAAGGGTTACAGTGATGTCAGCTTCCAGACTGACCAGGATGATTATCGATCGCAGTCAGGGTACATGTTTTGCATAAATGGTGGTGCTGTGAGCTGGAAGAATTCGAAGCAAGACACAGTCGCCGATTCTACAATAGAGGCCGAGTATATTGCTACATCAGAGGCAGCAAAGGAGGCAGTTTGGATCCGCAAGTTCATCACTGAACTTGGGGTGGTTCCTAGCATCGCTGACCCTATCGAGCTCTATTATGACAACAATGGAGCAATTGCGCAGGCTAAGGAACCTCGCTCACACCAGCAGACCAAACACATACTATGACGCTTCCATCTCATTCGAGAGATTATCGAGAGAGGAGATGTGAAGATTTGCAGAGTACCCACAGAGGCTAACATCGCAGATCCCTTGACCAAGGCTTTGGCACAGAGAAAGCATGATGGTGACACTAGGTCATTAGGCCTTAGAGCCTATACTGATTGACACTAGTGCTAGTGGGAGATTGTTAGTTAGAGCCCTAGATCCAATCATTTGATGATTATTGTATGGACTCGTTGTATCATATTCTTGTATATAAATAAAGGCATTTGTTTTTGGTTATTATACTTACTTGTAATAACTAAGTATAATAGCGTCCTTGAGTAGAAGGTTCTTATCTATATCAATCGATTGGTTGAATCGATAGTGAGATGATATAGGGAACACTACTCTTAATCATTCCTAGTCGAGTGTTAACATTCAGGAAAAATGTTAATGCGACAAGACTAACATGTAGGTCAACTCGATGACTTAATCTCACAAGTCATTGATATAGAGATATCAAGTTGACACATGGGTATGCATTGGAGAATGTATACTGAATGACCCGCCATGAGAAAGTATCATGGATCATTATATGAGTGTCATATACTTTCTCATGTGGCTATTAGTATGACTACTAGTCCTTGGACCTGAAGTCACCATGGTTCCCTACATAAGGAGTTACGTACTTTGGCTTCGTCAAACGTCACCCGTAACTGGATGGACTATAAAGGCGATTACTGGGTATGTAACGAATTATGCAGAGGGATGTGAGTGATGTAGATGGGATCTATCCCTCCTATATGACAGGAGTGACATCGATATTCTTGATAGAGTGAGACCACAAAGTGCATGGTCATGCCCAAATGAGTCAATATGAGATATTGAGCTCATTTGATTGAGTGAGTCTACTTGGAGTTCAAGATTTAGATTGATTAGAGGATGACACGGTCTATGCCTCACATTAATCAATCTAGATGTCTAGGATAGAAGGACATTGTCATATATTGTGAAAAGTCACAATTAGTAGTCACAAGGTGATGTTGGATCTCAACATTCTTGTAACTTGGGTAGTAATGATGTGTTGCTAGATACCGCTCATTACTTATGCTTCTAAATGAGTTTAAGAGCATTTCCAATGTTACAAGAACCTATAGGGTCACACACAAAGGACAATTAGATGGAGATTAGGTTCATTTGATGAACCTAAAGGATTAGGTTCATGTGATGAACCAAATTGGATTAAGAGTAATCCAAATTGAGCTAATTGAGTTGGACTCAATTTGGTTCATGTGTTAAGTGAGTCTAATTTGGACTTAGACTCATTTAATTAATTTAATTTAATGAATAGAGATTCATTAAATTAAAATTGACTTGAACCAATGGTTAGATTAGATCAATCAAGGGAGAGAAGTTGTCAAGTTTGACTTGACTTGAGAGGAAGATGAAGGGTCAAGTTTGACTTGACCATTTGCCACCTCATTGGTGAGTTGGTAAAGAGTGGACCAATGATGATGCTCCACATCATCATGTTTGCTTAAGTGGGATGTCATCTCATGGGAGTTACCAAGAGTTGTGACTCTTGGTATCCCATGGAGGTTACAAATCTTATGAAGTGGCTGGCCACTTTTAGTGTGGAATGAATTGATTTTCATTCAAGAGAATTCATTTCTTCTTCTTCCTCTCAAGCTCTCATCTTCTTCTCCCTCTCCTCCACCTCCTTGGCCGAAACATCTAAGGGTGCTAGCACACCTTTTTTTGTTGTTTTCCCCATCTCTTGCTTGTGTGGATACACATAGAGGAGTGTCTATTTTGATACTCTCGAGATCCGGTGAACCTTGGACGAGTGGGATACGCGAAGGGCTTCTCATCAAGGGTAAGTTTCTTTTCTTCCTTGTAGATCTAGTGTAGATCTAGGTTAGAAACTCGTACATGAAGTTTTTCGAAAATTTATAAACTTTGCACGGATCCGTGGCATGGGTTTCGGGGTTTCCACAATGCAAAAAGCGGTTGTTGCAGCCCGAAAAATCCAACATTCCCTGCCCAAGCGCCGACGACGCACAAGCCACCGTCGGCCGAGCCGCCTCCTCTATGCTAGCCGCTGTGTGCCACTCGACCTCTCCCTCTACCCTAGGTCTGGTCCCTGGGTGCCGACCGAAGCTTCCCTTCCTCCTCGCGCCAAGCAATAACGCTCCTGTGCCCTAGACTGGGTCCACGACCACCGGCGACCCATTCCGACGCCTCCTTCCTTCCGAGCAGTGGAGATTTGGCCTAGGGCTCGAGTTCACCTGCACATCTCTCCCCTTTGCCCGATTCAGTCACGTAAGCTCTCTGTGATAGTGCTGACTTAGGGTTTCCGGTGGCCGGATTGGAGGTAGGTTTTCCTCCTATATTTGGATTTAGGAGTAGGGTGTTATTCTTGCTAAATTTGACAACCAAACTGAGTTACGCAGGGATCTCATCACTTCCAGCCAGATCCGAGGAAAGCTATAGCTTCTTGTTGGAACCAGCAATGTCCCACCGTTGGACTTCTTTTCCGGCAGTGAGGGAAAACTTTCGGAGCTGCCAAATCTGAGTGGTATCACAGCGTGTACCTCCAACAACGACCAGCAGAGAAATCCCTATATCTGGGTGAGTTTTGGATTGAGGTAAATGCATTGTTATTAGTATAAATATGGATTACATGGTTAGTAGTATTATGTAGATTGGATTAGCTTTAGATTTTTAATCTAATGTTATGATTAGGGTTAAGACAATTAACCCTAGTTAACCGTTGGATTTAATTTAGGCAGGTTGAGATTTATGGTTTAGGGTTTTTCCCTAAATTGTTCTTAAGAATTTTATTTAGCTATTCATTTGATTTGTAGCTAAATAAAATGTATATATATTGGTACCACAGGACTTTGACGCGAGACGAGCATCTCGACGTCGGAATTGGACTAGATTGGACCTTTCTATTGGAGGCGGGTACTTTGACTTTATGTCATTTGATATGCATAGTAGTGTTTTTAACAAATATCAATGATTATGTTTTTTATCTGCTTCGGTTGGTCACTACCCGATCTATTATATGTTTGTTTTGTTTACTTGTTATGCACTTCATGTTAGTACCTACCTGATTATACATGCTTATAGGGGTAGTGACACAACCATGTTTTTATTATGTTCTAGACCTAGGTTTTGATACCTTATCTAACCTGTGTACCTTGACCATTGATTTGGTCAATTTGTTATAGGGTACACATTATATATATGGATATGTTCAGGATATTTTCTATGCTTAGTGTCATGCACCATCTTGCATGATTGTATGTTGTGCGATAGTCAGCTCCATTATTGTTGAGCACATGGCCAGTTACATGGATTGGCACACACCACCACTCATGGGTTAGTGGTATATTCAGGCAGGGTGTGCTGCAACAAGTGCTCGGTGGTGTTTCGCTGGGATGCTCATGGGTAGTGTGACTGCAGCGTGGTAGCACGCCGGGATCCCTCCTCGTCATCGTGTTCCGAGAGATGAGAGCATTGTGCTCCCCCACTTATGATTTGGGGTAGGAGGATAGGTATACTCCGACAGCATCCCGTCCACTCGGTCACTCACCAGGAGTAGTGATGGCAGAGTGCACGGTTGTCACAGCCCTACCCACTCGGTCTCACCATCATGTGTGAGATGGCTGACTGGCAGTAGGGATGACCAGAACATGTCATTGACATCATATGCATGATGTATTTATTGCTTGTGTTTGCTGCATTTTTTTGCTGCATTTGGATGGATGCATATGATTGAAATGCATACAGGATTTATGACACTCGGTCCGACGACCTTGTTATATTTATACCCAGGTCCTGGATAGTATAGTTTTCTCCTGTTTATTCAGTTGCATATTTATCTTTCTTATATCAGGAGACTATACGCATGATTACTGCTAGTTGTTATTTTATTACTATGCATGTCGATATTACCCGCTGAGGAGTTGACTCACCCCGTGGTTATTATTACATTTCAGGTTGAGGCTGTCGGGAGAGTTCCAATCGTCAGTCCCCTGCATATTGAGGATATATTTTGTCTTTTGGTTTCTTCTTATACCTTTAGACTTGTTCTACTTTTGACACCTGGACTCTGTATGGTTTTACTTTATTGTCGATGAGTTTTATTTGGATGTGTTTTTGCTACATGCCTGCCTGGATGGCAGAAGAGGTAAGTTCGTTGTGATTTGTGTTTTATGGGTGTAGTGGAGTAGGGTATCGATTTTTAGTTTTATGGGTGTAGTTGAGTAGGGTTGTTTTTGAGTTTTCTTATCACTGCTTTAGTTTGTTTACTATTAAACTGCATGGATGCTTGGTTGTTGTATTTTTATTATTGTTATTGTTCTGGCTGTGTTGGCCGAGGTATATGTGGCCCTGAGGGCAATGTATAAAGTTTCAGATTGTCACCCGTATAGGGGAGATACTGTCGAAATTTTATTCGAGCAGGGACTACCTGGGGCGTGACAATTTATTTGGTATCAGAGCCAAGTTGGCGATACTTGTTTATTTGTTTTTCGTGTTATGGATTTTTTAGATTAAATTGATTCCAATTTATTGGTATCAGAGCACGTTACGATACCTACTTTTGGTGTTCTAGATTTTTGGGTTAGCCCAAGTTTGCAAGTTAACTTGGATATTTAATTTCGGTTTTTGTATGGATTTCCGTTGGTTTTCTCGTACAGAATTCCAAGGTCATAAAGGGGGTTGGACAGCGACGGAGCATCTCCAGACGGTAAATAGGTATAAAGGTAATTTTATAATTTTTATATTAGTAGTAATATTTGAGTTATAACTTAACAGACATGGAGCGATATACACATTTATGTGATTCTAGATCCATGTTTGGATTTATAGAAATTGATGGTGAGTTAGTAGATCTATTTATTGAGGATATGATACTTGAGAATAGATTGATTCAGATTAAGTAACCAAAGAACAAAATATTTCTGTTCGTAATCTAGTAAACCGGAAATAATAATAATAATAATAATAATAATAATAATAATAATAATAATAATAACTATAAATTAAACTCTTCCTAACATGTTAATTGGTTTACTAATTAATTCTATTGTAATTTATTGCTTAATAGAGTAAGATTGATTTAAACTAGTAAACCTATATGATAAGGTTGTACAGAATGTTAGCCAAATCTTACTAGTCATGATTGTCGTATTCATGAACCTGCTAAGGTTCCTCGAATCTTTATGCGGGAAATTGGTAGATTACCCACTTTCAGACTGTAGTGACTGACTGTCTCTCTATCGTCCGGTGATTCATTGGACGTCACTTAGGAGGTCAGAGGTTGCCCGTTAGATTTTGGAAACATGATACTTACGGTAGATCTTTTAGTATTGGAAATGGTCGACTTTGATATTATTCTTGGTATGGACTATTTGTTAGCATATCATGCCACTGTTGATTGCCAGACGAGGGTGGTCACATTTCAGCCTCCGAACCAACCCTTGTGGGATTTCACTGGCATCAGAGACGACGACATATCGACCATTTCGACGATTCAGGCGCAGAAACTGCTGTCACATGGCTGTCATGGTTTTCTGTTATCCTTGATTCATACTGAAGACGACAGTATTTCTCAACTCTCCGACATTGCAGTAGTCCGAGAGTATCCGGATGTATTTCCAGAGGAGCTACTAGGTTTGCCTCCCAGAAGGCAAGTGGAGTTTGCTATTAAGTGGATTCCGAGAACCGCGCCAACATCAAAAGCTTCCTATCGTATGGCACCAAAAGAGTTGAACGAACTGAAGGTTCAACTCCAAGAGCTTTTAGACAGGGGATTTATAAGCCCTAGTACATCTTCATGGGGTTCTCCGGTATTATTTGTCAAGAAAAAGGATGGTACTATGAGGTTATGCATTGACTACAAACAGCTGAATGCAGTGACCGTCAGAAATAAGTACCCCTTACCACGGATCGAGGATTTGTTTGATCAGCTCAGAGGTACATCAGTGTATTCTAAGATTGATCTGCGATTCAGATATCATCAGCTGAGAGTCAGAGAATCTGATATTCAGAAGATAGCATTTCGTACCAGATACGACCATTATGAGTTTTTGGTAAAGCCATTTGGGCTTACTAATGCTCCAGCGGTGTTTATGGATTTGATGAACCGCGTCTTCTTGGAGTACCTTGATCAGTTTGTTATCATTTTCATTGATGACACATTGGTTTACTCGCATTTTGAGGAGGAGCATGCGCAGCATCTTCGCACAGTCTTGGAGACTCTTTGACGACATCAGCTATACGCGAAGTTCAGCAAGTGTGCTTTCTGGCTATCCTCAGTCGATTTTCTGGGACATGTGGTCTCTAGCAGAGGTATTTTAGTAGACCCTCAGAAGATCGAGGCTATCACCAGTTGGGAGCAACCGAAATCAGTTCAGGAGATCCGTAGTTTTCTGGGACTAGCTGGATATTACAAACGGTTCGTTGAGGGTTTCTCACGTATCGCTATGCCGTTGACACGCCTGACCATGAAAGGCGTGAAGTTCACTTGGACAGAAGACTGCAAGACCAACTTTCAGGAGCTGAAGTGGAGATTAGTGTCGGCACCAGTTTTGGTTTTGCCCACTGGAGAGGACGGATTTGTACTCTACACTGACGCGTCTCTTTAGGGTTTGGGCGCTGTTCTGATGCAGCACGGCAGGGTAGTCTCTTATGCTTCTCGACAGTTGAAAGAGCATGAGAAGAACTACTCAGTATATAATCTGGAGCTAGCCGCCATCATCTTTGCTTTGAAGATTTGGCGACATCATTTGTATGGTATTACATTTGAGATTCTCACTGATCATAAGAGTCTCAAATACATTTTTCACCCAGAAGGAACTTAATCTCCGACATAGGAGATGGATGGAGTTCCTGAAGGATTATGATTGTACCATTAGCTATCATCCGGGGAAAGCTAATGTGGTTGCTGATACACTCAGCAGAAAGTCCAGAGGGACTTTGGCTTGCCACCGAGTTTCAGTCACAGATTTGGTTCAGGGTTTCTCTGAGTTGGGCCTTCAGGAGCAGGGACAGACAAAGCAGGGTATTCTGGTTACCATGGTTGCTCAGTCGTCGATCATGACAAGGATCCGAGAGGCCCAGGCCGGTGATCAGCATTTGCAGTTTATTGGCAGCCAGATAGCTTCCGGGCAGCATACCGAGTTCACACGAGATGAGGAGGGTATTATATACTTCTGAGGCAAATTATGCGTACCTCAATCTCACCCGGTCTTGCAGGAGCTACTTTAGGAGGCTCATCGCTCTCGATTTGTGATCCATCCAGGTGGGACTCGCATGTATCGAGATTTGAGGTGTTCCTACTGGTGGAACGGTATGAAGAAAGATATCGCAGAATTTATAGCTAGATGTCTTGTCTGTCAGCAGGTGAAGGCTGAGCACCAGAGACCTGCCGGCTTACTTCAGCGGATTCCTATTCCTGAGTGGAAATGAGAACACATTACCATGGACTTTGTGGTGGGTTTGCCGAGGACACGACGAGGCCATGACGCGATTTGGGTAATCGTTGATCGATTAACCAAATCCGTGCACTTCTTAGCGATCCGGAAGATTGATTCCCTGGATCAATTGGCAGATCTGTATTGCCGGGAGATCATCAGATTACATGGTGTCTCTTTGACCATTATTTAGGATAGACACCCCCGGTTCACGTCTCATTTCTGGCAGATTCTGCAATAGGCCTTGGGCTCTCAGCTCCGTTTTAGTACAACTTTCCATCAGCAGACAGATGGACAGTCAGAGCGGACCATTCAAACTCTAGAGGACTTGCTGAGGTCATGTGTATTGGATTTTGGAGACAGTTGGGAGGACCATTTGCCATTGGTAGAGTTCGCCTACAACAACAGCTTTCATTCGGCTATCCAGATGGCACCGTTTGAAGCGTTGTATGGTAGGCCTTGTCGGACACCCACCCGCTTGGATGAGTTTGGGGAGGCCCGGCTGTTGGGACCTCATAGAGCTCAGCATGAGGCAGAGTTGGTCCGTACTATCAGACGGAGGATGTCAGAGGTGCAGGACCGCCAGAAGAGTTATGCTGATCGGAGACGCAGATCCATGGAGTTCTCTATTGGCGACCATGTTTTTCTGCGAGTTTCACCCACGAAATGGGTGAAGAGATTTAGCCTCAGAGGTAAGCTAGCTCTGCGGTACATTGGCCCTTTCCAGATTCTAGAGAGGATTGGAGCAGTAGCTTATCGTCTGACACTACCACAGTCCCTGGCAGGCGTCCACGATGTATTCCATGTGTCTATGCTAAGGAGATACATACCCGACCCGACACATGTGCTGACAAATATCTCAGTTCATGTTCAGCTTGACGTCACTTATGAGGAGGTTCCGATACGGATTCTGGACCGAAAAGAACGTCAGCTACGGAACAAGACTATCCGACTTGTTAAAGTTAGATGACAGCATCATTCCGACTAGGAGGCTACCTGGGGGTTCGAGGATACGATCCGAGCTCGATGCCCCCATCTTTTCACTTGAGGTATGTGGGTTAATTTACCGTTTAATATTTATACTTTTTACCTGTTATTAGTATTTGTTGATGGCAGATAACAAAATTTGGGGACCAAATTTTTATTAGTGTGGGAGAATGTAAAATACCGAAAAAAAGGGTGAATAATAATAAGGGAATTTTCTAAAAATTTTTAGAAATTTTTCGGAGCTCGTATGGACGAGTTTACGTGGATAAAAGTTGGGCCCCAGGAAAGCCTATTTAGGCTACCCCACTAAACTAGGAAAAGTTTTATTTTCCTATTTCCTTTTCTTTTTCTTTTTCTCCCGTTACTGTGTCGTGACCCTCTCCCCTTCCCCCGCGCGCCCGCGTTTTATCCTCCAGTGCCCTAACCGACTTCGCGACGGTTCCCCTCTCCTCACGATTTAAGTCATGGCCTAGGGTTTGTGGCAAATCCCTTCCTCTTCTCGTCTTCTCCCTCGCTGAACCTGATTCCCCCTCTTCCTCTCTTTTCCTTCCCTGCCCAAGCGCCAGCGACGCGCAAGCCACCGTCGACCGAGTCGCCTTCTCTGTGCTAGCCGCTATGTGACACTCGACCTCTCCCACTACCCTAGGTCTAGTCCCTGGGTGCCGGCCGAAGCTTCCCTTCCTCCTCATGCCAAGCAGTAGCACTCCTGTGCCCTAGACTGGGTCCACGGCCGCCGGCGCCTCCTTCCTTCCGAGCAGTGGAGATTTGGCCTAGGGCTCGAGTTCACCTGCACATCTCTCCCCCTTTGCCCGATTCAGTCACGTAAGCTCTCTATGACAGTGCTGACTTAGGGTTTCCGGTGGCTGGATTGGAGGTAGGTTTTCCTCCTATATTTGGATTTAGGAGTAGGTTTTATTCTTGTTGAATTTGACAACCAAACTGAGTTGCGTAGGGATCTCGTCACTTACGGCCAGATCCGAGGAAAGCTGTAGCTTCTTGCTGAAACCAGCACTATCCCACAATTGGAGTTCTGTTCTGGCAGTGTGGGAACACTTTCGGAGCCGCCAAATTTGAGTGGTATCGCAGTGTGTACCTCCGACAACGGCCAGCGGAGAAATCCCTATATTTGGGTGAGTTTTGGATTGAGGTAAATGCATTGTTATTAGTATAAATATAGATTACATGGTTAGTAGGATTATGTAGATTGGATTAGCTTTAGATTTTTAATCTAATGTTATGATTAGGGTTAAGGCAATTAACCCTAGTTAACTGTTGGATTTAATTTAGGAAGGTTGAGGTTTATGGTTTAGGGTTTTTCCCTAAATTGTTCTTAAGGATTTTATTTAGCTATTCATTTGAGTTGTAGCTAAATAAAATGTATATATATTGGTGACACAGGACTTTGACGTGAGACGAGCATCTCGACGTCGGATTTGGACTAGATTGGACCTTTCTATTGGAGGCGGGTACTTTGACTTTATGTCATTTGATATGCATAGTAGTGTTTTTAACAAATAGCAATGATTATGTTTTTTATCTGCTTCGGTTGGTCACTACCCGATCTGTTATATGTTTGTTTTGTTTACTTGTTATGTACTTCATGTTAGTACCTACCTGATTATATATGCTTATAGGGGTAGTGACACAACCATATTTTTATTATGTTCAGGACCTAGGTTTTGATACCTTATCTAACCTGTGTACCTTGACCATTGACTTGGTCAATTTGTTGTAGGGTACACATTATATATATGGATAGGTTCAGGATATTTTCTATGCTTAGTGTCATGCACCATCTTGCATGATTGCATGCTGCGCGATAGTTGACTCCATTATTATTGAGCACATCGCCAGTTACATGGATCTGCACACACCACCACTCATGGGTTAGTGGTATATTCAGGCAGGGTGTGCTGCAGCAAGTGCTCGGTGGTGTTTCGCTGGGGTGCTCATGGGTAGTGTGACTGCAGCGTGGTAGCACACCGGGATCCCTCCTCGTCATCGTGTTCCGAGAGATGAGAGCATTGTGCTCCCCTACTTATGATTTGGGGTAGGAGGATAGGTGTACTCTGACAGCATCCCGTCCACTCGGTCACTCACCAGGAGCAGTGATGGCAGAGTGTACGGTTGTCACAACCCTACCCACTCAGTCTCACCATCGTGTGTGAGATGGCTAATTGGCAGTAGGGGTGGCCAGGACATTTCATTGGCATCATATGCATGATGCATTTATTGCTTGTGTTTGCTGCATTTATTTGCTGCATTTGGATGGATGCATATGATTGATATGCATACAAGATTTATGACACTTTTGGTCTGACGACCTTGTTATATTTATACCCAGGTCCTGGTTAGTACAGTTGTCTCCTGTTTATTCAGTTGCATATTTATCTTTCTTATATCAGGAGACTGTACGCATGATTACTCCTAGTTGTTATTTTCTTACTATGCATGTCGATATTACCCGCTGAGGAGTTGACTCACCCCGTGGTTATTACTACATTTCAGGTTGAGCCTGTCAGGAGAGTTCCAATCGTCAGTCCCCTGCATATCGAGGATATATTTTGTCTTTTGGTTTCTTCTTGTACCTTTAGACTTGTTCTACTTTTGACACCCGGACACTGTATGGTTTTGCTTTATTGTCGATGAGTTTTATTTGGATGTGTTTTTGCTACATGCCTGCCTGGATGGCAGAAGAGGTAAGTTCATTGTGGTTTGTGTTTTATGGGTGTAGTGGAGTAGGATATCGGTTTTGAGTTTTATGGGTGTAGTTGAGTAGGGTTATTTTTGAGTTTTCTTATCACTACTTTAGTTTGTTTACTATTAAACTGTGTGGTTGCTTGGTTGTTGCATTTTTATTATTGTTATTGTTCCGGCCGTGTTGGCTAACGTATATGTGGCCCTGAGGGCAATGTATAAAGTTTCAGATTGTCACCCGTACAGGGGAGATGTTGCCGAAATTTTATGTGGGCAGGGACTATCTGGGGCGTGACAATCTTGTAGGATAAGGTTATAGTAAGGGCGGGCGTTACAACAACAATTATAATATCGCAAATTCAGTACAATAAGTGTTTATAATTAAATGCATAGAAATCTTATACCGACAACAATAAAATGTAAAATCGTAGCACTAGGTTGTCTGGGACTTGTCGTAGCTAAATTGGAACTTCTCTTTCACAGCTTGTTACAGAAGGATTGCTTGGGAATTGATTACCCAAGCTGTTATTCGAGATCTTCTTAAATAGGCTGTTGGTGGCGCCTCAAAGCCCCTTAAGGGCGCCTCCACAGTGTCGTGTCAGTCGCGTGGATGAGCTGAGAAGAAGTCTTCGTCTATCTTCTTGAAGGTGCCTCCATAAGCCTTGAAGGCACCTCTAACCTGCCATCCGAGGCGCCTCAAGCTTCCATGAGGGCGCCTCCAATGTTGCTTCCAGCGTAGCTTCTGCCTTGCACCCGAGGTGCCTCAAGCTCCATGAGTGTGCCTCGGGTACTATTCATCCGAGGCTAATCCTGCTCCTTTGTCCCTGTAAAACATGTTAGTCCACAAACCAACCACATATCGTGCAAAATAAAGTTAGCACACACAATAAACATAATAGTGTGAAAGTTTTCCAGTTACGGACTGTCCGGTTCTGACTTCAAATTTTTGACCGGAAACCCTAGGTCGAACCGACGCCTATTGTTCCCTCTTCCGGGGAACGCGTCCTCACCTACTCCACTCAGGAGAGCATACCTGATGTCAGTCTGGTCCTCTAGACCGACTGGACTTTTTGCCTGGGGTTACCACCCCCTAGGACCTAGGGTTACCACCCCCTAGGGTTTTTTAACACCTAGGGTTACCTCCCCCTAGGACCTAAGGTTACCCCCCCCCCCCCCCCTTTAGGATTTCCTCCACCTAGAGTTACCATCCCCTAGGACCTAAGGTTATCGCCCCTTAGGATTTTCCTTCACCTCGGGTTACCACCCCTAGGGTTTTCTACCTGCCTAACCGCAATTAGGACTTTCTTGAAAAACCTCATTCACACATGTTAGATAACACATAATCTTAACTTCGAATCATTTGTCATTATCAAAACTTGGGTTCGATCATTGGATGCTTCCCGCACCAATAATCTCCCCCTTTTTGATTATGGCAATTAAAATTCAAAGTTAAGCAAAAAGACACAATAAAGAAGTCTTGTAAAGATAACAGTGCAAGTATAACTGAAAAAATAGCGCAAGCATAAATTTAATACAAAGCTCCCCCTTAATAGCTATTTACAAAAACTCCCCATTAATAAAAGCTTAAAAATTTTAATTTGAACTTTGAAGAACTTTGAATTACTCTCCCCCTTTGCCATATATCAAAATAAGCAAGAAAGTAAAGAAAGATTAGGAAAGTGATCAATGGTCTTAGCTAAGAATAACTTCTTTTTGAGAGATCTTTTTAGAACGTTTAAAATAGAGAATTAGAAATACTTTGATAATCATTTATCTTTTTAGAATAAATTTCCTTGTAATACTTTTAGCTAAGTGAACTCAAGAATTTTGAAAAGCCTTGAAAAGTACTTAGATAAATTCGAAAGGCTTTTTGAAAAATACTTAGCTAATTTTGAAAAACTTAATCAATTTTGAAAAGTACTTAATCAATTTTTGAAGAACTTTTTGAAAAGTCAATTTTGAAAAACTTTTGAAAAGTACTTAGTCAAATTTTGAAAGAAATAAAAACTCTTTGAAAAGTACTTAGTCAATTTTGAAGTTTAAATCCGCAGTTTTTAAAGAAGGGAATAAGAACTACTACACTTAGCTTTAAATAGGAAATTTTCTTGTAGGAAAAATTAATTTTAGAAATAAATTTAGCTAAGGGAAAGTTTTGATTTGAAAAGTAACTTAGCTAAAAGATTTGTAAAAATAGAGGATAAAACTTTAAAGTATAAAAGTATACTTAGTTAAATTTTAAAACCACTTTATTTAAATAATTTTAGCTAAGGCCACTCTCACAAAAAAACATTAAAAAAAGTCCTATAATCCAAGCATGAGTGAATGCTTAATTTTCTTGACCACATGTCTAACCATTAGCTACTAGCTGTTTAGCTAGAGGGCGACAATTTTCACTTGGTTAGTCAAGTTAAGTTAGTGATCCAGTTGGATTTGACTAAGACAGGATTACTTAACTTGATTAATGTATTTTTTTATTATTTAACACCCAAACTTATGTCGATGCACTGGCATAAGCATTCTTAAGTCTAGGCAGTACCCTATGCATCTCACACTGTTCTAAGTATTTTCAAACACAGGCAAGTTAAACCTAGTGTGCTTGTGAGATGCTCTAGCTGAAACTAGGGGTACATAATTTCTAGGGGGTAAGTTCCTAGGCTAAGCCAGATTTTTGAAAAACTAATAAGAGGGGAATTTTGAAAAAAAATATTTTTCTTAGGATTTTTAAACCAATCTTGAAAACAAGTTGAAAAAATATAGTAAGCAGAAAATAAGTTCTATTCTACTAAGCACATCCCTATTTGTCTTCTAAGTGAATTGAACTCAAGTTCAGGTAAGGGCTTTGTGAATATGTCAGCTAGGTTTGATTTTGACTCAATATAGTTAAGTACAATATCACCCTTAGCTACGTGATTCCTTACAAAGTGGTGCTTTACTTCTATATGTTTAGTCCTTAAGCGGTGAATTGGATTTTTAGTTAGATTAATTGAACTTATATTATCAATTGAAATTTTTATTTTCTGATATTCTAGTTGATAGTCTTTTAGGGTATGCATCATCCATAATAATTGAGATGCACATTCACCTAGGGCTATATATTCAGCTTCAGTGGTAGATAAAACAACACAGTGTTACTTTCTACTTGACCAACTTACTATGCACTGACCTAGAAATTGACAGCTACCACTTGTGCTTTTTCTATCTAGCTTGCACTCGGCATAGTTTGAGTCAGAATAGCCAGTTAGATCAAGGGTGCAAGATCTAGGGTACCATAATCCTACATTTAGGGTTCCCTTAATATACCTAAGTATTCTTTTGACAAAGGTTAAGTGAGACTCTTTTGCACAAGATTGGTATCTTGCACACATACCTACTGCGAAAAGAATGTCTGGTCAGCTCACAGTTAGGCACAACAGACTGCCTATTGCACTTCTATAATATTTCAAGTCTAATGGTTTACCTTCTAGATCTGAGTCAATTTTAATATTAGTAGTCATTGGTGTATTAATATTTTTTGAGTTTTCCATTCCAAATTTCCTAACTAATTCCTTAGCATATTTAGTTTGATAAATATAAATTCCATCTTTGGTTTGTTTAATTTGTAAGCCTAAGAAAAAGTTAAGTTCGCCTACCAGACTCATTTCAAATTCATTTTTCATTAATTTGGTAAATTCTTTTAAAAATTTAGAGTTGATTGATCCAAAAATTATATCGTCTACATAAATTTGGGCTATAAAATATCTTTTTCTAAGATTTTTACAAAAAGGGTTGGATCTATTTGACCTTGGTTGAACCCTTTTGATATTAGATAATTAGACAAACATTCATACCATGCCCTAGGTGCTTGTTTTAGTCCGTATAGGGCCTTTTTTAGCCTAAAGACATGATTTGGATATTCTAAGTCCTCAAATCCTGGGGGTTGACCTACATATACCTCTTCTTTGATAAATCCGTTTAAGAAAGCGGATTTTACGTCCATTTGATAAAGCTTGAATCCTTTATGTGCTGCATAGGCCAGTAGCATCCTAATGGATTCAAGTCTGACTACAGGGGCATAGGTCTCATCATAGTCTAATCCTTCTACTTGGTTGAACCCTTTAGCTACTAACCTTGCTTTGTTTCTAACTATTTCACCCTGATCATTTAACTTATTGCTAAAAACCCATTTAGTATCAATTATGGTCTTGTTAATGGGTTTAGATACTAATTCCCAGACCTGATTTCTTTCAAATTGGGTTAATTCCTCTTGCATTGCTAGTGTCCAGTCTAGGTCGGGTAGGGCTTCGTCTACAGTTTTGGGTTCAATTTTAGAAATCAGGGATATTTGGCTTAGGTTCCTATAGGATGACCTAGTTCTAACTCTTAGAGTTGGATCACCCAAAATTTGGTTAGATGGGTGATTAGTATTTGTTCTTGTTGGTCTTATAGTTGGGTCAGTGATCGGTTCTTGTAATTCACTAGGTTCAAGTGGAATTTCTTCATCATCTTCTAAATTTCTTGAATCAATATTTTCTATATTGATATTTCATTTACTACATTATGTAAGTTATCTTCATCAAAAATTACATTTGTAGTTTCTTCAACTTTTAGGGTATTTTTATTGTAAACCCTATATGCCCTGCTAGTTGTTGAGTACCCTAAAAATATTCCTGGGGTTATTTTTTATGTGAATTTTTCTAAATAGTCTTTGATGTTTAAAATAAATATTTTATAGCCAAATATTTTTAAATAGTTTAAGTTAGGAATTTCATTATAATATATTTCATAAGGTGTTTTATTTTGATATTTATTAAGTAAAATTCTATTTTGTATATAACAGGTTGTATTAATAGCTTCAGCCCATAATTGGTTAGATAGTTTGTATTCATTCAACATAATCTTAGCGGCTTCTTATAGGGTTCTAATTTTACGTTCTACTAGACCATTTTGTTTGGAGGGAGGGTCCTAGGGCATGAGTATTCGTGTTTATAGCCATTAATTTCACAAAATTCAATAAATTTATAGTTTTTAAATTCTCCCCCATGGTCACTTCTGATTCTTTTTATTTGAGTGTCCTTTCCATTTTCTATTAATTTGCAAAATATTTTAAAAACTTCGAAAGTTTCATCTTTAGTTTTTATGAATCTTACCCAAGTAAATCTTGAGTAGTCATCGATTATTACTAAGTAATATTTGTTTTTGCTTAGTGACTTGGCTTCGTGTGAATCAAACAAGTCTAGATGAAGGAGCTCAAGTATAGAAATTGTTCTATTTAAGTTGGTTATCTTATGTTTTGACTTGGTTTGTTTGCCTTGTTGACAAGCATCATAGTTGAATTTTCAATAAATTTTAATTTAGGCAGACCTCTAATCAGACCATTTTGACTCATTTTTGAAATGTCTAGTATGAGTGTGACTCAGTCTCCTGTGTCATAACTCTGTTTCCTCTTGTTATGTCAATAGACACTCTAATGAAGAGGTAGGTAGGTCTATTGTATAAATGTTCTTTTTCCTAATTCCTTTAAGTGTGATTTTAGGATTATTAATATTCTTAATTTTGCATTCAGTTTTTGAAAAAGTGACCAAATAATTGGCTAATACTAAGTAAATTGAAACTAAATTGTTCAACCAATAGCACTTTTCGAATATAAAAATCAGAATTTAACTAGATATTACCTATTTTGATTACCTTAAGGGTTCCGTCGTTGCCGAACGCGACAAACCCTAGGTTCTTGAGTTTCAACTTAGTGAATTTCAGTCTGTTTCCAGTCATGTGTCTGAAGCATCCACTATCTAGCATCCACTGATCCAAATCTTTATGTTCCTACATAAAGTATTTGATTTGGATCAATTTACTGGATTTAGAAGATAGTTTGACTGAAATTATCTTAATGTTCCATCTCACCCAGTCTAGATGATCAACTATGGTATTCCTATGGGTGTTTATGAGATGGCTTATTAAGTTAATTGAGTCAATTGGGTTAAGTCAATTAAATTGAATTGGATTTTAGTTAAGTTAATTAATTTATTGATGGATTAGATTAAAATTATTAAATTTATTAATTAAATTAATTAAATTATTAAATTAATTAATTTATTAAATTATTAAATTGATTAATTAAATTAAATTATTAAATTAATTAATTAAGTTAAATTGATTAATTAAATTAAATTATTAAATTGATTAATTAAATTAAATTATTAAATTGATTAATTAAATTAAATTATTAAATTGAATTATTAAATTGATTAAATTGAACTAAGTTCAACATAGATCCATCTCACCCGATTCTAAGTTATCAATCAGGAAACCTTGAGTAGTTTTGTGAGATGATTATCTTTGATTTAGATTATTTCTAAGGATTAATTTACATTTGAGTTAAACTTAGGTTTTCCAATTGGTTAATTAA
Organism: Zingiber officinale; assembly: GCF_018446385.1. Classification (NCBI taxonomy): domain Eukaryota; kingdom Viridiplantae; phylum Streptophyta; class Magnoliopsida; order Zingiberales; family Zingiberaceae; genus Zingiber; species Zingiber officinale. The sequence continues at coordinate 88,685,684 of NC_055992.1, read as the reverse complement.
ATATACATTTCGAAGATTAGCTCCCAAGTTGTGGCGAGGCACTAGGCCTTCTTGGGTATGTGATCATCCACCACTTCTAGACAGAGCCTTTCAAAGAAAATATATATTTAATTTCCCTTTTAAAACCCCTAGGTTTAACTAAACAAGTGTAAATTATGCCTAGGTCCTTAATCTAGCCTAATCTAAGCATGTATATTATAAAGCAAAAAAAAAAAAAACCAAGCATCAAACAATTTTTATCTATTTATTAAGATAATTTTTCTATTGGCTCCCCCTGGATCATACCCTCGATATGGTCTATCAAGGTAATGTACTTGATCCTTGGGGACTCAATATTGACCAAGTCCAACTTGATTGACCAAGTTGGACTTAGGTACCCATGCTTGGACTATTTTTCTATTCGGTCTGTTAACAAACGATAAATAAGACCGATGTTTCTTTTTAGTTCTAAATCCTAGTCCGGATCGATTGTATATGGCTTTCTGATTTCCAAGAATCAAGTTAAGATTCTTGGAACCCGGTGTAAACCGTTCCAATGTTAACTTCAAATATTTGACTTGACTTTTCAGGCTGGAATTCTCTTCCTCAAGCTTTTGGACTTGAGTTGAGGTTCCAGTCTGAACTGGATCAGTCAAGGTTTCGGAGTTAGTCACTTCTTTAAGGGATGTTATGTTAGTTAGAGCACTAGAGCCAATCATTTGATGATTGTATTTTGGACTTGTTGTATCATATTATATATAAATAAAGACATTTGGTTTTTGGTTATTATACTTACTTGTATTGGTGCCAAATAAACTAAGTATAATAACGTCCTTGAGTAGAAGGTTCTTACCTATATCAATCGATTGGTTGAATTGATAGTGAGATGATATAGGGAACACTACTCTTAATCATTCCTAGTCGAGTATTAACATTCAGGGACAATGTTAATGCAATAAGACTAGCATGTAGGTCAACTTGATGACTTGATCTCACAAGTCATGGATATAGAGATATCAAGTTGACACATGGGTATGCATTAGAGAATGTATACTGAATGACCCGCCATGAGAAAGTATCATGGATCGTTATATGAGTGTCATATACTTTCTCATGTGGCTATTAGTATAACTACTAGTCCTTAGACCTGAAGTCACCATGGTTCCCTACATAAGGAGTTATGTACTTTGGTTTCGTCAAACGTCACCCGTAACTGGGTGGACTATAAAGGCGATTACTGAGTATGTAACAAATTATGCGGAGAGATGTGAGTGATGTAGATGGGATCTATCCCTCCTATATGACGGGAGTGACATCGATATTCTTGATAGAGTGATACCACAAAGTGCATGGTCATGCCCAAATGAGTCAATATGAGATATTGAGCTCATTTGATTTAGTGAGTCTACTTGGAGTTCAGGATTTAGATTGATCAGAGGATGACACGGTCTATGCCTCACATTGATCAATCTAGATGTCTAGGATAGAAGGACACTTGTCATATATTGTGAGGAGTCACAATTAGTAGTCACAAGGTGATGTTGGATCTCGACATTCTTGTAACTTGGGTAGTAATGATGTGTTGCTAGATACCGCTCATTACTTATGCTCCTAAATGGGTTTAGGGCATTGCCAACGTTACAAGAACCTATAGGGTCACACACTAAGGACAATTAGATGGAGATTAGGTTCATATGATGAACCAAGAGGATTAGATTCATTTGATGAATCAAATTGGATTAAGAGTAATCCTAATTGGGCTAATTGAGTTGGACTCAAGTTAATTCATGTGTTCAATGAGTCTAATTTAGATTATGACTCATTGAATCAATTTAATTAAATAAATTAGATTCATTATATTAAATTGGCTTGAATTAAATGGTTGGATTAGATCAACCATGAGAGAGATTAAGTCAAGTTTGACTTGACTTGAGAGGAAGAGGAAAAGTCAAGTTTGACTTGACTTTTTGCCACATCATTAGTGAGTTGGCAAGATGTGGACCAATGATGATGCTCCACATCATCATGGTTACTTAAGTGAGATGTCACCTCATGGAGGTTACAATTCTTCACTTTAATGGCTCCACATTAATTGCACTTAATGTGGAAATGGGGGTTACACCTTTTTGAAAGTGGCCGGCCACTATTGTGATGGTATGGAATGAATTTTTTATTCAAGGGTTATTCACTTCACCTCCTTCCTCTAGCTCTCCCTCTCCCTCTCCTCCTCAACTTGGCCGAATCATCAAAAGGTGCTAGCACACCTTTTGTGTGATTTTTCCATCTATGTGTTCATGTGGATACGTATAGAGAGTTGTCTACGTTGACAACTTCGAGATCCAGCACCGTTTGGACGAGCGGGATACGCGAAGGGCGCGCATCAAGGGTAATAAATCTCTTCATGTAGATCTAGGAGTAGATCTAGGTAGAAACTCGTACTCGTATGTTTTTTAAAATTTTTCTTCGCACAGATCCGTTGGCTAGGGAGTTTCTTTCCGCGACGCGAAAAAGCAGTTTCCACGACGCGAAAAAACGGTTTTCGCGGCCCGAAAAATCCAACAGTGGTATCAAAGCCACGTGCGAAGGCGTGTACGAGTTTATTTTGGTTTTTATGAAAAATAAAGATTCTGTGAATATCTGTAATTTCATGATTTTTATAGTTTTAAAGGGTATTTTTCTCGTAGAAGCGAAGCACAAGTGTTTAGACACTTGTAGGCTTCGACTACCGAGAAGATTTTTCCGTTACGGCAATGTTTCGACCCAAAATCTTTTGGGATAGTTGGCTAAGGCGCTGTAGGATCACTTAGGAGCAACTCGTGATGGTTAGATCGCGGGTAGGGGTATTGCCCCTAACCTCGCTAGGGGATTTGCTCCGCGATTGCGCCTGAAATCGCTAATCGGGACCGCCGGGAAAAATTTACTCATAAAATTGTAAAAATTATGAAAAATTACAGAAAATTATGAAAATATATAATTTAGAATTATATATTATTTTTGTGATAGTCATGGCCCAAAAAGACCCAATATGATTGGATTTGTGTTGTAATTTATAATACGGCCTGCGTGCCGTCATGTGTTTGTGTGTGATGTATTTGATACGCGACTTGCGCGTCGTGCCTCCCTATTTATATTCTGGTTGTAAATTAGATTTAGACTCGAATGTAACTCGAGTTTCAAAAATGTAATGTAAATTTTGAAGCGGTGGAAGGTCCACTCGAGACGGAGTTACGAGGAGGGCGCGAGCAACACGAGGTGGTCAAAGGAAGGAGCTTGAGAAGCTGTTGACCTTAGGTTGACCATCCGATCTTCTCATTGGCTTGAGAAGATCGTAGTAGGGCCATGACATAATCACAAAACTTAGTTAATTACTTGTGTATGTGATGCATGTTTAATTAAGTAATTAATTAGTGCCTAACGATTAAGATTAGATCTAAATCGTGCACAAGATGCACCCTTACGATTAGATTAGATCTACATCGTGTACAAGATGCACTCTATCGATTAGATTAGATCTATATCGAGTATATGATACAACATCGACATTTAGATTAGATCTAAATCACGACAACTCAAAATGCCTACTATGCTGTGATACCTACTACTACCTCGATCACATGTCGTTGTTGAATCTGCCAAAGCAGAGCAACACATATTATCTTGGTAGGGTATGGAGGGACAATCTTGGTCCCGCCTATCAATGCATGGGTGAGTACAACTCAATTAGATTGAGTAACTAGTTAACTCGGTTGGATCGAGTACAACTATAGGCATTCTTCCAACGGTTGGAAAGATAGGACATAAATCACATTTATATTAATTCTTGGGTGTATTAGCCAAAGCTAACTCAAGTTTTAATATAAATGCGAATAATGATCTTATAAACAAGAGATGCATAGAGATGTAATTGGTAATCGTTATCTACCGATCATACTAAATCTTGGGCGTATTAGCCAAAGCTAACTCAAGGGTTAGTATGATGTGGATCTTGTCCCACATAAATGATAGAATTCAGTGGGAGCATCATTTAGTTGAAGGCCTAATTAAATGATTTAAAACAATATGATATTTATTTCTGCATTTATTTCTGTTGTAGAATTTCCATGATGTCAAACACGAACAACTTCTCTCTGCGTTCTGCCCTTAAGAAGGACAAGTTCAACAGAGCAAATTTCCTGGACTGGTACAGGAACCTGAGAATAGTTCTCACCCAAGAACGTAAACTGTACGTTCTGGAGCAGCCCATTCCGGTGGCTCCTCCTGCCACTGCCACGCGAGCAGACCGAGATGCTTACAAGAAGCATCAAGATGACGCATTAGATGTGTCCTGTCTTATGCTTGCGACCATGAACTCTGAGCTTCAGATGCAACATGAGTTGATGGGCGCTTACGATATGGTTGAACATCTTTGTCACCTATATCAAGGACAAGCAAGGCACTGAAAGAGGAACTCCAAAGAATACCTGGAAGATCTTAAGAAGAAGAGAAATAAGATTTCTACTTCAGGTATACATGTTATAGAAGTCAACCTCTCTATTTCTTCATCGTGGGTATTAGATACTGGATGTGCTTCGCACATTTGTACTAATGTACAAGCGCTGAGAAATAGCAGGGCATTGACGAAGGGTGAGGTAGACCTACGAGTAGGCAATGGAGCACGGGTTGCTGCTTTTGCTGTAGGAACTTACTATCTATCTCTACCCTCTAGGCTTGTACTAGAATTAGATGATTGTTTTTATGTGCCTACCTTGACTAAGAACATAATTTCAGTTTCTTGTTTGGACAAGAAAGGATTTTCGTTTATAATAAAGAACAAATGTTGTTCCGTCTATTTAAACGAAATGTTCTATTGTAGTGCACCTCTGATAAACAGACTCTATATTCTAGACCTTGAAAGCCCTATCTATAACATAAATACCAAGAGGTTCAAGTCAACTGACCTGAACCAAACATATCTCTGGCACTATCGCTTAGGTCATATAAATGACAAGCGCTTAGCCCAGCTCCATAAGGATGGTTTGCTGGACTCATTTGATTTTGAATCTTATGAGACGTGCGAGTCATGCCTACTAGGCAAGATGACCAAGACTCCCTTTAGTGGGCACAGCGAAAGAGCGACTGATTTGTTAGGACTCATACATAGTGATGTATGTGGCCCTTTCAATGTCGCTGCTAGAGGCGGTTATAGGTACTTCATCACATTTACTGATGACTTCAGTAGATATGGTTATGTGTACTTGATGACACATAAGTCAGAATCCTTTGAAAAGTTCAAAGAATTCAAGAATGAAGTACAGAACCAGCTTGGCAAGAGTATTAAGATACTTCGATCAGATCGAGGTGGAGAATACCTTAGCCATGAGTTTTGTGACTACCTAGCTAAGTGTGGGATTCTATCCTAACTCACTCCTCCTGGAACACCACAGTGGAATGGTGTATCTGAAAGGAGGAATCGTACCCTATTAGATATGGTACGATCTATGATGAGTCACACAGATCTTCCGGCATACCTTTGGGGCTATGCTCTAGACACGGCAGCTTTTATACTCAACCGAGTTCCATCCAAGGCCATGATAAAGACACCATATAGGATATGGACTGGGAGAGATGTCCATGTGTCTTTTATGAGGATTTGGGGTTGTGAGGCTTACGTTCGACGTAAAGTCTCAGACAAGTTAGGACCCAAATCCGATAAGTGCTACTTTATTGGATATCCCAAGGAAACTAAGGGATATTACTTCTACATTCCCAGTCAGCACAAGGTAGTTGTGGCAAAGACTGGGGTCTTTATAGAAAGGGACTTTGTTTCTAGAAAGACTAGTGGGAGCACATTCGATCTTGAAGAAGTTCAAGATGCGAACAATAGCACTGAAGCCTCGATGTAAGTTGAATTGGAACCACAAAGTGTTGTGGATGATGTTGTTCCACAAAGAGTTGAGGAACAACAACCAGTTCAAGTAGACATACCTCTTCGCAGGTCTGATAGGGTACGTCGTCAGCCTGAGAGATACTCATTTCTCTTGTCTGACCATGATGACGTTGTGCTTATAGATGATGAGCCTACCACCTATCAGGAAGCTGTGATGAGACTAGATTCCAAGAAATGGCTAGAGGCCAAGAGATCCGAGATGGAATCCATGTACACCAACCAAGTTTGGACTTTGGTTGATCCACCTGAAGAGGTAAAACCCATAGGGTGTAAGTGGGTCTTTAAGAGAAAGACTGACATAGATGGACTTATCTATAAGGGTCGCTTGGTAGCTAAAGGTTTCAAGCAGATTCATGGTATTGACTATGATGAAACCTTTTTTCCAGTAGCGATGTTTAAGTCCATTTGGATCATGCTTGCTATTGCAGATTACCATGACTATGAGATATGGCAGATGGATGTCAAAACCGCGTTTCTGAATGGAAACCTGCTTGAGGATGTGTACATGACACAACCTGAGGGTTTTGTAGATCCACAGCATACTAGCAGAGTATGCAAGCTGCATAGGTCCATTTATGGACTAAAGCAAGCTTCTCAGAGCTGGAATCTTTGATTCGATGATGCAATCAAACAGTTTGGTTTCATCAAGAATGAAGATGAGCCTTGTGTCTACAAGAAGGTTGTAGGGGATATAGTTATCTTCCTCATATTGTATGTGGATGACATACTACTCATTGGGAAGGACATCCCTATGCTTCAGTCTGTCAAGACCTGGCTAGGGAGTTGCTTCTCAATGAAGGACTTAGGTGAGGCATCCCGCATTCTAGGGATACAGATCTATAGAGATAGATCTAAGAGATTGCTTGGCCTAAGTCATAGTACATATATTGACAAGGTACTCCTTCGGTTTGCCATGCAGAACTCCAAGAAGGGATTTCTGCCGATGTCACATGGCGTGAGTCTTTCGAAGACTCAAGGTCCCTCTTCTAGAGAGGAGAGAGACCGCATGGATCAGATCCCTTATGCCTCAACCATAGGATCGATCATGTACACCATGTTATGTACTCGACCTGATGTCTCGTATGCTTTGAGCATGACGAGCAGATACCAGTCAGATCCAGGTGAAAGTCACTGGATAGCGGTCAAGAATATTCTTAAGTACTTGAGAAGGACTAAAGAATATTTCTTGATATATGGAGGCGATGACGAGCTAGCTGTAAAGGGTTACAGTGATGTCAGCTTCCAGACCGACCAGGATGATTATCGATCGCAGTCAGGGTACATGTTTTGCATAAATGGTGGCGTTGTGAGCTGGAAGAATTCAAAGCAGGACACAGTCGCTGATTCTACAACAGAGGCCGAGTATATTGCTGCATCAGAGGCAACAAAGGAGGCAGTTTGGATCCGTAAGTTCATCACTGAACTTGGGGTGGTTCCTAGCATCGCTGACCCAATCGAGCTTTATTGTGACAACAATGGAGCAATTGCGCAGGCTAAGGAACCTCGCTCACACAAGCGGACCAAACACATACTACGGCATTTCCATCTCATTCGAGAGATTATCGAGAGAGGAGATGTGAAGATTTGCAGAGTACCCACAGAGGCTAACATCGCAGATCCCTTGACCAAGGCTTTGGCACAGAGAAAGCATGATGGTCACACTAGGTCATTAGGCCTTAGAGCCTATACTGATTGGCACTAGTGCTAGTGGGAGATTGTTAGTTAAATCCCTAGAGTTAATCATTTGATGATTATTGTATGGACTCGTTGTATCATATTCTTGTATATAAATAAAGGCATTCAGTTTTTGGTTATTATACTTACTTGTATTGGTGCCAAATTAACTAAGTATAATAACGTCCTTGAGTATAAGGTTCTTACCTATATCAATCGATTGGTTGAATCGATAGTGAGATGATATAGGGAACACTACTCTTAATCATTCCTAGTCAAGTATTAACATTCAGGGACAATGTTAATGCAATAAGACTAGCATGTAGGTCAACTCGACGACTTGATCTCACAAGTCATGGATATAGAGATATCAAGTTGACACATGGGTATGCATTAGAGAATGTATACTGAATGACCCACCATGAGAAAGTATCATAGATCGTTATATGAGTGTCATATACTTTCTCATGTGGCTATTAGTATAACTACTAGTCCTTAGACCTGAAGTCACCATGGTTCCCTACATAAGGAGTTATGTACTTTGGTTTCGTCAAACGTCACCCGTAACTGGGTGGACTATAAAGGCGATTACTGGGTATGTAACAAATTATGCGGAGGGATGTGAGTGATGTAGATGGGATCTATCCCCCTATATGACGGGAGAGACATCGGTATTCTTGATAGAGTGAGACCACGAAGTGCATGGCCATGCCCAAATGAGTCAATATGAGATATTGAGCTCATTTGATTTAGTGAGTCTACTTGGAGTTCAGAATTTAGATTGATCAGAGGATGACACGGTCTATGCCTCACATTGATCAATCTAGATGTCTAGGATAGAAGGACACTTGTCATATATTGTGAGGAGTCACAATTAGTAGTCACAAGGTGATGTTGGATCTCGACATTCTTGTAACTTGGGTAGTAATGATGTGTTGCTAGATACCGCTCATTACTTATGCTCCTAAATGGGTTTAGGGCATTGCCAATGTTATAAGAACCTATAGGGTCACACACTAAGGACAATTAGATGGAGATTAGGTTCATATGATGAACCAAGAGGATTAGATTCATTTGATGAATCAAATTGGATTAAGAGTAATCCTAATTGGGCTAATTGAGTTGGACTCAAGTTAATTCATGTGTTCAATGAGTCTAATTTAGATTATGACTCATTGAATCAAATTAATTAAATAAATTAGATTCATTATATTAAATTGGCTTGAATTAAATGGTTGGATTAGATCAACCATGAGAGAGATTAAGTCAAGTTTGACTTGACTTGAGAGGAAGAGGAAAAGTCAAGTTTGACTTGATTTTTTGTCACATCATTAGTGAGTTGGCAAGATGTGGACCAATGATGATGCTCCACATCATCATGGTTACTTAAGTGAGATGTCACCTCATGGAGGTTACAATTCTTCACTTTAATGGCTCCACATTAATTGCACTTAATGTGGAAATGGGGGTTACACCTTTTTGAAAGTGGCTGGCCACTATTGTGATGGTATGGAATGAATTTTTTATTCAAGGGTTATTCACTTCACCTCCTTCCTCTAGCTCTCCCTCTCCCTCTCCTCCTCAACTTGGCCGAATCATCAAAAGGTGCTAGCACACCTTTTGTGTGATTTTTCCATCTACGTGTTCGTGTGGATACGTATAGATAGTTGTCTACGTTGACAACTTCGAGATCCGGCACCGTTTAGACGAGCGGGATACGCGAAAGGCGCGCATCAAGGGTAATAAATCTCTTCATGTAGATCTAGGAGTAGATCTAGGTAGAAACTCGTACTCGTATGTTTTTCAAAAATTTTCTTCACACGGATCCGTTGGCTAGGGAGTTTCTGGGTTTCCGCGACGCGAAAAAGCGGTTTTCGTGGCCCGAAAATCCCAACATGTTACTTTCTTTAGAAGTGACTTGATCCGAACATTAGACTTAGCTAGTTTACGCATTAAGTAATTTATCAAATTATATAACCGAAATGTACTTACAGAGGGGTTCGGGCCTTCGAAAACAGATATGAATCCATGGCTTCTCTCGGACTCGGCTTCCGATTTGTCCTCGCTTCCGGAGTCGTTGATTTGGTCCCGGGCCGTCATTGCGAGGAAACTCGTCTGTTTGAGTTTTTCACCATCTGATTCTTCGGAAGAAGACTAGTCCCAAGTCGCTTTCAGCGACTTCTTCCTTCTTGGTTTCTTCGCATCTTTCTGGTTCGGGCAGTTGGCATTGATATGCCCCTTTTGGTTCCATCCATAGCATATCACCTCGAACTTCACCTTTGGTTGGGCCTCCTTGGATTGGACCACCTTTCTAACATCCTTCTTTTTGAAACCCTTCTTCTTTCTGTAGTGCTTCCTCACCAGGTTGACAAGTTCGGTCGTGAGCTCGTCGTCGTCATCGTCGTCATCTGAATCTGGTTCTTTTTTCGATTCTGGTTCGGTTCTGCGCCTTCTGCTTGTACCTGCACCCTTCTTGGCTGGGCGTGCATTAGTCTACTCATGTAATTAAAACTCAGAAAATAGTTCATCTAATTTTATTGACGAGAGATCCTTGGATACCTTGTAAGCATCTACCATGGATGCCCACAATGTATTCCTAGGAAAGGTGTTGAGTGCATACTTTATGATGTCCCTATTCTCCACCCTTTGGCCGATTGCATGGAGTTCGTTCAATAGGTCTTGTATGTGGGAGTGCAGTTGGCTTGCTGTTTCATTTTCCTGTAATTTGATGTTATATAGTTTATTTAAAATAAGGTCTCTCTTGCTTACCTTTGTATCTGAGGTACCCTCGTGTAGTTTGATCAGCTCTTGGCATAATTACTTTACACTTTAGAAAGGTCCTACTCTATTGAGGTCTTCTTTTGTCAGGCCACACTGGAGGGTGCAGGTAGCTTTGGCATTTGCTTCTACCTTTTTTATTAGGGTTGCATCCCGGTTCTCGCACGGTAGTGGCTTGCCCGTGTCGTCAGTTGGTATTTCCAGCCCGGTTTTGACAATCATCTAGACTTCAAAATGAGTCTAGAGATACACCTCCATCCGGCCCTTCCAATAATCGAAGTCGTCTCCGGTGAAGAGCGGTGGGCAGGCGGTGCTATATCCTTCTTGGAGAGCCATTAAAGATCTTACACAAGAAAAACAAAACAGAAAACGAGTCCCAGGACTTGATCCTGGATTAGCAGTGCAGTTTAAAAGTAAAAATAAATTACGATCTCGAGTGGTGTGCACCAACTTCGAGACAAATCCGATTATGAAAGAAAACTAGATCGGAAGAAGGTAAGAATACCGATTCCGATCAACTCCGAAAAATTGAAAAATATCACGAAAAAGTGCTTGACTGGTGGTTGCACCAAGTCGAATCGCCCCCACTCTGATACCAATTGTTGGATCGAGAAGCGCTAGAGGGGGTGAATAGCGCTTGTGGCTTTGACTTTTCGTATTCGAAAAAAATGTACGAGTAAATGCACAGCAGAATAAGAAAAACAAATACAAAGACACCAAGAATTTACTTGGTTTGGAGCCTAGGGCGACTCCTATTCTAATGCCCGCGATCGTTGATCGCTTTCGGTGGGCAACAACTATAATATCGCAAATTCAGTACAATAAGTGTTTATAATTAAATGCAGAGAAATCTTATACCGACAATAATAAAATATAAAATCACAACTTCAGGTTGTCGGGGACTTGTCGTAGCTAAATCGGAACGTCTCTTTCGCAGCTTGTTGTAGAAGGATTGCTTGGGAATTGATTACCCAAGCTGCTATTCGAGATCTTCTTAAATAGGATGTTGGAGGCACCTCAAAGCCCCTTGAGGGCGCCTCCACAGTGCCGAGTCAGCCGCGTCGATGAGCTGAGAAGAAGTCTTCGTCTATCTTCTTGAAGGCGCCTCCATAAGCCTTGAAGGCACCTCCAACCTGTCGTTCGAGGTGCCTCAAGCTTCCATGAGGGTGCCTCCAATGTTGCTTCTAGTGCAGCTTCTGCCTTGCACCCGAGGCGCCTCAAGCTCCATGAGGGCGCCTCGGGTACTGTTCATCCGAGGCTAATCTTGCTCCTTTGTCCCTGCAAAACATGTTAGTCCACAAACCAACCACATATCCTTCAAAACAAAGTTAGCACACACAATAAACCTAATAGTGTGAAAGTTTGACAGTCACGGATTGTCTAGTTCTAACTTTGGATTTTCGACCGGAAACCCTAGGTCGAACCGACGCCTATTGTTCCCTCTTCCGGGGAACGCGTCCTCACCTACTCCACTCAGGAGAGCATACCTGATGTCAGTCCGGTCCTCCAGACTGACTGGACTTTTCGCCTAGGGTTACCACCCCCTAGGACCTATGGTTACCACCCCCTAGGGTTTTTTGCCACCTAGGGTTACCTCCCCTTACGACCTAAGGTTACCCCCCCCCCCAGTAGTATTTCCTCCACTTAAGGTTACCACCCCTAGGACCTAAGGTTACCGCTCTTTTGGATTTTCCTTCACCTAGGGTTACCACCCCCTAGGACCTAGGGTTACCACCCTCTAAGGTTTTCAACCTGCCTAATCGCAGTTAGGAATTTCCTGAAAAACCTCATTCACACATGTTAGATAACACATAATCTTAACTTTGAATTCTTTGCCATTATCAAAACTTGGGTTCGATCGTCGGATGCTTCCCGCACCAGCAGGTATACTTTAAAATTGATTTTAATATTTCACTAATGACTAAGTACGCTTTTGATATGCTCAAAAGTGAAGAAGGAAAAGAACTTGAAGAGCATCGATGGACTGAAAATCAATGCAACGATTTTATGGCTAATGATAAGGCTAAGTTCCACCTTCTCAGCATTCTGCCTGCTCAGGAACTCGACAGAATCAACAACTACAAGAGTGCAAAAGAACTTTGCAAAAAAATCTTGAAGCTCTATGAAGAACCAAAAGAAGCTGAATCCAACTCCTCGCTGAACACCAAGTCGTCGTCAGAAGAATCTGAGACCGAGGAAATTTTTGAAACAACACTTATAACCGAATACCTACCTGAAGACAAAGAAAGCTAATCCGAGATGAGCATAGATGAAGGAGGAGAGTCTTTGGAAGAAAGAAGCGACGAAGGAGGAGCATCGAATAACGAAACCGACATGGTAAGTAAGGTATGTCAACTTCCTCCTGATCAATTATTCGAGTGTATTAACATGCTAAGTAAGTCCCTATGCAAATTATAAACCAAGGTTGTCTCCCTGAAAAAGGTTAATATTGATGTAGAAAGTAAAATAGACAATGCGTACCTAAAAGAAGAATTTAAAAAATTAATAGCTGAAAATATAAAATTAAAAGATAAAATAGAATTGCTAGAAAAGGATAATTCATGCTCAAACTTTTTACATGCTCCAGAAAACAATTTTAAATATCATTGGGCGCTTAACTGTATTTTAGATATCATAAAAGACAAATTATGAAAGTAGAAAAATAATTAGTTCCCAGAAAATATTTGGTTAATCCAGTAGGAGGAATCTATATTACATTTCAAAATCATGCTTAAATTAAAATCTTTATGCATATTTTATTTTGATTTAATATTTTTTGCTTAAAATTGTCTAACATTTTCAAATAAATTATTTCGTATAATTTCTGTTCAAAATTAATTTGATCTTAATTTTTTTCGAGAAAAAAAGATTTAATTACTTATCTGTAGAAAAAAAATTTTAAATTTTTTACCGTTGTATTATTTTTATGATTTTTTTAAAGAAAAATTATATTATTTAATTTAAAATTATTTCACAAAATTATTTTTAAAAATATTATTTCTCTGTGATAATATATTATGTTATCTATTAAAGAAAATATTTTCAAATTTTTAACCATTATTGAATTTTTTATCAAAATGATAATTTTTAATATTAAAAATTCTTGAACATACAATTTTTAAAAATTTATTTTTTCTGCAAGAATACCTACTATTTTACATACTCAAAAAATTTTGCAAGATTTTTTAAACTCAAAATCTATTTTTAAAACATTTTATTAAAAAAAATATATCTCTCTATTAGAATAATTAATTACTGCTTATTCTAATTTTGTTTATTTCTAAAAATCTTATCACTGTTTTAGATAAGTATGTTTAACCGTTATAAAAAATTTTATAATTTTTTAATGATGAAAAATATTTTTAAAATTATTTCTTACAAAACTAGCTTACAAATCACAAAATTCATATTTCCACTTCATAATTTTTCTAAATGTTAGTCACTGTTTTTGTATCCTTTAGAATTTATTTTCAAAGAATACCCCTATTTTTAATGTGATCAAAGGAGAAGAATTATAGATTAAGTCTAGGGGTAGATAATTTTTTATATTACATAACATGTTTATTAATTGTAAATTATGTACCTGTTATTTTATAGTTTTTTATTTTATTTTACCCTAACTTAACTTGGATTGCTCACATCAAAAAATGGGAGATTAAAGTACCCTATGATAGTTTTGATGTGATCAAACAAGTTAAGTTAGGTTCTGTTATATTTGATCCTTATGTCTAAGTGTACAAGAAGTTAGGAGCACAAGGAGTCGTGCGAAAGATGTAGCTAGCGAGAAGATAGCACGGAAAAGAGTCGACGGGCTCGGTGCGTCAGAGGGATGAGGTGCTGCGAAAGAGTACGCTAGCGGACGAGAAGAGAGCGTATGACATTTCTGAGGGACGAGAAGCCGGAGCGGAAGATTGCTCGAGGAGAAGGCCGGAAGATGGGTTCGGGTGAGCCCAATTTAGGTTGGCCGAAATCACCAAGTGACTGAAGAAAGCGTCGAACAACCAGAGTGCTCGAATGGGCGTCTCAATGTTGCGAATCAACTTCTGGGTCTACGTTAGCAACAGTTCGGGTGCCTAGATCTGCTCCGGGTGCCCGGAGATGGATAAAATGTTATCTCTTGGCCGTTGCGTGGAGTTAGAGTTTTGCCACACTGGGGCGCCCGGATCGTTCCACATCAACAAACTATAATATTTGACCAGTGGGCTATAAATTGAGCTCTGGTCTTCTTCATTTTGAACAACACACTTTGTACTTTGAATTTCATTCTACTTTTCATTTTTGAGCTTTATTTTCGTGTATGAGGTTTCTCTGCTTCCGACGTTATGTTCGAGAAGGAGATCTTCATAGTGAGACTACTGTCCTTAGAGTAGCAATTTTTAATTGCAAACTAAGTAATTTGTTTGTCTCGCACTCTTCTTACTTCTATTATCATTTTAATTAAGTGTATAATTATTTAAGTCCAACAGTTTGAGAAAGGTATACTTGTTATTTTTTTTATTGTATAGGATAATTCATGTAACGCTTGAAAATTCTCAAAATACTTTTGTAAATATCCTGGTATTTTTCTGGAATTTTAGGATATTTTTATGGAATTTTTAGAGTAGAGGAAGTAGCAAAAATAAATAGAAACGTAAAACAACTTAAGCGGGAATTGAACCTGAGACCTAGCGAACCCTACAACTTATAGAGAGTTTAAGTAACCAGGTGGCCCCAACAGGGGTGTGTTGAAAGAAAAGGGAATCAATTATATTCATGTTAGAGTTGGGCCGAATTACCCACTTAATATAAATAGGGAAATAATTAAGTGAGGGTTTATTTTGGATCGGGATTTCTTCCTCTCCTCACCTCATGTCGCCTCTCCCTTCTCTTCTTCTCTCGGCGCACCAAGCCCCAAGGGCTAGGGTTCCGTCCCAAAGGCTCCAAGAACACCTTCCGGAGACTACTCCGGCACGAGGGCACTCCTCTTCGCGAGAAGAACACGTAGAAGCAAGAGGATCGTCGAGAAGATCGTTTTCCGGAAAAACCTAGCGATCAGATCGTAAGGAAAACTAGCGCAGGATGTAAGAAACCCCTCACCTGCAGTATAAGTAGCTTTTCGTATGTTTTATGCATTAGTTCAGTCATATGCAGAATTTTCAGTATATAGGGTGTGAATTAGCGCACACCAAGTGTTTGCTTTAATGCTTAGCTCAGTAAAATGCCACCATACGCATTTCAATAGTTTAGATAAATGCAGTAGAAGCATTTTATAGCACATTTAGTCTTGCTACAGCTTTTATGGGACTACGGTCCAATGGGTGGGCTCCCACAGTCGCCTCTAGGTTTAGGTAACCTAGTTCTAGGTTCAGACAACCTAATAAAAGCAAGACAAGAATTATTAGCTTATGCTCAGCATTTTACTTTTAGCAGTGGCATTGTACTGGACTAGATGTCCATTGGGTTGGGCTCCCATAGTCGTCCCTAGGTTTAGATAACCTAGTAAACCCTACTAGATTCGGAATTTGCAGCCCCGGGTTTAGTTAGGGATGCGCACACGGCAAGTACAGTTGTCGGGCCCATCAACAGCATGATTATGTATTTTCATCTATTTATGATAAATAGCTTTCAAAACTTCACAATATAGTTTATGTGAAAACAAAGCAACTTAGCATCAGTTAGCAGTAGTGTAGCTTAGCTTTTATTTCAGTTTAGTTCTTAGGGATCCACATGATGGTTTTATGTTTAGCTATGATTGCCATGTATCGCATGTGATTATGCCATGTTTTAGAATCCATGTTTAGCAGTGTTCAGCATATATTCCAATTAGCATGTTTTAAAAGCATAAATCGCATCGTATGTATGTTTTGTGAGGTAGATGGTTTCTTACTAAGCTCTCAAGCTTACATATACTTCTTTTCCTTATACTGCAGATAAAGGTAAAGGAAAGATGGACTAGCGGAGGCTGGAGGTCAATGCTACAAAGATGTGTGTGGGCAGGAACTTGGAATGAAGACCCTTGGGAACTAGCAAATTTAAAGAATTAGAACCTTTTGTTCTTTTTAATGTTTATGCACCTTTGGAAAGTTTAAGAATTCTGAATTGTGAAACCATGCTTATGTCATGCCTAGGACACTAGCTAGCTTATTGATGAGTAGTAAATCATGCATAATGTTAGTGAAGACCTGTTACAATGTTTTCTAGGCATTTTAGGTTTATTACATTGAGTTGTGTATGTTCGATCTCTGAAATCAGAGTTCTGCAGCGAAATCAGAAACTCCAATCGATCGGCCGATCGATTGGAGGGACCTCAATCGATCGGTTGATTGATTGAGAGCTGATTTCCGTGAACAGTAATCTCCTGGATCGACCAGCCGATCGATTGGACTAAGTTCAATCGATCAGTCGATCGATTGGAGCTATTGTCGCAAACAGTAAGCTCTGGAATCGATCACTAGATCGACCGGGGAATTAGCCTCGCGAACAGAGAGCTTTGGAATCGATCCCTGGATCGATTGGCAAGCCTGGATCGATCAGCCGATCGATCCAGAATTTACCCCGTGCACAGTAGCAAGTTGAATCGATCAATGGATCGATCCAATAGCTTTCAATCGATTGAGTTTGATCCCAATCGATTGGGAAGCTGGGTTTCGACCAAGAAACCTTGTAGTTCAGTTCCTTGACCATAAGGGATGTGAGATATGACAGGTACATCATAGATTATACCCCTTAGCATATGATTGATGATAAAAATAGTGATTTGAGCATTAGTTCCAGATTTGTGGTAGCAACTAGCAAAGTTTTAATTAGTGCAGCTTTCCGCACCTAGACTTTAGTGAGGGTCAGGGAATAGTATAGCAACAGCATAATGTAACCCCCGGCCTTACAGCTTAGCCAGTAGAAGGCGGGGCGTTACAGAGTGGTATCAGAGCGAAGTTCCATACTTCCTACACACACATCAGCATTGAACCTGCAGCTTCCAAGTAAGGACATCTCTCACTTTATTTATGTTTCTTGTTTCATGTATAGAGATAACTAAAGCATGTTTGTTTATGATAGTATTTAACATGATAACAGTAGTTACGCAATTATGATTGTATTAGTTATGTATGTCCTCTATGTCTCTAGAAATGGCACGAGGACGCCCAGTTAGAAGGGCACCAGCCACTGAGGCCCAACATGAGGCAGGCAGTTCAGTGCCTCCCCCAGACCTTACAGTAGTAGTGGCTCAGTTACAACAACAATTAGCTGAACAGCAACAAGAGATAGCCACTTTAAGGGCTAACCAGCAGAACACTCCCACTGTCACTCCAGAACCTAATTTAGCAACCCCAGTAGTGATAGAGGTTCCACCAGTCCAACCTGTAGCACCAGTAGCCCCAGCAGCAGGGGCAATGAGGGAAGCCTATCTGATCCAGTGGCAGAAGATCAAGACGGAGAATTTCTCAGGCACCAGTGAACTATGGGATGCTCAAGCCTGGTTCAAAACACTGGAAAGTACGATGGAGCTTCTGGACTGGCCAGAACATGAGAAGGTGAAGTGCACCTCTTTCTGTCTGACAGGAGACGCACGTATGTGGTGGGAGAAAATTAAAGTGAAGCGCCCAGTGAATCAGATGACATGGGTTGACTTCGAAAGGGAATTCTTCGAGGAGTTTTTCCACATGCGGGTCACAAACCGCCACTACGACGAGTTCACTGAGTTTCGTCAGGTCAACCTTTCAGTTGAGGAGGCTGTGAGGAAATTCAACAGACTGGCTCATTTATGCCCAGAACTAGTCAGCACTGAAAGGGAACGAGTCCGATTGATGCTCAAGATGTTAAGGCCGGAAATAGCAATGAATGTGGCCAACGGTGTCCGTAGGCTGCAAACCACAGAAGAACTAGTGAGCAGTGCTTTAACCACCGAGCATTACCAGAATAGTATCAAGCAGCAGAAGCAAGTCCTCTCAGAGTCGAAAGGCCAAGGAGGCTTAGGTACTCAGAAACACCAGGGCCACAGCTCCCACGGCTCCAACTGGAAAGGGAACTCTAGCAACAAACGCAAACCAGGGAGTTACCCAAAAGGAGGACCAGCTAGTAAACAGCCCAGCTATCCCAAGTGTTCTACGTGTGGAAAATTTCATCCAGGAGTTTATCGCAAGGGCACACGAGGATGCTTTGAATGTGGCCAAGAAGGGCATATGGCTAAACAATGCCCAAACAAGACCAGCTTTTCTCCACCACAGCCGATTCAGTATGAGGTCAAGCCAGCACAGTTGCACCAGATGCAGGCTGCTTTAGATGGTCCACACATCAGCCAAGGCAGACTGGAAGCCCCCTCAGTCGCGACAAATGCAAGGATCTACTCACTGACCAGAGAAGACGTAGCGAATGCCTCGACAGTTGTTACAGGTCATATTAGTATTTTACAGCAAAGTGCAACTGTCTTATTCGATACTGGGGCAACCCATTCTTATATATCCAGGGCATTCGCCGAAAAGTTAGCAGTACCCCCAGAGGTATTTAGTGGTCAGTTTTTGACGACGCTACCTTCGGGAGAAATTATGGCATCTACGCACTGGCTTAGAGCAGTGCCGGTCATTATAGCAGACAGAGAGCTGTTTGGCGATCTGATAGTGCTAATATGGCTGACTACGATGTCATCATGGGAATGGACTTTCTGATCAAGTACGGTGCTTCCATAGAGTGCTGTAAACAGAAAGTCATATTCCAACCTGAAGCAGGAGTACAATTTGAGTACAGCGGAGAACCAAAGAGAAAAGCTAAGAGATTTCTCTCGGCTCTGAAAGCACAGAAATTACTAGATTCAGGAGGTACGAGATTTATAGCGCATGTAGTCAATACCAGTCAGGACAAGGACCAAAAGCTAGAAGCGGTCCGAGTAGTATGTGACTACCCAGCAGTCTTTCCTGAGGAGTTACCAAGCCTAGCACCAGACAAAGAGATTGAATTTGAGATAGAACTTATTCCCGATATAAATCTCATCTCCAAAGCACCATACCGCATGGCTCCAGCAGAGCTGAAGGAACTTCAGGAGCAACTACAGGAGCTACTTGACAAGGGCTTCATACGTCCTAATCACTCACCCTGGGGAGCGCCTGTATTGTTCATGAAGAAAAAGGACGGGAGCATGCGCCTGTGTATAGATTACAGAGCACTAAACCAAGTCACGGTTAAGAACAGGTATCCTCTTCCTAGAATAGATGACTTGTTTGATCAGCTAAAGGGAGCAGCAGTGTTCTCTAAAATAGACCTCAGATCGGGATATCACCAAGTGAAGGTTAAAGAAGGTGATATACCCAAGACAGCTTTCAGGACCAGATACGAACATTATGAGTTCGTAGTCATGCCCTTTGGCGTGACGAATGCTCCAGCTACTTTCATGGACCTCATGAACCGAGTATTCAGGGAATACTTAGATAAGTTTGTCATCGTATTCATCGACGACATTCTTATCTATTCCAGAACTCAGGAAGAACATGCAGCGCACCTGAAAATAGTATTGCAGACTCTTCAGCAGAACCAGCTGTACGCCAAGTTCACGAAATGCGAATTCTGGCTAGATCAGGTAGCCTTTCTGGGTCACATTATCTCCAAGGATGGTATTATGGTAGACTCCAGTAAGATAGAAGCTGTGAGTAACTGGAAAAGACCCAAGAACGCCAGTGAAATCAGAAGCTTTTTGGGACTAGCAGGTTATTACAGAAAGTTCGTAGAGGATTTCTCCAGAATAGCCTCCCCACTGACAGTTCTCACTAGGAAGAACAGAAAATTTCAATGGACAGAGGACTGTGAGAATAGTTTTATGGAACTCAAAAGAAGACTGACCAGTGCACCCATTCTGACTCTACCAGAAAACACAGACAGCTTTGATATTTATAGCGATGCCTCTAAGTTGGGACTAGGAGCAGTACTGATGCAAGAAGGTAAGGTGATTGGCTATGCCTCCAGACAACTCAAAGACTATGAGAGGAACTATCCTACTCATGATCTTGAGCTTGCAGCAGTTGTGTTCGCCCTCAAAATTTGGAGACATTACTTGTATGGAGCTCAGTGTAGAGTGTATACAGATCATCAGAGTCTGAAGTATTTCTTCACTCAGAAGGATCTGAATATGCGACAGGGCAGATGGCTCGAACTGGTCAAAGACTATGACATAGACATCCTCTACCATCCAGGAAAAGCCAATAAGGTGGCAGATGCACTTAGCAGGAAGTCCAGCGCTACCTTATTATTCCTAGTAGCCATGTCACCGCCCCTACAGAAGGAGATCACAGATTTCAGTCTCGAATTAATAGTTGGGCAACTCTCTACTATGACGTTAGAATCCACCTTGCTTGGTGACATCCAGACAGCTCAGGGACAGGATCCTAAAATTCAGAAAATCAAGCAAGAGTTAACAGAATCAGGAGGTGGAGAGTTCAGAATATCCGATAGCGGGGCATTACATTTTGGTGACAGACTATGCGTTCCAGATCAGGAGGAACTAAAGAGAAAGATTTTAGACGAGGCTCACAGGACTCCCTATGCGATGCATCCGGGTTCCACCAAGATGTACCAAGACCTAAAGAGATGTTTTTGGTGGCCTGGGATGAAAAGAGACATCGCTAGATATGTTAGTATTTGTCTGACCTGCCAGAGGGTCAAGGCAGAACACCAGAGACCAGGAGGAGTTCTGTAGCCCATTCAGATCCCAGAATGGAAGTGGGAGGATATTTCTATGGATTTTATAGTGGGACTACCCAGAACCACGAATGGTTTTGATGTCATCTGGGTAATAGTCGACAGATTGACTAAATCAGCCCATTTCTTAGCTATCAGGATATCCTACTCAATGGAGCAACTAGCTCAGTTGTATCTCAAGGAGATTGTCAGACTACATGGAGTCCCACGGACCATCATTTCAGACAGAGACAGTAGGTTCACATCACACTTCTGGGAGTGTGTACAGTCAGCATTGGGCACTAAGTTAAAATTTAGCACAGCTTTCCATCTCCAGACAGATAGTCAGACGGAGCGAGTAAATCAGGTACTCGAAGATATGCTCCGAGCGTGTGCCCTAGACTTCAAGGGAAGTTGGTGCAAATATCTGAGTTTAGCAGAATTTGCATACAACAATAGCTATCAGGCTACCATCGGTATGGCACCTTACGAGGCTCTCTACGGGCGGAGGTGTAGATCTCCAATCTGCTGGTATGAAAGTGGTGAACAGAAAGAACTAGAACTTCAGACAGATCTAGTAGCAGATACCACAGCAGCTATACAGCAGATCCGCCAGAGGATAGAGACAGCTCAGAGCCGCCAGAAAAGCTATGCTGATACACGACGCAGACCCTTAGAGTTTTCAGTTGGGGATTCAGTGTTCCTCAGAGTAGCTCCCATGAAAGGAGTAATGCGTTTTGGAAAGAAGGGCAAATTATGTCCCAGATATGTGGGACCATACCTCATCACTAGGAGAGTTGGCAAAGTAGCATATGAGCTAGAGCTACCCTAGGAGATGTCAGCTATCCACAATGTATTTCATGTCTCTATGCTGAAGAAGCATATCCCAGATGCCACCCAGGTGATTGAGCCCCAGTCGGTAAAAGTCCGCGAAGACCTCAGCTATGAGAGTCGGCCTATTCAGATAATAGACCGAGCGGTTAAGAAATTGTGGAACAAGGAAGTACCATTAGTCAAAGTTATTTAGCAAAGTCACACAGCAGAGGAGGTAACTTGGGAGACAGAAGCCAGTATGAGACAAAAGTACCCAGAATTATTCTAAGTTCGAGGATGAACTTTTTATAAGGTATGGGGGATTGTACCGCCCAAAAATTCTCAAAATACTTTTATAAATATCCTGGTATTTTTCTGGAATTTTAGGAGATTTTTATGGAATTTTTAGAGTAGAGAAAGTAGCAAAAATAAATAGAAACGTAAAACAGCTTAAGCGGGAATCGAACCCAAGACCTAGCGAACCCTACGACTTATAGAGAGTTTAAGTAACCAGGTGGCCCCAGCAGGGGTGTGCTGAAAGAAAAGGGAATCAATTATATTCATGTTAGAGTTGGGTCGAATTACCCACTTAATATAAATAGGGAAATAATTAAGTGAGGGTTTATTTTGGATCGGGATTTCTTCCTCTCCTCACCTCACGCCGCCTCTCCCTTCTCTTCTTCTCTCGGCGCACCAAGCCCCAAGGGCTAGGGTTCCGTCCCAAAGGCTCCAAGAACACCTTCCGGCGACGACCCCGGCACGAGGGCACTCCTCTTCGCGAGAAGAACACGTAGAAGCAAGAGGATCGTCGAGAAGATCGTTTTCCGAAAAAACCTAACGATCAGATCGTAAGGAAAACTAGCGCAGGATGTAAGAAACCCCTCACCTGCAGTATAAGTAGCTTTTCGTATGTTTTATGCATTAGTTCAGTCATATGCAGAATTTTCAGTATATAGGGTGTGAATTAGCGCACACCAAGTGTTTGCTTTAATGCTTAGCTCAGTAAAATGCCACCATATGCATTTCAATAGTTTAGATAAATGCAGTAGAAGCATTTTATAGCACATTTAGTCTTGCTACAGCTTTTATGGGCCTACGGTCCAATGGGTGGGCTCCCACAGTCGCCTCTAGGTTTAGATAACCTAGTTCTAGGTTCAGACAACCTAATAAAAGCAAGACAAGAATTATTAGCTTATGCTCAGTATTTTACTTTTAGCAGTGGCACTGTACTAGACTAGATGTCCATTGGGTTGGGCTCCCGTAGTCATCCCTAGGTTTAGATAACCTAGTAAACCCTACTAGATTCGGAATTTGCAGCCCCGGGTTTAGTTAGGGATGCGCGCATAGCAAGTACAGTTGCCGGGTCCATCAGTAGTATGATTATGTATTTTCATCTATTTATGATAAATAGCTTTCAAAACTTCACAATATAGTTTATGTGAAAACAGAGCAACTTAGCATCAGTTAGCAGTAGTGTAGCTTAGCTTTTATTTCAGTTTAGTTCTTAGGGATCCACATGATGGTTTTATGTTTAGCTATGATTGCCATATATCACATGTGATTATGCCATGTTTTAGAATCCATGTTTAGCAGTGTTCAGCATATATTCCAATTAGCATGTTTTAAAAGCATAAATCGCATCGTATGCATGTTTTGTGAGGTAGATGGTTTCTTACTAAGCTCCCAAGCTTACAGATACTTCTTTTCCTTATACTGCAGATAAAAGTAAAGGAAAGATGGACTAGCGGAGGCTGGAGGTCAATGCTACAAAGATGTGTGTGGGCAAGAACTTGAAATGAAGACCCTTGGGAACTAGCAAATTTAAAGAATTAGAACCTTTTGTTCTTTTTAATGTTTATGCACCTTTGGAAAGTTTAAGAATTTTGAATTGTGAAACCATACTTATGTCATGTCTAAGACACTAGCTAGCTTATTGATGAGTAGTAAATCATGCATAATGTTAGTGAAGACCTGTTACAATGTTTTCTAGGCATTTTAGGTTTATTACATTGAGTTGTGTATGTTCGAGCTATGAAATCAGAGTTCTGCAGCGAAATCAGAAACTCCAATCGATCGGCCGATCGATTGGAGGGACCTAAATCGATCGGTTGATCGATTGAGAGCTGATTTCCGCGAACAGTAAGCTCCTGGATCGACCAGCTGATCGATTGGACTAAGTTCAATCGATCAGTCGATCGATCGGAGCTATTGTCGCGAATAGTAAGCTCTGGAATCGATCACTGGATCGATCGGGGAATTAGCCTCGCGAACAGAGAGCTTTGGAATCGATCCCTGGATCGATTGGTAAGTTTGGATCGATCAGCCGATCGATCCAGAATTTACCCCGTGCACAGTAGCGAGTTGAATCGATCAATGGATCGATCCAATAGCTTTCAATCGATTGAGTTTGATCCCAATCGATTGGGAAGCTGGGTTTCGACCAAGAAACCTTGTAGTTCAGTTCCTTGACCATAAGGGATGTGAGATATGACAGGTACATCATAGATTATACCCCTTAGCATATGATTGATGATAAAATTAGTGATTCAAGCATTAGTTCCAGATTTGTGGTAGCAACTAGCAAAGTTTTAATTAGTGCAGCTTTCCGCACCTAGACTTTAGTGAGGGTCAGGGAATAGTATAGCAACAGCATAATGTAACCCCCGGCCTTACAGCTTAGCCAGTAGAAGGCGGGGCGTTACAATTCATCCTCTTCTTATCAGCCGCAATGGACCTACAGATACTAATTCTCAAAATCTATTGTTGCAAAAAATGTATGTTTGGGAGGAGGACCACGAGGCCGAATTTATAAATATTAGAACAACTAATGTGCTAAATTATACAGGGACATGTTATACAAGTGGAGGATGAGGGATACCAAACCATCTGAGATCTTTGTTGTAGTTTGGGAGGCTTGGAGAGCCATTTGGACTACCTAACATTGACAGTCAAATTCAACGATTACTCGAGGCAACCGTAATTCAGAGCCCGCTAGGTCGAGTATCGGATCCACAAAGCATACTGCTAGATTCCGTTCTATCATAGAGCATGCCTTTGATTTGGTTAATTTAAAATTAAGTTATATAAAAAAAAATTACATATGTTTTTTTATTAGTTTTAATGTATTTGCATTCTCAAGATATTGAATTATAGAGACCTGTCACTTGTTAGGAGGTATTTAACAAGACCCATAAGCAAAAGGATGTACCATTTGTCGATCGATGTTTCTCGGCAATTAACATAAGAATATTAACTTTCGTGAATATATTTGTAAACTTTATGTGGAGGTTAATAAAATCATTATTTTGACACAGGACGTAATATCCACTAAAATTGCAATGACATTTCAGCCTAGTGCAGAGGGAGAGGGGTCACAACCTCTTTCCATCGATGAGGTTAATGATATTTATTATGATGTCGTCGATGGAAGGAAGAAGACCTCCCTCTACGGGTATGAATCTCATGCTAAAGTTATCTGTGACCGGATGAGGGCTCTAGGGGATAAGGAGGTGTCCTAATTACTCCTCCTCATCTACTGAGGTACAAGCATTACGGGTCGAAAATTAAGATTTGTGAACTTAACTCTCGTCATTAGAGGAGACGATGGTTTAGAGGGAAGAAGAGGCACAGGAAATGCGCGAGCAACATGCTCGAATTGAGGAGAAAGTTCACCATATATAAGTACTGTTTGTAGCAATGTTCACTCCCTATTCAGAGATGTCCCACTCGCATCGTTTGGAGTCCCAAGAGATCAAGGGTCTTGATGATTTTCCTAGTGAGTAAATCATTTTGAGGTATGCATTCTTTATCTTAGTTTTTAATTATTCAATGTGTTTCTGTCAAAATTATTTCTATTATTTTTTTAAAATCACATGCATCTCTAATTACATTATAATTTTCTATGATATTTTTAGATATTGCATATTTCTATCATCAAATTCAAATATCAAATTCAGATATCCAAAATCTAAAGGAAGATATGTTTTTTTATTTTGTAATAGATTTTTCATCAGGATATATTGTATGGATAATATAAACTTATTGTCTAAATTTTGAATGTACCATGGAGATTCTATTAGTTTTGGATGTTTTCTTGGGTATGGACTGTATTGTTTAAGTTAATATGGATATTGTTAATATGATTTTGTGTTGTGAACTTATTGATGTAGATTGTATTGTGAGTTTGTTGTGAAAATCATCATTTGTGATGATTTTATTTAATTATATTTAGATGTAAATAGGGAAATGAGGATTTTTTTGTATTTTTATTGAAGATTAGTGATGGATTTTAAAATCCGTCACTAATACATCAACAAGTTTCGTTTATCAAATTAATGATGGAGATTACATCTCTGTCGCTAATTATTAATTTACTATATCTAATTTGTTTACGGAATTTAAAATCTATTTAGGATATTAGCGACAAATAATAATTTATTGTCGTTAATTAACGATAATTTTATTTGAATCCGTCGTTAATTGACTTACGGGATATAGCAACGGAATATCTTAATCCGTCGTTGTTTTGAGCGATGGGATATATATTTTGTTGCTAATTAATGATGACGTTATATATTTTGTCACAAAAAAAACGTCAATGATAGAAATCTAAACGATAGAATATATTCCGTAGCTGACCCATCTTTAATTGCATAAAACAATGTATTAACGATGTAATAAGTCAGCCACTAAAAATTGGTTTTTTTTAGTGAAACACTAATGGATCATTTTTATCAATCAATTAAAAATTATTTTCATTAATCAACAGCTAATCTCTTATCAATCAATCAATCAATTTGATAACCTTTAACTCTGGTTGATTGTTGCTCGAACAATTTATATGAGATGCTTCCTTAGTTAAAGGGTGACAAATATATTATAATATGAATAAGAGATCAATTCTTGATGTGCGTGTATATATATCCTTGGAGAAAAAAATCTCACTCACCTTCTAATCATTTAACAATTAGCTATAAATAAACCTCATAATTTACTTCGTTTTATACAACCTAAGTACATACTATGAGATTTCCTCGGATGAGTCTAGTGGTTAGCACATGAGGTGTTATCATCATGAGATATGAGGTTCGAATTTCGATAAAATTGAGATAAATATCTCCCTTATGTGCTAATCACTATTCCAAAGATTAGTAATCACTTATGATTTACCTTCTCCGTATGTTAATTCTAAAATAAATTGACGAAGACACTGAAAACATAAAGGATTCATTTTTTACTATCATGGTACATACTATGAAAAGAAACGAACGGTAAACGACGCGGGTATAATCACCTTTCTAGCATTGTTGCTCGAATAGAATCATTTTATACATGTGAGTTCTATCTGCTGGCAAAGTTTGGACTATATATATTATTACAATAACCGACAAATTCGGGTACAAAGATCTTCACAACGAAATCTTCTCAATTGTTTGATTCCCAACCCGGCCGTTGCTTGAGCTGCACATTATCCAGCTGCACAAATGATAATAAATTAGAATATAATGGAGTAAGAATATACGCAACGGAGTCTGTTCGTTAGAATGCCCACTAGAAAAAACTTGATCAAGCTCGACTGCACTGCTCGGGTTGGTCAATTGGAGCTGCTGTAGAGTTTATTCCTCATGGCGATCTCCTTCTCCAGCTCCTCCAGGCCACCCACCTCATCCAGCTCCTGCAGCAAACGACGACGAGATTAGATATACTCCGTCCTGTTCCCTAGCTACCATGTCGCTGTGTTTGTGCACTGCAATATTATCTATCTGGATGAGGCGCGGCATGACCTCAGGCCCCAAGAACAGACCGTAAGGCACCCCCTCGAACTTGTTCATGTGGTGGATCTGTCAGAAGCCACGCAAAAATAGTTTATAATGCATCATCTGTTCAGTCGGCGGTGGCGGGCAGTGCATCGTACCTGGTGGGCGGCGGCGACCCGGCGGAAGTAGGGTATGCTGGCGACGGGGCCCACCGGGAACCGTCGGTGGACCAGGCCGTCGTGGACGAACATGTAGGCCATTCCGAACAGCGTAATCCCGAGGCCCTGTAGGTGTTCGCCACGGCCAGTTAGACGAAGTGATGATAGATTAACTAATCTGGATGGGCAGGCTTACGGCGCCGAAGCAGAGACCGGGGAGGAGGCCGGGGTTGAAGAAGCCGTAGGCCGCGAGGGCGATGGCGGGGACGGCGTTGACGATGGCGAAGACGTCGTTGAGCTCGAAGGGGCCGTCGCGCGGGCGATGGTGCGACTCGTGCATGTGCCACAGAGAGGCGTGCCACAGCGCCCGGTGCGCCCAACGCGCCCATAACTCCATTCCCACCTGATCAGTGATCATTCCGGCCAAGAAATTAAAGAAAACGAGGGTTTAGGTGAGCAGCTAGCCTCTTACCGCCGCGCCCACGGAGAGAGCGAACGTCGCCAACATCTCCGTCGCCGGAACCTCGCCGCCCTGCAACACTAATCGATCTCTCTTTCGCTAACTAAAGTATAGATATATATATTGAGTAGAAAAAATAGCTATGGAAGGGAACGAAATCAAGATTAACCTCCATTTGCCAGGTGAATCGGTAATAGACGGCTGCGACCGCCATGGAGGTGATGGCGAGGCTGGACATCACCGCCGCGATTAGGTACGTCCGCCGCCCCGCCTCTTTCCTCACCTTTCTCTCCGCCATCCGATGGTCAGACGCGATTCGCAGCTCCTCTTTTCCTTTCACTTCCACCTCTTCCTTAATCAGAGCATCGGCCATAGAAACGCGGCCCCCATTACTCTCCTCCTCCTCCCACTCTACCTCCCTGAGCACAAAGCGGACCGAGGCGGCCGGTCTCCGCCGGCACGGCTGGCGCGTGGAAGCCCTGCCGCGGGGGATCCGAACAGGGAGTGAGTGGAAGAGAGAGAAGCAATCGCTTGAGGTTCCGTGAGGCAAACGGCAGGAGATTGCAGCGACGACCGCCATGGCTGCTCCTATTTCGGATGGCAAAGCAATTGGACTATTAGTAATGCCTAGATGATTTATACAGTGGCGTTGTCGTGAATAATTCTAGGATCGATGGTCAGTGGGTGCGAAAGTTCCGTGATTTATCTCACCCTCTGTAACTATTATTGTTGATGGGTAAAATTTTTCATAATTTATTTTTTTATCGTATACAAGTGATATTTACCATCAGGATAGTCAAGCCGATAATCATATTGATAGATTTATAACATGAAATAAGAGTTGAATCGTAATAAAGTTAGTGAAAAATATCCTTCCATATAGGGATTTGCTTGATACATTATTTACTCCCTTCATATAAGACATTCATGAGGGATCGTCAGTGTGATAAATTTTCCCTTTTACAACATGTACTACAATGTACTTTAGTTGCTTGCCCCATAAATTAGTACAGTTACTATCTACATGGGGTGTTTGTTATAGTAGATTTTAAAATCAATTTTTAACAGATGAGAAAATATCTTCTTAGATGTCTAATCTCCTCTATACAAAGAGTCACTATATTAGAATAAATACCTCCATTATTTATCTGTTTTCATATTGTGTGGAGCCGTCCGGAGGATTGTTAAGGTGATGACTACATCTTTTGTGATAATATGTGCTCTAGTTGCCACCCCACGACTGATACAATTGATATCTACATATGGTATTACTGTAAATAGGTCATGGTGTCGATCCCCAACGTGTGCACAATGCCTCGTTGGTCTCCTAACATCCATGCAAAGGGTCATTTTGTTGGGTGAAGCTCCCATTATTTATCTCCCTTCCAGATTATATGGAGTAGTCCTGAAGGACCCTTAGAATGAGGATTATCATCTTTTATTATGATACATGCTCTAGTTGTCCCAAGGGTAATAGTGCTACAGAACGCTTTTTCAGTTTTTCAAATATCTAAGGGTTTAGTACTAACCTAAGTGAATTAACAAATATATTTTTCTTAATGGATGGTTGACTTATGAATATTAAGTTGATGGGTCGCCCGCCATAAACACTTATATATATATATATATATAACATGTACATTTTGGGTAATCCTTATAGATCTATACACCAAATGTTTGACCAGATGTTCCAATTCTTAAAAATAAATAGGGACATCCGAGTGAGCATCCGAGTACTTGGACTTGTTGATTATTCAGAAGTATACATGGTAAAGATGCGTAGAGTATTATTTTTATATATTATAATTTTAAAATTTTGTACTCCTTATCTGTACATTCTATACGCATCTAATTTTTTTTAATTTAAAAATATTTTTATACTTAATATTATAATTCGATCACTAAATCTTAAAAAAAATAATTTATTAGTATAATCAAGAATTTAAAACACTAAAAGAAAATTCTGGGCACCTCTCACACGATCAAATTGGACGTACAAGTAAAAATGTTTATATATTGATATTTTAGAGATAGATCATTTATAATTCATTTATTGAATACATTTAAAATTCAATTTATGTATTAAATTTTTTATATTCGTCCTCGAGCTTTTAACTGGATCCTATTGACTAAAATGCCACAATTATTCCTTTTTATTTGCAGCAATGCCACTGCATTGTGCGGCTCAGGACGCGTGTCCCACGCGGACGAGGAGCATTCTCTTACGTGAAAGTGAAATTCAGTTAAATCGCTTTCCGAAATATCTCGAGAATTAATTAGCGGCCAAAGTGGAGGTTGGAGGTTGGCACTTGGCACTGCGTTCAAACTTCCAACAGTGGGACCCACCGGTTGTACAAATCGAAAGAAGCGGTTACAAAGTGGTACGGGACTCGCGTCGAATCCAATAATTGGAGCTCGATCGGCGAACTCATCGTGGGTGGCGTGGCGTAAACGACACGTAGGATCTATTCTTGGTTGGCGATTCGGCTGGAATGACAGCCAGCCAATGCGCAATTAATAATTGTATCTCAGGTTTGTAGAAAATTTAAAGTATTATTTTTAAAAATATATATATTTAAGAGGGCAAATTCGTAATTCTCAAAAGAAAAATACTTGATAATCCTAACTATTCTGGGTTGGTTTGATCACATGGAGAGTGACCAAAATCCCTACGATTTCTTCTCTCATGGTTAGCAGCACATGCAAACAAATTTTGCATACACTAACTGTCCCTGTATGAAGAGGCTTTGAACGGTGGCTTTCTTAATTAGATTAAGGCCAAGACAGTTTGACTCAAGACCAAGACAGTTTCACGTGGTGGTCGCGCCGCGTTGCTATCTCGCTGTCTGTGTCTCTACTTTCTAAAAAGGGACGCCGGCGCCTTCGCTGAGATGGGCGCCCGCCGTGCCGGGCCTGCCTCTGCAACCTCACTCGTGCGATCCCACATGGCTGCACGTCGTCTCATGTTTTTTTTTTTAATAATTTTCTCTATACATAAACTGAATTTTATATTCCCTAAAACTCCCATATCAATTTGTGATTAAAAAAAATATATGAGATAAAATTGTTATTTTCCTTTCGAGCAAATGAACATGACTATTTTCACAAATATGAAATCAATAATTTTCTTCTTGGCGCCGCCAATCATCTTAAGCACCGTCGCTTGAAGGCCCTCAGTGCGAAGCCACAGATTTGCGTAATACGCCAACAGCGGCAGCATCATGGGGCGCAAAAACACTCTGTACATCATCCCCACGAAATGAAGCACCACTTCAGGCTTCTGCAAAAACCCTGCAAGTATATATTTAATTTTAATTTGATGATCAGTAAGTAGTTAAAGTTCAGATTCAAGTTAATTAATTAATCGCAGTATGAAACTCTAGTGTGATTAATTAGGTCATACTTTGTGTCACCTTCGGAAGGAAATCGAACAGAATGACTGTGATCTTTAGCATCCCCTGAGATGAACAAATTATCAAATATCTTGAAGCTAAATCAATGGCATCTTATTTGAACTCAATGGACTTGTACCAACGCAAAATCGCCTAGTTTCAACGGCGACTCGATGAACACATGAGCTTCCCTTGTAAATCATACAGCTAAAATTTTCAACATAGAAATGAAGGTATAATAGACAAGTGATGGGGATTACTTGATGAGCTGCTGCTCGCCATCTCCGGAACATTTGAAGAAACTGCAGCCTTTGGTTAAGGGAATGGGCTGGTTCTTCCACTCTGAAACCGTTTCATTTTCAGTGTTCTTTCACCATCAATTACACTTCGGCGATTAACAGATTATACTGACCGAGGTGCCAGACTACTGCTGCTGTTAGTTCTTGACCCTCGTAGACTCCATCTATGACAAACCTCACATTCTTCCCCATTGCTCGTGTGAGATCCTTCAAGTAATGGCTTATACTCTGTATCAAATATCCATGAACAAGATTAATGTTCGATTTAATCAGAGTTTATTTATATTCATAATTAATTATATGAGTAAATTTGAATAACTAGTTAAATTAAATAAATAAATTTGAATGCATACATTCAGTTTCTTAATATTCATTGAACTGTTTGTGAATAATGTTAAACCATATTTTTCAATAAAATTTTATCAATCTGATAAATAAATAAATAAATAAATAAATAAATAAAACTTTAAAAATAAACAAATAACCTTTTATTATAAACTCAATAACAAATGAAACAAAGTTTTAAATATTTAAAGTTAAAACAATCAAATAATCTTAAATTGATAACTTCGTAACACCTAAACAAATCTAGTTCAAATCAATCTTGAAATAAGTTTAAACTCATTGAAAAAAAATTAAATTAAACTTGAATAATCATTTTATTGACTTAGTTTATTTCAGGTTCGATTTGACTTAACTTAGTTACCTTAGATAAATGTTTGAACACAACAAAAAACTTAACTAGGCTCAGCTGATTTATAGCCCTACATCGCAGGTCAAAGTCCATTGAATGCATAATTGGTGGAGCAAGGACACGACGTTGCTTACCTTTCCCTTGAAGGGCCTTGAGTAAACCAAGTCCTGAAAGATACAGTCCTTGGACAAGAGCTTCTCTAGACTGTTCAACTCTTTCCCATTTATAGAGGAGTAGAATTTACGAACCACAGCAGATTGAGGCGGCAAAGGAACCTTATGGGGTTCTAATGGAGAAGAAGGTTGTTTGGCGCAGAGTAGTTTTGGCGGTGATGCTTTTCTTTTTGGATTTGTGACGGTGAAGCAACGAGAAGATGGAGAGTTGTTGCGAAGTGGCGGGCTGAGAAATTGAGAAGGAAAAGAAGAAGAAAGTGAGGAAGAAGAAGAAGCCATTGGTGGTGAGGTTTGTGATTTTGATTGGTGTTTTTTATGAAGGATGGAAAGGGGAGAATGAGATGACTGCTGAAGTAAGCAAAGGTGGAGGCATAACTTGCATTGCAAATATGCATGGAATTGCTTTGGAGAATATTGGACTGCTTGAAGCTTCAATCTATTTTTGGGTTCTGATTTTTCTGAATTAATGTAAAATGTTCTTGAAAGAGTTTAAAATCAGGGAAGATTCTCAACCTTGTAGGAATTCATAATCAATAATGAGGTAAATGGAAAAGGGACCAAATTTTAAGTTACAAATGATATTCAGATTGAAGGTCCAATGGCTATTTCATATGAGTATTTGAAAAGGATTACCAACTTGCTAAACCATTTCAACTAGTTATGATCGTAGTTTGTCGAATATGACTCATATTTAAGTTGGCATGGGGCACGACCATGTTGGGAGGCATGAGTAGGCTGTGTCAGTTATTGTGCATGGGTTATGATGAGCATGTCGAAAATTTCACCACATGGTCGTATAACATAGCACGGTTAAGTTGTGCCCCATGGCACAACCATGCCCCCGAACATGGGTTGGTCGTATTCGAATTTGTGGGAACGGGCGTGCCTGTGGCACGGGCATGCCAAGAAGCACGACTTGGCCGTGCTACATCCAAAGGCATCGAGATTTACGGTGATCCTGTCCGAATCGCCGAACCAAAGGACACTGGGCACGTGGCGCTCTCCTAGTCGATGACGCAGGCCTCCGAAGCTCAGGCGATCCTGCACAGAAGTCGGGCCGGGAAGGAGTTCCCGGCGGCGACCCTCCGACGCTCAAGTCAGGTAAGTGGCGGAAAAAGGAGCTCCCAAGCTTGTAGAATGCGTACCTCCGGCGAAGTCTACGGTTCTTTATATAGGGTGATGAAAAAGCTCCTACACGCCTATCGAGGCGCGTGCATGTCCGCAGCCCATGCCTCTGTGTGTACCTGTCAGAGAGCTTACCTGACGTCATACTGCGACAGTCCCATTGCGCCTTCGATGGGACAACAGGACACCCCGTTGTCAGACTAGGAGTATGGCCTAGCCATATGATTCGACGGCTGTCAGAAGATGTTCCCCCCTCTTTACTGTTCATAATCCGGGGCGTCCGACCGGCTGGACAGGGAGTCCGTCCGGCCGGCCCTTCCTCCTTTTAAGCGTTGGCCGGGCGGCACTCACCTCGCGTCCGGCCCGCCGTTGACATTGGTGTGCTGGGGAAATTTCCAGTAGGCGCTATGTAGAGACTGTTAGCAGTGTCATTGTTTCCTGGTTCTTCCGCTCGGCTCTTAACTACTGTTTCGACAGAGCGTCGGAACCCCGACCCGGTCAGGGCGCCTTTTACTACCGAATGTCCCTTAGTCAGCCGATCGGTCTGGTCCCTTTCTTCCAAGTCCGGTCGGCTCACCCTTCTTCGGCGGGCTGCTTGGCCATTTGACCTCTACGTGGCGTTGACCCCTCGTTAGGGGGTCCCGGGCTCTTACCACCGGATCCCTTGCCTTCCCTTCGAGTCTAGTCGAAGGAGGCGAAGTCCGACTGACTGGACTGCCGATCTGACAGAACAACGATCATTGTATTGGGCCGCTCAGCCAGGCCTAATGATGCTCGTCCGTTCGGCGGTATCTGATCCGTGCCTTGTGGTCTCTTGGACCCCATGTCCGATGCTCTCCCCTACTATTCATCACGTGCACTGCACACGGTAAGGGGAGCTCATTAAATGCGGCCAGTATCCCGTTGACACGTGGCGATCATGCGTTTGTCAGCGTATGGCGGTGGCGTCACTTCCGATGGGACAGCCGCCGTTTGAAATGGACGGCTGGATGATGACCTCGTTATCAACGACCTGGATCGGACGGTGGAGGTTGCTCCCGGGCGGCGATATAAAGCCCGCGACTCCGTTTCCGCCGCCTCGTTGCTTCATCCTCTTAAGGCGCTTCTCTGCTCGTTTTTTTCTCCGGCGACCTCGCCCCTCCATTCTTTGGCAAACCCCAGGCCCTCGTCGATCATCTTTCTTGCTCGTAAGACCCTCTTTCTTGTTCCCCAACGTTTTCTGCTCCTTGTCGGTTTTCCTCCATTCCTTGCTTGAACCTTCTCTTTTGGTCCCGTATTCTCATATTTCGCTCATGACTAGCACCTCGCAATCGACCGGCGGCGCTCCGGGTCTATGGTACGCGACCATGGAGAGCCGCTTTGATGAGGAAGACGCATTGCGTCTCGTTCGGACTTACGACCTGCCGACCGACCACCAAATAGTGTTAGCCACACCGGCCGATCGACCTCATGAACCGCCGTCCGACACCGTTCTTTTCTTCCGAGACCAATTTCTAGCCGGACTGCGTTTTCCACCCCACAAGTTTTTCTTAGAAGTTTGCAATTATTTTCGCATTCCGCTCGGCCAGGTAGTTCCCAACTCTATTAGGCTGCTGAGTGGAGTGATAGTTTTGTTCAAACTGAACGACATCCCCTTAGACCCAAAAATTTTCCACTACTTCTACTATCCCAAGCAGGCCGAGTGGGGTACTTTTGTTTTTCAATCTAGGATAGGTTTCGTACTCTTCGATAACATGCCGAGCTCCAACAAACATTGGAAGGAGCATTTTTTCTATATACGTTTTCCCGAGCGGCCAACTTTTCGGACCAAGTGGCAGACGGCGATGCCGGCGCAACCGGAGCTCGGCAAATTTAGAGGCGACGCGGCCTACCTTCATGCAGCCGAACGGCTAGTTGGCCAGCGCTATCATATTGACAAGCTACTCCTCCCGGGAGTAATGCACATATTCGGCTTGTCCTCTACCACAGCCGACCTGCCCTGCAGCATGAGTAAGTTCCCTTATCTTCCCGTTTGTTTTGTTCTAACTGATTTATTTTTTGCTTCTGCAGCTGAAGTCATGTGGCGCGCCAAAGCTACCGAGAAGCTCAAATTGAAGGTCGCTCAGATCGAGGCGGTGACGAACAAGGAGGCCGCCGAATGGGGCCTTTCTCCAGCTGATCCTGCCGGCGAAGAAGGTGAGGGGACACCAACTGTCCCCGAAGCCTCAGACGCCCCTGCCTCTCACGATGAGGCCGCGGGCGACATAGAACCTCCTACCGAAGCCGAGGTGGAGGGCCGTTACCGATGACGTGCCGCCACGCACTTCGAAGCGCCGTCGGACGAATCGCATCCGCTACACTTGATGAGTCACACCGGCGGGCGCGGATGCACCGGTGCCGTCTGGGACGGTTTCCCTCGAGAGTACTCCGACCCTCGTGGTTCTCCGAGGTGCCGCCGTCCAGCCCTTTAAGAACTTTGCGCCAGTCAGCGCTTGACTTCCATCCTCGCCCACCGTGGGGTCGTAAGGCCGACGCTTCTAAGAGCGAGCGGCGCCGTAATTTAATTAAACTGCTCGCGCCTTCGTGAGGCGACATGGCCGCTCGATCCTGTGGTCCCCGAGCAGCAGATTACTTGACAGCTCTCGCCCAAGCTTGGATGGACGCCTTCGGCCGAATAGCCAGCCGACTCCGGCCGGCGACAATCTACAACGAGCCACCGGGGTATGCTCTATTTCTTTGTTTGCGTATTTAAATTATGTTTTAACTGTCCACATTTGCTAGCGGAACTGGGTGGAGCAGATCGCCATTAGCGATCGATCGGCCGAACCGGAGGACGAGTTGAAAAACAAAAGTCGGGGGGCACCGAGCAGTCGACGGCCGCTCTAGAGAAGGCCAAAAAACTACTGGATGCCGAACGGAAAAGGGCTTCCGATTTAGCGAGCAAGGTCGTTCGGCTTGAAACGATGATCAAGCAACGAGATAAGGAGATCAAAACGGCGACCACTCGGAAGCAACAGGCCATCAATGACACGGACCGCATGAAGGTGGAGATCAGGGGGCAACATCAAAGATTTGGACGCCTGCTAGCCACCGAGAAAGAGAGCCGCTCGGCCATCTCCAAAGATTTGATGGAGATTTGAAGGATCTTCAGGCCGCCAACGATGCTGCCCCGCCGCCTCAAAGAGTATCAAGAGGGGATCCTGCCGAAGTGAGGAAGGCGTTCCTCCGCTCGAAAGACTTCGGAGAGAAGTTTACCGACAAGATATCCCTCACTTTCGAGGAGGCGATCAAGGCGCGGTGGGCTATCTGAAGACCAAAGGCCACCTGCCGCCGAGGACCATCCCCGAGGACCTCGCGAGCGTGATGGACTCCATCCCGACGCTCTTTTGATTTTGATGTGAGAAGCGCTTATGAACTTTTTGTATTCCACTGTTCGCCCAACTTATTCTGTAATGACTTGTTTGATTTACCAAATGAGTAATAGATGACCTTCTGCTCCTTTCACTTCGTTTTAGCAAGGCATTTTCACGCCAAAGTGTTCTTTATATCCTTTTCGCTCGGCACCACGCTTCGTCCGGCTCGATTCGATCGTCTTAATGACATCTATCATGCGACCGCGCAGCCTTTAAACGTAGCCGCTCGGCATTTACATGCTAATATCTCTAGCTTCCACGCGAACCTTTTCTTTGTGCCTTACCCCAAAGGGGTTTTCACATTTTGATAAGCGAGCCGCTCAGCCGTATGACCGGGCTATCGTTGATCGTATCATGTGACTGGCTATCCGCTCGGACGTTTATAGGCGTCGGCTCGTCTCTCGATATTTAACGCCGGAGCTCGACGGCCCTTCCGGCGTTTTAACGCTGCCGTTCGATATTTAACGTCCGGGCTCGACGGTCTTCCGCTGACGCTTATAGACGCCGACTCCTCGATTTTTAACGCCGGAGCTCGACGGCCTTCCGCTCGGGCTTATAGACGCCACCGCCTCGATATTTAACGCCGAGCTCAACGGTCTTCGCCGGACGTTTATAGACGCCGCTCATCTCGATATTTAACGCCGGGCTCGGACGGTCTTCCTCGCTTATAGACGCCGCTCGTCTCTCAATTTTTAACGCCGGAGCTCGACGGCCTGCTCGGACGTTTATAGACGCCGTCTCGCCTCTCGATTTTTAACGCCGGAGCTCGACGGTCTTCCGCCCGGACGTTTATAGACGCCGGCTCGTCTCTCGATATTTAACGTCGGAGCTCGACGGTCTTCCGCTCGGACGTTTATAGACGCCGGCTCGTCTCTCGATTTTTAACGTCGGAGCTCGACGGCCTTCCGCTCGGACGTTTATAGACGCCGGCTCGTCTCTCGATATTTAACGTCGGAGCTCGACGGCCTTTTACGGCTAACTTTTAACTGATTATATACGCCCTGCCGAGGGGCAAGGGGTCTTCGTTATCGAGTGTGCGGCTCGTACAATATACCTCCGGCCTAACGGTCCGGGGCCTTCGATATCGAGCGTACGGCTTAGTTATTTATATGCCCCGGCCGAACGGCACCGGGTCTTCACGTAGTAAGCCGTTCGGCGGAGAATGCTCAAGGTGTTTTCATCTTTTTGCTTCCTGCACTACAAGTACATAGGCGACTAGCATATACACAAAAATGAATTACATTCGTGCACCTTTCATCCAGCTCGATAAGGCTGGAGATGATTTGCATTCCACGGTCGATCCAGCTGCCGCCCAGCTTCATCCTCCAAATAATATGCGCCCGAGCGGAGCTTTTCAATAACTTTGAAGGGGCCCGCCCACGGTGCCTCTAGTTTGCCGACGTCACCGACCGGCTTGACTTTCTTCCAGATGAGATCACCGACCTGGAATGATCTGGGGATTACGCGGCGGTTGTAGTTTTGCTTCATCCGCTGCCGGTACGCCATCAGCCGAATGGACGCCTTGGCTCGCTCCTCGTCAACCAAATCCAGCTCCATATTCCTCCGTTCGGCGTTGCCATCATCATAGCTCATCCTCCGGACGGACTCAACACCGACTTCAACCGGAATGACCGCCTCGCCGCCATAGACCAAATGGAACGGTGTGACGCCCGTCGCTTCCTTCGGTGTTCGGATGGCCCATAAGACGCCCGGCACTTCATCCGGCCAACTTCCTCCCAAATGGTCGAGCCGAGCGCGTAGAATACGAAGAATTTCCCGATTGGCCACTTCGGCTTGACCGTTGCTTTGGGGATAAGCCACGGACGTGAAGTGTTGCTCGATGCCGTAGCTTTTGCACCAATCCTCTAGCATCTTCCCTGTGAATTGCCGCCCATTATCTGAGACCAATCGGCGATGGATGCCGAACCGACAGATGATGTGTTGCCAGATAAATTTTTTGACCATCTGTTCGGTGATCTTGGCTAGCGGCTCGGCCTCCACCCACTTGGAAAAATAATCAACCGCCACTAGCAAAAATTTTCGCTGCCCGGTCGCCATCAGGAATGGACCAACAATATCCATTCCCCATTGATCGAACGGACATGAAACTGTGGATGCCTTCATCTCTTCTGCCGGTCGGTGGTGGAAGTAATGGTACTTTTGGCATGAAAGGCACGTTGACATTGTTCGAGCGGCATCTGCTTGTAAAGTCGGCCAGAAGTATCCAGCTAGCAGAATCTTCTTAGCTAGTGCTCGTCCGCCCGGATGTCCTCCGCACGATCCTTGATGTACTTCTTGGAGGATGTAAGCCGAGCTCACGCATTTCAACAACGGCGTGAGAAAGCCTTTTATAAAGCTGATCGCCGATGAGTGTGAACCGACCGGCCTCCTCCTTAGCGGGCTTCATACTCATTGATGATGTGCGCCCGAGCGGAGGAACACTATGATGGGCCCGCCACCGCTTGAAATGTGAGGCTTCCATCCGGTCGACGTCGCCACCCAAGATACTTTTCAATTGGGTCACGAATGGCGACCGGCGTTATTGAGCTCATGAGCTTGGCTAACTCATCACCGCTTGATTTTCGGCCGCTATCTTCCGACAATAACTTCTAAAATCGCAGCTTCTCAAGGCTTCAGCAGAGCTTGAGCCGAGCACTATTGATTTCAAGGTACCAGAGAGCCGCCAACGCGAGTCCGAGGGAGTGTTACCTGACCGCTCCCACATAGGGACTGCAGCTACCATGAGGGCCTCATACTCCGCCTCATTGTTGGTAGCTTTATAATCCAGCCGGACGGATAGGTGCATCTTTTCTTCTTGTGGGGAGAGCAGCAATATTCCAATCCCGCTCCCGAGCCGAGTGGACGACCCATCCACATATATTCTCCACATAGCTTCCGGGTCCGGCCTTTGCACCTCAGTCACAAAATTGGCCAAGGATTGCGCTTTGATCGCCGAGCGGGGTTGGTATTGGATGTCAAATTCACTTAGCTCTGTCGTCCATTTGATGAGCCGTCCGGATGCCTCTGGATTTAGTAGAACACGTCCGAGCGGGCTATTGGTTTTGACAATAATGGTATGCGCCAGGAAATATGGACGAAGGCGCCGAGCGGCGAGGACCAGAGCGAAGGCTAGCTTTTCGAGCCCAGTGTAGCGAGATTCAGCATCTTTTAAAATGTGACTAAGGAAATACACAGGCTCCTCTCCGCTCGCTCTCACCAATGCTGAGCCGATTGCCTGCTCGATCGAGGATAGATAAATACAAAGTGGCTTACCAATAGTCGGCTTGGCTAATACCGGGAGCGAATTTAGATATGCCTTCAAATCTTCGAACGCCCGGTCGCATTCTTCGTCCCAGTAAAATTTTGTAGCTTTGCGTAAGATCTTGAAAAAGAATCTGGATAAAGCGGTTATCCGACCGGTCAAACGTTGCACTTCCCTTGTATTTCTTGGGGGCGGCATGTCTTGTAGGGCTTTCACTTTGCTGGGATTTGCTTCGATTCCCCGCTCGGTCACTATGTACCCCAGAAAATGCCCCCTTTTGCTCTGAACATGCACTTCTGGGGATTTAGCTTGACTCCATATTTGCGCAGCGTTCGGAAGGTTTCCTCCAAGTCTTTGAAGAGATCTGCCGCTCGGACGGATTTGATGAGAATGTCGTCCACATAAACTTCTAGGTTCCGCCCGATATGCTCTCTGAATACTTTATTCATTAAGCGCTGATAGGTGGCTCCCTCATTCTTCAATCCGAACGGCATCACATTATAGCAATAATAAGTGTGCTACGGTGACCTTTCTTGATCTTCACGAGCCAAGACTTGGTGATAGCCCCGGTAGGCGCCGAGCATCTGATTAACATGACCACCGTGTAGAGTCCACCGGTCTATCCGGGAGGATAAAATCTTTGCAAGCTTTGTTGAGATCCCAAAATCTATGCACACTCTATTTGTTGCCCGGTTTGAGACTAATATTACGTTCGCCAGCCAGCCTGAACCTCGCGTACATGGCCGACTTCCGAAGCTTCTCCACCTCCGCCCGATGATGACGTTCGCTCGGCGCTGAAATCTCTTTTCTCCGGTCGCGCGTCCGGTCGGACATGTAACTCGTCTTCGCTATACTCGGCGAAATTCGGCTCATGTCACCAGCACGAAGACATCATGATTTCTTCGAAGGCATTGATCAGTTCTTCTTCTGCTTTCCTCCGATCGGACGCAATAAAGGTTGTGGCCTCCGATCGGATGGGTGAATTTGCACTTCCTCTTTTCTTCATAAATCAAAGAGGGTGGCTTTTGGTGATGGCGTTTACCTCGATCCGGGGCGCCGAGCGGATTTGGCTTCTACTCGACCATCTCGATGTAGCATCGCCGAGCCGCTAACCGATCTCCTGCTTCTCCCACTTTGTCCTCCACGGGAACTTGATCTTCGATGGAAGGTTGAGACGACCGCTTCGAATTGGCCACACGGCCGTCCTGTAATGACGTTATAGGACGAGGAGAGTCGACCACCACAAAGTTTGTTGTCCTTGTCCTCCGAGCGGCTCTTCTCCCAATGAGGTAGCCAACCGGATCTGTCCGACCGCATTGCCTGTAAACCCGTAGAGCGGAGTTGTCATGGGTAACAGCTCGGCTCGATCAATTTGCAGCTGATCGAACGCCTTCTTGAATAAGATGTTGACTGAGCTCCCTATGTCAACAAATACGCAGTGAATTGTGTAATTGGCTGTTACCGCTTTGATGAGCAGAGCATCGTCGTGGGGTACTTCAACTCCTTCCAAGTCCCCTGGCCCGAAACTGATTTCCGGTTCGTTCGCCCGTTCTTGGCTGCAGCCAACGGCATGGATTTGGAGCTGCCGGACGCTCACCTTTCTTGCTCTGTTGGAGTCTCCTCCGGTCGGCCCGCCAGCAATAACGTTGATTTCGCCTCGGGAGGTATTGCTTTTATTTTCCTCTTCCCAAGCGGACGGTCGAGACCGTTCTTTGGACGCTCGGCGATTCTCCTGCCTTGGGGAACGGTGCCAATCGGGAGTTTGTTGCTGTCGCCTATCAACTCACGTCCGATCGGCTTCTTGAATTCTCTGTCGCCTATCGACTGAGGGAGACCGTCGTCCAACATTCCGGGGTATGGGATGAGACACGAAGGGAAGACTTCGACAATCCCTTGTGTTGTGCGTATCCGTCCGGTGGAAGGAGCAGAACATCGGGGTCTATTTCTTTTTTGGCTTGGGCCGGGCGGCGGCTACCTCTTGCACGTGTGACCTAGCATGGGGGGATCGGATTGCTTCGGCCCTTGGTCCTCTGGGCGGCTGATGAGTGACGTGTTGCTTCCGCTCGGCTGGAGGAGCCCGCTCGGTTGGAGTTTCTTTTTTCCTAGCCTCTTGTGCTTCTTCCACGTTGATATATTCATTCGCCCGGTGTAACATGTGATCATAGTCTCGGGGCGGCTTTCGGATGAGCGATCAAAAGAAATCCCCATCCACCAGGCCTTGTGTGAAGGCATTCATCATGGTTTCTGAGGTGGCCGTTGGAATGTCCATCGCCACTTGGTTG
Organism: Zingiber officinale; assembly: GCF_018446385.1. NCBI lineage: Eukaryota > Viridiplantae > Streptophyta > Magnoliopsida > Zingiberales > Zingiberaceae > Zingiber > Zingiber officinale. The sequence goes on along the minus strand of NC_055992.1, from coordinate 88,642,880 downwards.
AACCACTGGATGTAAGCTCGAAGCGATTCGCGAGCTTCTTGCTTGATGGCGAACAGGCTCACGCTCGTTTTCTGGTAGCGTCGACTGCTCGTAAAATGGTGGAGGAAGGCCGTTCGGAAATCTTTGAAGCTTGTGATGGATCCGTCCGGCAATCTCTGAAACCACCATTGAGACGAGCCCGAGAGGGTGGTAAGAAAAACTCGGCACTTTACTCCATCTGTGTATTGATGGAGAGTAACTGTGTTATCGAACTTACCCAGATGATCATCCGGGTCGGTTGTCCCATTGTACTCGCCGATCGTCGGAGGCGCGTAGTGCTTTGGCAGAGGGTCTCGTAGGATAGCCTCTGAAAATTGGTGATTGATCCGCTCTGGCGATGAGTCCGCTCGGGGGGCTTTCCCCTTCCTGTCATCTCGCCTAGGCATTTCATCCGAAGAAGATCCCCTATCCCGGTGGGCTGCCACGACTTCAGGGGTGCGGAACAGAGCCCGATGAAAGGCGACGGTGGCAGGTGGTGCTTCCGCTCGGCCGCCAGACGCTGAAGTTGCTTGATGCTCTGGCCGTTGCTTCATGAGCTTAGCTGCTCTTGCCTTGATTCAAGCGTCGGGTTCCTCGTTGAAAGATGTCAGCGTGTTGTCGTCCGGCCTCGTCCATTGTTTCCGATCGGATCAGGAGCGTTCCCACAGACGGTGAAATTGATCCCGTCCGAATCGCCAAACAAAGGACGCCGGGCACGTGGCGCCTCCTAGTCGATGACGCAGCCTCCGGCTCAGCGATCCGCACGAAGTCGGGCCGGAAGGAGTTACGCGGCAACCCTCCGACGCCAAGTCGTAAGTGGCGGAAAAGGAGCTCCCAAGCTTGTAGAATGCGTATCTCGCGAAGTCTGAGGCTTTATATAGGGTGATGAAAAAGCTCCTACACGCTTATCGAGGCGCGTGCATGTCCGGCACCCATGCCTCTGTGTACCTATCGAGAGCTTACCGCACACATCTGCGGTCCCATTGCACTTGATGGGACAACAGACACCCGTTGTCGACTAGGAGTATGGTCTAGCCATATGATTCGACGGTTGTCGAAGATGTTCCCCCTCTTATCGCTCATAATCCGGGCGTCCGACCGGACAAGTCCGTCCTACCGCCCTTCCTCCTTTATTGGTAGGCGGCACTCACCTCCGTCCGACCGCTGACATTGGTGTCTGGGAAATTTCAGAGGCGCTATGTAGAGATTAGCTCATTGTTTCGTTCTTCCTCGGCCTCATTTAACTCGACAGGCCCAACCCCTCGGCCTTTTACTACCGAATGTCCCTTAGTCAGCCGATCGGTCTGGTCTCTTTCTTCCAAGTCCGGTCGGCTCACCCTTCTTCGGCGGGCTGCTTGGCCATTTGACCTCTACGTGGCGTTGACCCCTCGTTAGGGGGTCCCGGGCTCTTACCACCGGATCATACGAGATTTGTGTTATTAGTTGATATTTTTGATTCAAAATACCATGTATGTGTATGACTTCGAGTTGTATAAATAGGATTATTATAATCCTAAAACAAATACAGAATTCTAATTGAAGCATTTCTGGCCCATTTTGTAGAGTAAGCACGTCGTTGAACTACGTTAATGAAACTCTTAGTCTTTTCTCTCTTGTTTTCTTCAATTTCACTTTTGTGATTTCTTCACGATTGTTGCGACGCTGATATTAGACAGGATAATAATTATTCTACGGGCTTACAAGAAGGTGAGTTTGAGGAGAAAGCAAGAAAAGATAACCGCTTTGAGAAAAAAAAAAGAAATTTTATTTGCGGCACTAATATAGGACTCTCCATGTCATTAAGAGGTCATTCGGTGTGCTCCATAGACAAATCCTTCACGAGGACCTTTTGTTGAATATAGTTAGTGATATATGTTTAGTTCGACATTGAAAAGGAAGAAGAAGTTTGATAGGCTTATTAAGGGATGTGCATCTACAATGTTGTATTTGATGGGTAATCAAGTGGAATATATATATATATATATATATATATATGGGTTAATTCTCAATTTAGTCTCTCATTATTTGATGTGGTGTTGATTTCGTCCCTAATTTTTCAATTGACCAAATTTAGTCATTTAATTTTTGAACTTTTTCCTAAATTGATCCTTCCGTCCAAATCCCCGTTAAAATAGACAGGAAGACTGGTTTAACCGGTGGAAGTGACCAGTTACTTTTATTCTGCCTCCAAGTCCTCGCGTTGGAGCTCGCTCGAACCCGGAAGGCCTCCACCACGGCCGACGTGTTCGCGTTCGGGGCCTTCCTCTTGGAGGTCGCATGCGGAAGGAGGCCGGTGGATTTAGCGGCCGATTCCGAGCACCCTGTTTTGCTGAACTAGGTGTCGGAGAGTTGGCGAAAGGGACTAGTGCTGACGACGGCAGACCCCAGGTTGGGGGATGAATATCCGACGGAGGAGGTGGAGCTGGTGCTGAAGCTCGGACTGCTGTGCTCACACCCGCTGCCCGCCGCGAGGCCGAGCATGCGCCGAGTTGTGCAGTACCTGGAGGGAGATCTAACGCCGCCGAAGCTTGAGCCAACTCACCTGAGCTTCCCCGGCTTCGTGCCACATAGCGGGAAGAGTTCTAACGGACATGTCTCCTCGTTTCCATCGTTTTCTCCGGCAGTCACTACAAATAGTATCATGTCTTCCTCTCTATAGATTATTCTACTGCTTCAACAGGATCGCTCGATCTTTTTCTCTAGAATCAACTAGCTGAATCAGATTTCAAGTCAAACTTGTTATCTAAGTTGTCAAGAGGTTCAAAAGATAAGTCAAACTTGTCGCCATCTTTCGCTATCAGGCAAAGAAAATAAGTGCGGTGTCTGCGAAATTAGGAAAGAAATCACTAACCTTGGCCTTGAAGTAATTGATCGATGATTAGTTTCTTCAGGCAGTCGCTAAGATCATGTTCCTCAAGGATTTGTTCTTCCTTCTCCTCTTCTTCCACCTCAACCTCGCAGCCTTCGCCGTCGACGCATCTGATGATGAGTTTACCTTCAACGGATTTGTAGCGCAAGAATAAACGTAACTGGTCACTTCCACCGGTTAAACCAATCTTCCCGTCTATTTTAACAGAGATTTGGACGGAAGGATCAATTTGGAAAAAAATTAAAAAATTGAAGGACTAAATTTGGTCAATAGAAAAATTAGGGACAAAATCAACACCACGTCAAATAATGAGAGACTAAATTGAGAACTAACCCAAATATATATATATATATGGACATGAAAATTAATTTTGGAATTAAGCACTCTCTTTCATGAGCATGTGTCTCCACAACCTTTCTCAAAGGTTTTATAAATTTTATTTTGTTTTGAGTATCTTGGAGGAAATTTGTCATTATTGTCATTAAATCTAGCAACAACATAGTGAGGACAAAATTTCTTTAAGAAAAGTGATTCATACTTGAAACGAAGTTATGCCATCGAATTTTCTTCAAACACCTTTTACTCATCTCTGTATTCAATCCAAAACATGTTGCAGATGGCTTCGGAGGAAGGCTGGTGTCCTGCTCCGATGTCGCTCATTAGGATGATCACATTCTTGGCTTGATCGGTTCTGATCTCGACCATCTCCGTCGTACACTCCTCCTCCTCCTTGAACCCTATGTCTCCGTCGTCGTTGCAGATGCGGTCGATAACCTACATGCACGTTTCTAGTCAAGACATATCAAAGTTGAATGTAAAGTCTAGACAATGTGTTTTTCTGGGTTATTAAAAAGGGGTGAAAGACTTAAAGTTTTGTAATCTTAATACAAACAAGGTGGTAATAAATAGAAATGTAATTCTTAATGAAAAAGTTATGTTATAGCTTACTCAAGAGGAAAAGAAATGGTCATCAAAAAAATTACAGCAACAATAAGGATGTTGTACAGGTGGAGTTAGAAACCTATGATTTTATTGTTGGAAATGAGGATAGTGGGGAACGTGGCCCATGTTCCCCATTACACATAATGGAAAAGTCCATTATGCCCCTAGTGTATTTCCCTATATAAAGGGGGTCCGTCCAAGGCTCAGGGGGTGTGAAATTGCGAGTGTGTGACGAGAGTAAGAGGAGAACATCCAAGGCGGCGGGATTTGGTTTGTGGAATTGCGGAGGGCTTTCCGATCTTGTGATCGCTCTTCCGACAGCGAGTTTTCGCCACTGCCGACTGCGGATCTGCGGGAGATCGCTGTAAGTTTTTACCGCATTTATTTTTAATTCGTCTTTCATGCATTTAGTATAATCTACATTGGTATCAGAGCTGTGTTTGTTCTAAATGCTTAGAGACGAATTATGAAATCTCTATTTGGAAATTTTCTGTATCGCTTCGTCATTTCCTATCGCTGTTTTGCACGACTAATGTGTCGTAGCATACACGCTGTGCCAAATTTGTAAAATTACAACGCTGCATGGATTTGCCGACGATGACAGTGACCAGTGACCGCCCAAATAGGCTGGAGATTGGCCTTCGTGGTCGGCGACTGTATCTGTTACGGTTGCATGGAGGCTATGGGCGAGGCGCAGCATCGGCGTGGTCGATCGTGGGCACGGCGCCGACGGAAAAATCGTGCATTTGTGAAGCACGGTGCAAAAGATGTGGGTGTTTTTTTTTTATGTTTAAAAAAAAACTGTGAACAAATAAATTCCCACGTACTCATGCATGCAAGTATTTTGCAAAACAGTATGCAAATATTTGGCAAAACAGTAAATTTATAAAAAAAAAAAAAAGGGTAACGTTTATTATAAATTACTGCATGCATTTGAAATTAAGAAACATAATATGTTTATGTTTTTTAATTAAAGTATAATTTTTGTTTGCCAAATAATACATACTGTTAGTATTAATTTTATTTACATGCGATAATTAATTGAATATTGAGTTCAATTAATTTATCATTTATGATAAATAATCTAATGTAATTTTGGTCCATTTAGATTGGTTCAAATTTAAATCATTAGTTGGTTTAATTGAACTAATTTGATCTAAACTCGAAATTAATTTGGGTTGATTAATTAGACTTGGATCAAATATGATCAAATGACCAGATTTGTTCTAATGGGTTAGATTTGATCAAAACAATTAGATTTGTTCTAATTAGTCAGACTTAAACCAATGGGCATTGGTTTGATCAAACGGATCTGAGTTTGATCAATAAGTCTGAAATTGGTAGAAATGGACTTAGAGAAAAAGTAACAGAACATAGGCACAAAATCCCTGTCCAATTAGATTAGTTCTAATTAAGGACAATGAACCAAGCTTAGGATCTGGATCCCTAATCAACCGATCCAATGGGTCTGACCAATTAGATTAGTTCTAATTGTCGACTTAAACTCCTGAAAATCGAGAAGATTTGTTTTTCTTGATTTATTATGTTGGTACTATGCCTGTATAAATTGAAATAAGTCGGTTTTGTACTGACTTATTTATTTTCAATTTTTCAGATGGCACGGACGATTACCACATTGACTCGTCGCGAAGTGCGACGAAATCAACTCAGGGAGGAGATTCAGGAGATAGAGTATAACTCTGCTTATGGAGTCGACGGACACATTGGACGGCTTGATGATCTGTTTTGGAAACTTGAGCGAGAAGAGTTTCCAGTTCTGGACAGTTATAGGATTTGGGCTTTGATGCAATCATTGCCAGAAAATCCTAGGATGATAGCAAACTATATTTGGGGGCGTCATCAAGGACGCGTCACATATTCTGTATTATGTGAGAAGCTGCTTCATCATATGACTGAAGAGGATCCGGAAGAGTTCGAAGAGGACCCTGAAATGATCGAGGAGGAACCAGAAGAGAATCCAATTGTGGATCCAAAAGAGAACCTTGAAGTTGTCCTGCCTGTGATTACCCCTAATGAGTCCAGGCTGAGAGGGATTATTTTGGCCACTGCACTAGTGTCTGTCCTAGTGGGAGTGGTAGTTGCCTATCTAGTTTATTAGAGTTCTGTTATTTTTATTGTCGTTTTGTATGAACAATAGTTAGTCCATTTCATTCATGTCAGTTAGTTATATGTTAACAATTTGCAGCATAATTTTATATTAATGATATGTTCATTTAGTTATGTTGTTTGCTTGACATGATGCATGATTAGTTCATGATGTATTAAATGATTAGTTCATTTAATTAAAAAAACATGATATATTAAATGATTAGTTTATTTAATTAATGAATTCATGATATTATAAATGATTAGTTCATTTGTTGGGATGTATGTAATAGAATTGATTAATATTAATTTGATTGGTCATACGGATGATGAGTGAAAACATAGTTGTCACTTGATTTTGTAAACCAACTCAAAGTAATATTAAGTCAATCATAAATTGCATACATATGATATACACTGAATACTAAATAATTTATTTATTTATGATAGATTATGGCAACCAAAAACATAATAGCTGAACTCAACAAAGGTGAAAAACTTAATGGGGATAACTACAAGATCTGGCACCTCAAGATACAATATGTACTTAAGGAACAAGAAGTTATAGAGGCTGTAAATTAGGTTATGGATGTTAGAGTGTATACTAAAAGCCTAGCTTTTGGTATAAACATTTATCTAGAAATAAGAATCACATTGGTCAAATGTCTACATTTATGATAAATGTAGTTGCTCAATTAATTTATATTGCAGATAACATGGTGTGTGGTGTCACACACAGAAGATCATGTTATCGGTATCTTATAAATTATAAACAGTAGCTCACGACCAAGATGGAAAGGAACAAACCATTGGAAGGTCGTAGTGTAATTAGGTATTAGTTTATCTTAACTATATAATTACACTAGTACACTTACAGTGTATTGAGTAGGACCATTTGAGGTCGTTCCTTTTATACTGACTTTATAAAGGAACAAAAACCTCAGTTATTATGGAAGTGTGTGCTCTTAATCCTAATATAATAACAAGCACATATATTTGATATTTATTTTTTTAATTTATCAATGGGTGAGATTTAGTTCGATGAATCAATAAGCCCGATAAGTTAGGAAATGATATCACTTATAGTGTGTGTTGTTGATTATAGAAGGAAACTGTGTCCTAGTAATCTCGGTTGAGAATGTCCCCAAGAGGAGCTCATAAGGATTGTCATGTTAAACCCTGCAGGTGGACTTAGTCCGACATGACAATGAAGTTGAGTAGTATTACTCTTGGAGCTAGATATTAATTAAGTGAGTTATCAGTAACTTACTTAATTAGTGGACATTTGTTATCTTAAACGCAGGGAGACTAACACACTCATGATAAGAAGGAGCCCAAAATATAATTTGGGATTGGTGCGGTAGTTCAATAATAGTTCTCTAGTGGAATAAATTATTATTGATAAAATTAAGTTGTGTGTTCGGGGCGAGCACGGGATGCTTAATTTTATCAGGAGACCAAAACCAATTCCTCCTCTTGGTCCCTATCGTAGCCTCTAGTATATAGAGATTTATACCCACCGCATACCCACCTTCTTGTTGGTGCAACCTTAGGTCAAGGTTGACCTGGTTGACCTGACTCGAGTTGACCTGACTCGAGTTGTATTTTGATGTTTGACTTAGGAAGATTGTTGGTGCAACCTTAGGTCAAGGTTGGCCTAGTTGAGTTGTATTTTGATGTTTGACACTCGTGGAAGAGTTGTATTCTTGATATGGGACAAGAATAGATGTTTGGGAGATTATTGGTGCAACCGTAGGTCAAGGTTGACCTGGTTGACCTGATTCGGGAAAAAGTCCAAGTATGGAGACTTGGCAACGGAAAAGTCCAAGCAGGGAGTTTGGCACTGGAAAAGTCCAAGTATGGAGACTTGGCACTGGAAAAGTCCAAGCAGGGAGCTTGGCACGCGAAAAGTCCAAGTATGGAGACTTGGCACGGGAAAAGTCCAAGTATGGAGACTTGGCACCGGAAAAGTCCAAGTATGGAGACTTGCATCGAAAAGTCCAAGTATGGAGACTTGGCAGAGAAGTCCAAGCAGGGAGCTTGGCACGAGGGAAAGTCCTAACTGGATGTTAGGCGGTTGGAAAGTCCCGGTGAGTGAAGCCAGAGGAAAGTCCTAACTGATGTTAGGCGGGTGGAAAGTCCTAGTGAGTGAAGCCGAAGTGGAAAAGTCCTAACTGGGATGTTAGGCAATGGGAAAGTCCTAATCGGGATGTTAGGCGGTTGGAAAGTCCCGTGAGTGAAGCCGCAGGGAGAAAGTCCTAACTAGGATGTTAGGCGGTGGAAAGTCCCGTGAGTGAAGCCGGCAAGGAAAATCCAGATGGATCAAGGGTGATCGGACATCCGGTGTGGGAGAAGTTCAAGTGGGTCAAAAGGATTGACCGACAATTAGCGAGAAGTGCTAGCAGGTCAAGGGAGTGACCGGATGCTAGGAATGATGTACCAACAGTCAAGGTTGACCGAATGTTGGTGTGGAAGCCTTAGGTCTAGGGTCGAAGTTTGGATCGGTCCGTGACCGATCCGGTGATCGCGTTTGCCCCGATCGTCCGGTGATCGATCGAATCGATGGCTCATCTGATCGATGCGGGAGACCGATCGAGGCAACGCAACTCGCGAAGAGAAGCCGTGGATCGGTCTGGCCGACCGATCCACCCATGGCTCGATCGGCCGGCAAGACCGATCAGGATAAGCTCCGATCCGTGGACCGATCAGGCTTGATCACGACACCGATCGATCCGGGACCGATCAGTGACAAATGCTTTCGCGCTTGGCCGATCGGTCTGCGGATCGATCAGGTTCTAGCTGCCGCGACGCAACGGCTAGTTTCTTCGCTGTCTTCTTCGCAGGTATAAAAGGGTCGCGGGCTGCTGCTGCACGACTACTTCTTCTTCTTCCTTCCTGTTGCGAAGTGCTGTTGTGCTTGAGCTTTGTTGAGCTCCTCCTTGTCGAAGCTTCGCGTGAGCTTCATTCCACGACTGGATCAGCTGCTGCTGAGTTGCTTGTTGCATCTGTCCGTGAAGTTGCTACTTCATCCGGGACCCCAGTCGACGAGAAGGCAAGCTACTGTGTTTACATTCCTGTTGTATTTTGTTCTTGCTATTCTCTTGTACTCTTAGCTTGCTGTTGCAAGTGATTGTGGCGAGGTTTCTCCACCCACAAGGAGTTTGATTTAGCCGGTTTTCCGGGGACTCATCCACCGACGGATTGATAGGCTTCGTCCACCTTACGGACACGCCGAGGAGTAGGAGTTTCATCTCCGAACCTCGTTACATCCTTGCGTAGAGGTTTGATTTCTTCTCCTGTTTTCTTTCTGCATTTAGTTTCCGCTACGCTAACCCTAGTTTGTAGAAAGAAACGTGAGCAATTGGGGTCGGCTATTCACACCCCCCCTCTCTAGCCGTACGAAGAGATTCTAACACTTCTTACCCATCCAATGGGGGCGGCCAAGCTAGCTTGGAACCCAAGCTAGGGCCGGCCAAGACCAAGTGGATGAGCCATGTAGGTGGCCGGCCAAAGCTTGGGTCCCAAGCTTAGGTGGCCCGCCACTAGAATATTAAAAAGGATTTTTATTAAAATTATTTCTTATGTGGATATCATGATTTTAAAAGAGAGTTTAAAAATAAAAAATTTCCTTTTATAGCTTTCTACAAAAGATTAAGAGAAGAGATTAATCTCTTTCCTTATTTGTAGTTTAAAAGGATGGTTTTTATTTTTGGTAAAAACCTTCCTTATTTGTAAATCATCTACATGTTTAAAAGAGAGTTTAAAATTTGAAATCTTTCCTTATTTGTTGATTAAAGGAGGATTTTAAATTTTAAGAAAATTTTCCTTTTTAATCATGTTCATGATTTAAAAGAGAGTTTAAAATTAAATATTCTCTTTTATAAGTTTCTACAAAAGATTAAGAAAAGATTTGATATCTTTCCTTATTTGTAGATTAAAAGAGATTTTAATTTATAGAGATAACTTTCTTTTTATCCACATGTTTAAAAGAAAGATTTTAATTTATTAAATTTCCTTTTTATAAACCAATCATGAAGAGATAAAAATTATTGAGAAATTTTTATAAATTTTCGGAAGCAAATAAGGAAGTTTTAATTGGTGTTTAAAATTTTATTTGCTTGGAGATTATATGGTGTGGCCGACCATTGCAAAATTGAAAAGAAAAATTGTTTTAATTAAATAAATTTTCCTTTTCAATGGAAAAAGAATTAAGGAAGTTTTTTTATTAAATTTTCCTTATTTGCCAAGACCAAGGATTATAAAAGACGGGGTAGAGGAGGCTTCAAGGCTAACGACTCTATTCTATTTTTCTCCCTCTTTTCCTTGGTGTGGTGGCCGACCAACCTCTCTTCCTCTCTTCCTCTTGGTGGTGGCCGAACCTTCTCTATTGGCTTGGAGCTCTTCTGGTGGCCGGATACTACTCGGAGAAGAAGAAGAAGAAGGAGAGAAAACTTGTATCCCTTGGAGCTTGGTTGGTGTTTTGTCCTTCGTCCTTGGTGAAGCTTCTTTGTGTTGGCCGAACCTAGCTAGGAGGAGAAGAAGGTGCTTGGTGGTTTTTCATCTCGGAAGATCGTTGCCCACACAACGTCCGAGGTTAGAAGAGGAATACGGTAGAAGATCAAGAGGTATTTCTAGAAGGTATAACTAGTAATTTTTCTTTCCGCATCATGCTAGTTATTTATGGAAATAATACCAAATACAAGAGGCTTACGATTCTAGTGTTTCGAATATGTTTTTTGAAGTTGTGTTTTTTTGTTTTATTTTTCCTTGTGATTTGATTGTTCTTTTCGGTTAACCTAAAGTTATTTTAGGAAATTAAATATTAGATTTCTATAAAAGGTTTTGTCTAGTCGGTGGTGGTTGCTCCCATATCCAAGAAGGTCATGTGCCTCGCCACGTCAGTACTGGGAACCTATTATGGAAATTAATATTTAATGGAATTAATAACTTAAGGTGATTTGGGTCGAACGTGTTAAGTTCCGCAGGAGATCCAAGTCAAAACCTAAAAGAACAAATAGATTAAGTTTTGGATCAAACGTGTTATGTTCCACAGGCGATCCAAAATTTAATTTAAAAGAACACATGGTAGCTAGGAAAAGGTGCAGACCTTTGTACAAAATTTTTATACAGTAGAACCTCTAGACTTTCCGAGTAGCAACCAACAATTGGTATCAGAGCTAGGGTTTTGCCTCTGTGTATTTGGTATTAGTTTAATTATGCACATGTCATACATAATTTAGGCAGGATAATAGTAGGATGTGCTAAATTTGTGGATGCAGGATCCAACTATTATGGCTTATAGTTATTATGTGTGTGATTGGACCCTTGGACATGTCAAGGGCATTTTATTGTGTGTGCATGATTGTATTATAAAATACAGCAGGAGCTGTATTTAGTTTTATTAGGATTTTATTTTTGATCTAGTTACATGTACATTCCTTTTATGGAATATAGGATCGATGGATGTAAATTTTATTTTATGTTCGATCTAGTTTACATGTACATTCCTTCGAGGAATATAGGATCAAAATGTAAAATTTTATTTATGTCGCGGATCGAATCTTGCAAAGCGCGGAACCTTCTAAGGACCAGAGGCGCAGATGTAGCGGATCGAATCTTGCAAAGCGTAGAACCTTCTGTGGCCAAATATGGCAGCAGCTTGGGATGACAACACACGGAGGACAACAAGAGATAAAAGCCATAATAGTTGAAAATTAGATTTTCTATTTATTGCTTTTATATTGTGCTGTGTGTGCATGTTAGTAGGCTAGCATAGTTAAAATTCCTCATTTATAAATAACTAAGTGGGAGAGGGATTTTTAAGTAAATCCCATGGTCTCCATTACTGGTTTGTAAGTGATGCAAACAAGCTTGCGCGTTGGCTCTAAGTGCCTTCCTCCATAACGGATGAGCTTGTTTGTGGATCACTAGAACAAACTTCCATTTTTGGATGACTATAGGAAGTTAATTAAGAGCGTGTGATCTTCCCCAACGGAAGGGGCATAATCTTATTAATGGACTTAGTGTCAAGTAATGGTATACACTTAGACACATCTAATAGTATCCTCCCCATCGGAGTCACTGCTATTATTTGTGTGACCAAATGATACCAACTATTAATTTTATTTGTCAAAAAGTTAGGTTGACAAGATAATAAAATTAATGGGTTAAAACCCTCCTTTTACAAATGTTGAATTTGTATACGTCCACACTAACGTGGCATGCAAAATTCACGGTGTTTGAGGTGTTGGTGAATTTAAATAATATTGTTTGAGGAATCAATATTTTTTAAATTCAAAAGTTTTGACCAAATATTTGATCAAAGACAGATCAACTATTAATTTTATTCGTCATAAAGTAAAGTTGACGAGATAATAAAATTAATGAATAAAATCTCCTCTTCGATTTTGTATACGTCCACACTATCGTGGCATACAAAATTCATGGGGATTTTTAAGGAGTTGATCTTGACCAAGTATTTTTGTGATTCTTAGGATTTAAAATGTTTGTCAATCCCCTAGTAGTCATACTATAAGAAAGACTTAGTAATCCCAATTGTAATGATTGGAAATAGGACTTGGACATTAAGGTAGACTATCTTCTTAGAACTAAGAACAATATAGGTGTATTTAATTCATTAGTTGAAACATGTTTAGTGGTGTTATCTACCAGAACCTGGAGTGTAGATACAGATGACATTAATCATGTCCGTAATTCATTGCAGGGTTCCAGGAAACCCAACAACTAAATGAAAATTAAAACACTGTCTACATGGGCACTACTGTAAAAATGGTAGCTGTTGCAGTGGGAGATGTTTATCTTTTGATAAGAATAAAACATGGATTTTTGAGTAATTGTCTTTACGCACCAAGTTTAGAAAGAACTAGTTTTCAGTTTCTAAACTATTCAAAGAACTTGATATTCTGCCTCTTTTAATAACAAAGTTGTTATTAAGAAAAAGAGGGAAGTTATCTGTTCTGATACGTTGGTTGGAAATTTATAAATCCAATAACTCTCACGATGCAACAAATGGAAATTAGTAACACATCTTCTAACTTTAAGAGAAAGTAACCTTCGAAAATGAACCAATTATATCTTTGGCTTCTAAGGCTAGGTTATATTAACTTGAGTAGGATTTATTGGTAGCTGATGAACTTTTGGGTTCATTAGTAGCGGAAATCTTTCTAACCTACAAGTCTTACTTGGAAGAAAAAATAACCAAGAAGCTTTTAAGTCTAAGGGGTATGGAATCAAAGATATATTGGAATTGGTTCATTCTGATTTGTGTGATCCTATGAGCATCCAAGCAAGAGGTTGTTTCAAATATTTCATCTATTTTATAGACAATTATTTGAGATACGGATATATTTACTTGATGTGCCGCAAGTCTAAGTGCTTTGATTAGTTCAAAGAGAACGAGGCTGATGTGGAGAAACGACAAAGTAAAAGTATCAAGACACTACGGTAAGATCGTAGTGGCAAGTACCTCTTGGGAGAATTTAGGAGTCATTTATCAGAAGTAGGGATTCAATCACAACTAACTGCACCTGGTACACCCCAACAGAATGGTGTAGGAATAGGAAGGTATAGGACTCTTATGGAAATAAGTAGATTGATGAGTTATTAAGAATATTATCAAAATCATTTTAAGGATATACTCTGGAAACGGGAGTGAATATAGTACCTTCTAAAGTCAGAACTCTCTACTCATATAGAATTGCTGAATAGGCGTAAGCATATTTGGATTCGGGTAGTCCAGCACATATACAGAAGAGAGACAATGATAAGTTGGACAGGAATTCACTTGTTTGTGGGTTATCCTAGTGAAATGAAAGTAGGTTTATAGTCTTAAAAATCAGAAGGTCATTGTTAGCATCAATGACCGATTTTTAAAAAATGACTATGTAATAAACCATGTGCCCATAAGAAAATTTGTTCTTAAGGAAATAATAAAAGGCATGTCTAATCTAGTACCAACTGTACAAGATGAGATACCACAAGGAAACTGCAACACGTATCACAAATGATACACAATTGCAGGAAGTGTCTTGTCGTAGTGGGAGGGTTGTTAGGCAACCTAAAAAGATTCATGTTTTGTTGAGAGTTTTTGGACTCGATCCCTGGAGGACATAAACCTGATCTCCGGACATATGACGAAACACTTTAAGATAAAGATGCAACATCTTGGCATAGAGTAATGAATAACAGAATTAGAATATATGCATTCTAATAAAATCTGGAAGCTTGTAGAACCACCAAATGGTGTAAAAGCCTTTGGGTGTAAAAAGGTCTATAATAGGAAAAGAGGGATAGAAAGGAAGGTAGTAACTTTCAAAGCAAGGCTTGATGAAAAAGGAAACTTTTTCACTGGTAGCCATGCTTAAGTCAATCCGGATTCTTTTATCTATTTGGCAGGTGGATGTCAAGACAGCATTCCTTAATGGAAGTCTTGATGAAAGCATCCATATAAAGCAACCAGAAGGGTTCATTGCAAAGGGCTAAGAGCATCTTGTGTGCAAGCTCAATCAGTCTATGGACTGAGGCAAAGCTTCAAGGTCTTGGAACATCTGGTTTATCAAAGTAATCCAGACCTATGGATTTATTGACTAAACGGATAAGTCTTGTGTATACAAAAGGTGTGATGGAAACGTGGTGATATTTCTTGTACTATATGTAGATAATATTTTTGGTAGTTGGAAACAATATCAAAATGTTGTCAGAAGTAAAGGTATGGTTGTCCAAATAATTCGATATAAAGGACTTGGGAGAATGTATATATTCTTGAGATCAAAGTAATAAGGGATCGCAAGAAAAGAATATTTTACTTATCCCAAACTTCATACATCGGAAAAATCCTTGCTCGTTTTAAGCATACAAAACTCCAAGAAAGGTTTCTTACCTTTTCAGGATGGAGTAACTTTATCTAAAGATATGTCTCTATAGACATCAAAGGAGATAAAGGAAATAAAGACAGTTCTTTATGGTACGGCTGTTGGAAGCCTAATGTATGCTATGCACGAGAATAGAAATCTGTTTTGCCAAGGGTATAGTTAGCAGATATCAAAGTAACCCTGGACAAGGATAGTGGACTGCAGTAAAGCATATATTGTAGTACCTTAGAGGCACTAGAGATTATATGCTAGCTTACAAGGCAGTTAATTTAGTCCTTGTGGGTTGCATGGATTTTGACTTCCAATCGGATAGGGACAATAATAAGTCAACCTCGGGGTTTTGTGTTTACTTTAGGAGGTAAAGTCATAACTATGGAAGAGTGATAAGCATAGGTGTTTTTCTGGACTCCACCATAGAAGCTTAGTATATGGCAAGCCTCTGAGGTAGCCATAAAAGCTGAATGACTCAATAACCTCAAGATAGACTTAGATATGATTTCTGGTTAGTCCAAAGATTATTACAATTTATTGTAATAATGTTGGTGCAGTAGCAAACTCGAAGAAACCATAAGTCTATAAGGCAAGTAAACACAATAGAGCGCAAGTACCACCCAATACGAGAAATCGTATAAACGAGGAGAAGTTGTTGCCGCCTAGATTACATCAGGTGATGACCTATAGATCCTTTCACTAAGGTCCTTAAGGCTAGAGCTTTTGATGGGCATGTTGAAGGGATGGGAATCAGATGTATGACAGCAGATATGGCAGCTTAGTCTTTTAGTATAAGTGGGAGATTGTTAGAGTGTATACTAAAAGCCTAGCTTTTGGTATAAACATTTATCTAGAAATAAGAATCACATTGGTCAAATGTCTACATTTATGATAAATGTAGTTGCTCAATTAATTTATATTGTAGATAACATGGTGTGTGGTGTCACACACAGAAGATCATGTTATCGGTTCCTTATAAATTATAAACAGTAGCTCACGACCAAGATGGAAAGGAACAAACCATTGGAAGGTCGTAGTGTAATTAGGTATTAGTTTATCTTAACTATATAATTACACTAGTACACTTAGAGTGTATTGAGTAGGACCATTTGAGGTCGTTCCTTTTATACTGACTTTATAAAGGAGCAAAGACCTCAGTTATTATGGAAGTGTGTGCTCTTAATCCTAATATAATAACAAGCACATATATTTGATATTTATTTTTTTAATTTATCAATGGGTGAGATTAAGTTCGATGAATCAATAAGCCCGATATGTTGGGAAATGATATCACTTATAGTGTGTGTTATTGATTATAGAAGGAAACTGTGTCCTAGTAATCTAGGTTGAGAATGTCCCCAAGAGGAGCTCATAAGGATTGTCATGTTAAACCCTGCAGGTGGACTTAGTCCGACATGACAATGAAGTTGAGTGGTACTACTCTTGGAGCTAGATATTAATTAAGTGAGTTGTCAGTAACTTACTTAATTAGTGGACATTTGTTATCTTAAACACAGGGAGACTAACACACTCATGATAAGAAGGAGCCCAAAATATAATTTGGGATTGGTGCGGTAGTTCAATAATAGTTCTCTAGTGGAATGAATTATTATTGATAAAATTAAGTTGTGTGTTCGGGGCGAGCACGGGATGCTTAATTTTATCAGGAGACCAAAACTAATTCCTCCGCTCGGTCCCTATCGTAGCCTCTAGTATATAGAGATTTATACCCACCGCATACCCACCTTCTTACCCATCCAATGGGGGCGGCCAAGCTAGCTTGGAACCCAAGCTAGGGCCAGCCAAGACCAAGTGGATGAGCCATGTAGGTGGCCGGCTAAAGCTTGGGTCCCAAGCTTAGGTGGCCGGCTACTAGAATATTAAAAAGGATTTTTATTAAAATGATTTCTTATGTGGATATCATGATTTTAAAAGAGAGTTTAAAAATAAAAAATTTCCTTTTATAGCTTTCTACAAAAGATTAAGAGAAGAGATTAATCTCTTTCCTTATTTGTAGTTTAAAAGGATGGTTTTAATTTTTGGTAAAAACTTTCCTTATTTGTAAATCATCTACATGTTTAAAAGAGAGTTTAAAATTTGAAATCTTTCCTTATTTGTTGATTAAAGGAGGATTTTAAATTTTAAGAAAATTTTCCTTTTTAATCATGTTCATGATTTAAAAGAGAGTTTAAAATTAAATATTCTCTTTTATAAGTTTCTACAAAAGATTAAGAAAAGATTTGATATCTTTCCTTATTTGTAGATTAAAAGAGATTTTAATTTATAGAGATAACTTTCTTTTTATCCACATGTTTAAAAGAAAGATTTTAATTTATTAAATTTCCTTTTTATAAACCAATCATGAAGGGATAAAAATTATTGAGAAATTTTTATAAATTTCCGGAAGCAAATAAGGAAGTTTTAATTGGTGTTTAAAATTTTATTTGCTTGGAGATTATATGGTGTGACCGACCATTGCAAAATTGAAAAGAAAAATTGTTTTAATTAAATAAATTTTCCTTTTCAATGGCAAAAGAATTAAGGAAGTTTTTTATTAAATTTTCCTTATTTGCCAAGACCAAGGATTATAAAAGAGGGGGTAGAGGAGGCTTCAAGACTAACGACTCTATTCTATTTTTCTCCCTCTTTTCCTTGGTGTGGTGGCCGGCCAACCTCTCTTCCTCTCTTCCTCTTGGTGGTGGCCGAACCTTCTCTATTGGCTTGGAGCTCTTGTGGTGGCCGGATACTACTCGGAGAAGAAGAAGAAGAAGGAGAGAAAACTTGTATCCCTTGGAGCTTGGTTGGTGTTTTGTCCTTCGTCCTTGGTGAAGCTTCTTTGTGTTGGCCGAACCTAGCTAGGAGGAGAAGAAGGTGCTTGGTGGCTTCTCATCTCGGAAGATCGTTGCCCACACAACGTCCGAGGTTAGAAGAGGAATACGGTAGAAGATCAAGAGGTCTTTCTAGAAGGTATAACTAGTAATTTTTCTTTCCGCATCATGCTAGTTATTTATGGAAATAATACCAAATACAAGAGGCTTACGATTCTAGTGTTTCGAATATGTTTTTCGAAGTTGTGTTCTTTTGTTTTATTTTTCCTTGTGATTTGATTGTTCTTTTCGGTTAACCTAAAGTTATTTTAGGAAATTAAATATTAGATTTCTATAAAAGGTTTTGTCTAGTCGGTGGTGGTTGCTCCCATATCCAAGAAGGCCATGTGCCTCGCCATGTCAGTACTGGGAACCTATTATGGAAATTAATATTTAATGGAATTAATAACTTAAGGTGATTTGGGTCGAACGTGTTAAGTTCCGCAGGAGATCCAAGTCAAAACCTAAAAGAACAAATAGATTAAGTTTTGGATCAAACGTGTTAAGTTCCGCAGGCGATCCAAAATTTAATTTAAAAGAACACATGGTAGCTAGGAAAAGGTTCAGACCTTTGTACAAAATTTTTGTACAGTGGAACCTCTAGGCTTTCCTAGTAGCAACCAACAATGGAAGTACCTGTAGATGGTCCCACTGCACAACACAGACGAGATCTTGATGCCTATAAGGCATGGAAGAAAAAGGACTCTACTGCAAAGGGTATATTGATTAGTTCAATGGTAGACGACCTAGTTTTTGAATATGAGTCATATCTTATGGCTCATGAAGTCTGGGTTGCCCTTAAAGAAAAATACAGTGGAGTAAGTCTGAGCAAGCTTCGACAGCTGACAATTAAATT
Source organism: Zingiber officinale (assembly GCF_018446385.1). Classification (NCBI taxonomy): domain Eukaryota; kingdom Viridiplantae; phylum Streptophyta; class Magnoliopsida; order Zingiberales; family Zingiberaceae; genus Zingiber; species Zingiber officinale. Next base: position 88,624,340 of record NC_055992.1, on the reverse strand, counting down.
TGACAGCTACAAAAAGCGTCCGAATGTGTCAATGGTTCAACACCTCAGGGAGATGTCGAACATGACTCGGGAGCTTAAAACTACTAGTCATGAGTTGATTGATGAACAGCAGGTTCAAGCAGTTATTCGTTCACTTCCAGATTCTTGGGAGACCATGAAGCAGACCTTAACTCACAGTGAGAATATCAAGACTTTCACTGATGTCTCACGCCATGTAGAATTGGAGGCGGAGAGAGTTGAATCCGCAAGGATTTCTGGACAAGCCTATGTGGCTTTAAGTTCTGCTGGATCATATGGATCCAAGAAAAAGAAATGGTTCAAGAAAGGGAAGGGAAAGAAGAGGGAAGCTGCTGTTGTGGGACAAGGCCCAATCAAGAAGATAGTCAAGAAGACTGGAAAGAAACCTAAAAACAAGTTGACTTGTTTTAATTGTGGTAAAAAGGGCCACTTTGCTCGGGAGTGCACTGAGCCAAAAAAGGTAAATCCAAGTGTGTCTTCTTTTCAAGAGCATTTTGTTGCTAGTTCAATGTTGTTAGCTGATTCTTATCCTTTGTGGATTATAGATTCGGGAGCAACCAACCATGTAGCTCGGGAACGAGTTACATTTGTTGAGTACCGTCGGGTACTAGCTGGCAACAAGTGGATCTATGTGGGAAATAATGCAAGAGTCGAAGTCAAAGGAGTCGACACTTGCAAACTCAACCTACGTGGTGGTAGAGTTTTATTTCTACATGATGTCCTGTATGCTCCTGAAATTCAACGGAATCTTGTTTCCGTTATGTGTCTTCTTGATTTAGGGTATTGTATTAATTTTTACAGTCGGTCTGTTGAACTTAAGATTGACTCAGTGTCAATCGGATATGGTTTTTTAATAAATGGTTTTATGGTTCTTGATGTAGAACCAGATGTCAATTATGCTATTGATGGTTGTTTTTCAAACATTGCTTTAACTAGTGATGTAGATATAACTGATGCGGTTTGGCATGCTAGATTAGGACACATAGGACAAGAACGTATGAATCGATTAGCTAGAGAGGGCCTATTGGGCACTCGGGCTAAGATTCAATTGTCTATATGTGAGCATTGTCTTGCTGGAAAAGCAACTAGGAAACTATTTGGTAAGGCTATTAGATCTGAATCAACATTGCAGTTAATTCATTCGGACATTTGTGGTCCAATGAATGTGAAGGCTAGACATGGAGCTTCCTATTTCATTACATTTATTGATGATTTCTCTAGGTTCGGTCATGTGTATTTGATTTCTCACAAATCTGAAGCATTAGATTGCTTCATTCGTTATATGAACGAAGTTGAGAATCAAACGGAATGTAAAGTTAAGGCTTTACGCACTGACCGTGGTGGGGAGTATTTGTCTGATATGTTCAAGACAATATGTAATGATAGAGGGATTAATAGACAGCTGACAATCCCTGGAACTCCACAGCAAAATGGGGTAGCTGAAAGAAGAAATAGGACTCTTCTTGAAATGGTTAGGTCTATGATAGCGCAAGCTAATTTGCCAATCTCCTATTGGGGAGATGCATTATTAACTGCAGCCTATATACTTAACAAAGTGCCTTCAAAGTCAGTTCCATCTACCCCATATGAACGTTGGACAGGCAGAAAACCAGATTTGAGTAATCTGAGACCCTGGGGGGCAGCTGCTTATGTTCATGATAGTTCTCACAAGTATGGAAAACTAGGGCCTAGAGGTAAGAAATGTATCTTTATAAGATATCATGAGACCTCCAAAGGTTATGTTTTCATAGGTGAGCAACTAGATGGAACCATCTCCGAAATAGACTCAAGAGATGCGACTTTTCTCGAAACAGAGTTCCCAATCAGAGATGATGTTGATAAAAATGTACCTCTATTTGAGGAGGATGAAATATTATCAACAAGAGAGGTGTCAAAAGGGATACCTGAGTCTAGTCAACCGAGTGGGAGTGATATACCGAGTCATGAGTCGACTTCTCAACATCCCAACTTACGGAGAAGTGTTCGTAAGATCAAACCTAAGAAGAGGTTTGATATTGAGAATGAGGCATTGGTTACACTTCCAATTGACGACGACGAGCCTCAATCCATTGAGGAAGCATTGGGATGTAGAGTTAGAGAAAAATGGAAAGCTGCAATGATTGAAGAGATGGAGTCCATGATTCAAAATCATGTTTGGGACTTAGTCGATCTTCCTTCGGGCCGAAGGGCTATTGGGAATAAATGGATTCTCAAAATAAAGAGGAAAGCAGATGGATCGATTAACAGATACAAAGCTCATTTAGTTGCAAAAGGATATACCCAAATGGAGGGTATTGACTTTGAAGAGACATTTTCTCCCGTAGTGAAATTTGTATCAATAAGAGTTATTTTGGCCTTTGTGGCACATTATGAATTAGAATTACATCAAATGGATGTAAAAACCGCTTTCCTTAACGGTGATCTTGACGAAGAAATCTATATGGTTTAACCAGAAGGTTTCATTGCTGAAGGCCAAGAGCAAAAAGTATGTAGACTTAGAAAGTCTATATATGGGCTAAAGCAAGCGTCAAGACAATGGAACATAAGATTTAATGAAGTCATTTTATCTTATGGTTTTGAAATGATCAATGAGGATCATTGTGTTTTCCTGAAACAGGAAAAAGGAAAGTATGTCATTTTATCATTATATGTTGATGATATGCTGATAGCTGGAAATGACATAGGATATGTGAATGAAGTCAAGAAGTGGCTGTCATCACAATTTGATACAACAGATATGGGAGAAGCTGAATACATCTTAGGGGTGAAGATCATAAGAGATCGTCCTAAAAGACTTTTGGGTATGTCACAAGAGTCTTATATAAATAAGATGTTACATCATTTCAGCATGTCTAATTGCAACATAGAACATACACCTATTGTGAAAGGTACCGTGTTGAGCAAGAGTATGTGTCCTAAAACTCCAGAGGAAATAGCTGAGATGAATAAAAACCATATGCTGCTATTGGTAGTTTGATGTACACTATGTTGTGTACGTCCGATATCGCTATGTTGTGGTTGGTTTATCGCTTCCATCAAACCAGGACCGAGACAAGGTAGTAAAAGGATATTCGATATCTCGAAGGCGACAATATTATTGTCTCTTTCAAGGATCATATATGAGTCTGAAAGGTTATTCAAATAATGGAGACTGGATGATAGAAAATCCACATCAGGCTATGCATTCTTGCTGAATGGTGGCGCCATCTCCTGGAACAGCAAGAAACAAGCTTGTGTAGCTTTGTCGACTATGGAAGCTGAATATGTGGCATGTTCAGCAGATGTGCAAGAAGCAGTCTGGTTAAGAAGGTTTCTGAAGCATCTGAAAATTACTGAGGATAGTGGGAGTCCAATAACTGTCTACTGTGACAGTCAAGCTGCAATAGCTTTTTCCAAGGATCTCAAATATCATAGCAAAGGCAAGCATATAGAAATTAAATATAATTTTGTAAGGGACATTGTGGCTAAAAGAAAAGTCATTCTTGAGTATGTCCCTACATGTAGATCCTTTTACTAAGCCAATGACTAAAGAGTCATTTAAAGAACATGCAAAGTCTTTGGGACTTCGTAAGAATGTAACAATATTGAAATAACAATCGACTTTGTGTTATGATTGTGTCATTTGCCATAATTTATTCAGAGTGTATATGTTGTATTTGTTACATTCATATAAGATCTCGATGAGTTGGCAGGTGGAGATTGGTCCACTCACATGGACAATCATCTCTGTTTGTTAAGTACAAATAGGGGTAAGACCGTTACTTATGAAATAGCTTACGTAGTGAAATTATGAAATTAGAGGCAGATTCATAAGTTGAGGTCGTGATAATTGTGTCAAGATGAGATCATTTATGTGTAAATAATGATCAAAGTAAATGAACCCACCATTTACTAAACCTGTTGAAAGCCAGATTAGAATTCATATGTTGAATTCAGGATTAGACGTTAGGCATGTCTAGATCGAAATCTGTACGATGTTAAATTTGAAGACAACATGCACTCTTTTTAGTAAAGAGAATAACATCGTAGTATGTGATTCATACCACATGTGTTATTGCGACAATAAAGGTAGTAGGAGAATGAATCCCTGTTTCTCTAATATGTGAGACCTTTGAGATTATATGTTAATCTCAATTTTTGCCTTAGTGACTATTTAGCTGTCTACTTGAAGTTTTAATCAGTGTCTGCTACTTTAGCGTGTATCCTATGGCTATGGATGATTCGGTCTATGGAGCATAACTAGGAAAGCGACTGATTAAAATGAATTGATTCTAGCTAAAAAGAAAGATTAAATATATTTACATCTTTTGTTGTTATTCACTGGTCAATCCATTTCTGTTATGTACGGAAATGAATGTGAATATTGGATATGGAACATGCTCATGACATAATGGTCATTATAAGGGATTAGAGATGTTCATATCGATATAAATGAAAATTATTTAATCTGGGTAAATAGCAAGACATGGATATCTTCTGAAGATTGGATGGATTCTGGATAAAGGCTATGTGCCACCAGGAAAGAGGCTATGTGCCATGAAGAGTGTGTCTCTAATTTATTTGAGCAGCTAAGTAAAGTGTAACAACTTTATTAGCATTGATTGCTCAAAGAGCAGCTAAGTCAAGGTGTAACAATCTTCTTAGCAACTATCGCTCAGTGTGCTTGCTGTCGCACGAACCATTTTCTCTAAGTATGGATTGGATGTTCTCATATGGTCTATGTGACCAAACTCTCTAATAGTCTATGTGACTTATTAAGTCTTTGTGACTTACCTGAATGAACTAGTCTTAGTGACTTACCTTGGACGAGTGGGAGATGTTGGAAATGGGGATAGTGGGGAACGTGGCCCATGTTCCTGTTCCCCACTACACATAATGGAAAAGTCCATTATGCCCCTAGTGTATTTTCCTATATAAAGGGGGTCCGTCCAAGGCTCAGGGGGTGTGAAATTGCGAGTGTGCGACGAGAGTAAGAGGAGAACATCCAAGGTGGCGGGATTCCGACAGCGAGTTTTCGCCACTACCGACTGCGGATCTGCGGGAGATCGCTGTAAGTTTTTACCGCATTTATTTTTAATTCGTCTTTCATGCATTTAGTATAATCTACATTTATAATGCAAACTCAAAATGTAGGATTGAAGAAAAATGCTAGAGGGCAGGGGGTGTGAATAGTGTGTGTCATTTTTCCATGATTTTGGAAACACTTATATCTTTTCAAAGGTTAGCAGTGGAAATAAAAAATTACAAGCATAGAAATACTCATTTGTTTTTACTTATTTCACAGTCACATAATTACTAGTTCAAGGTCCATGATTGGTTATCATTTTTAATGAACAATTCACTATCCATCTGTCTTTACAAAGAACTAGGAGTGGTGATTCGTTTACCATCCTCAAAGAATAAGGCAAGAGAAAGATGAAATAAAGAATACTGACAAATCAAGATATGAACTTGTGTGTGTTTGTTGGAGTAGCATCCCAGCATAGTGTCGGCATTTCTAAAGCAAGGCGGGAGCAAGAGAATGATGAGCAAGTTGATCGCAAGTCGTCTTTTGAGGCTATTGTACACAACTTCTTTTATAGCTCTTCCTGGTTGCCTATGTCACCCCCGGTCAATCCTAGCTAGGCCTCATCCGATCCGACTTTATCGTGACTTATACTTCTTTGGTCACCCATGTTGGACCCCGTAGTTATTTTGATGTGATCAACCAAGTTATGTTAGGTCCTGCTTGTTATTTGATCCCTGTGTCTAAGTGTGCAGGAGCTTAGGAGCGCAGGAAGTCGAGAGGAAGACGCAACTAGCGAGAATGACGATATGGGAAGGGAGTCGACGGGCTCGGTGCATCCGAAGGACGAGAGAGTTGTGGAAGAGTACACCGGTGGACGAGAAGAACATGTGCGACATTCAATGGATGAGAAGCCGGGTCGGAAACCAGCTTGAGGAGAAGGTCGAAAAGTAGGTTCAGGTGAGCCTTATTTCGGTTGGCCGCAATCACCCAAGAAATCGGAGCTTCGGAAGAAGAAAAGGAGTCAAAAGGAGCTGAAAAAGCTAGCTGGAGGCACCTTCAACGAAGTGCTGAAGGCGCCTGCGCTGACTGCAATCTTGGAGGCGCTTCAAGGGCATTGGAGGTGCCTCAAACCCAGTCAAGATGGTCGTTTGTGAACTAGATAAGGTTTTGTCCGGTCAAATCCATTAGAGGCGCCCTCAACCCTCTTGAACACACCTTTAAGACCTGAGATAGAATTTCCAGGAGCTATATAAAGGCCCCTGAAGCTAGGAATAAATCAATCAACTCTGTATTAAGTTCCTAGCAACTTCTGAGCGTTCTTAGTGTGTAAAAAAGGATTCTCCGCCTATAGTGAAGGAGACATTCTAGTGGAGTTGTTTGACTGCCTTGGATTAACAACCCCCTGAGTTGTAACCAAGTTAAACTTCCTGTCTCTCTTTTATTACTGTTGTTTTACATTTTATTGTTGCTATTAATTTTTGAGTTGAAAAGTCTTGAGGAGGGTATTCTTTATTTACAGGCAATTCACCCCTCCCCTCTTGCCAGCCCCGCTGAACCAACAAGTGGTATCAGAGCCCGACAGCCTTAGAAAGACTAACCTCCGACTGAAGAACAAAGATCAAGACGATTGCCGGAACCAGCATTCACCCCCCGAAATTCGACGCAGATTTCACGACGTGGAAACGCCGAATGGAGGTATTCTTCAAAACCAAATTTGATATTTCTTCTTATTATGAAATATGGTTTTGCAACCCTAAAGACAAGGAAGAATACAACTTGACGAAGAAGGAGCAAGCTGATTTCGTGGCTAACGGAAAGGCTGAGTTCCATTTGCTCAGCGTTATGCCGTCCTAGGAGGTAAGTCGGATCGGAAGCTACGACTCCACCAAAGACCTCTGGAAAACATTCCTGGAGCTCCACGAAGGCACCTCAGAAGTGAAGTTAGCAAGGCGCAACATTCTCCGGACCCAGTTGACAAATCTCCGGATGAACAACAGCGAGAAGGTAGCGCAACTCCAAGCAAAAATAAAGGAGCTGATAACTCAACTGACCAATCACGGAGAATCGATAACGAACCGAGATTCTATCCGGTATGCGCTCAACGCCTTCCCAAGAACTCCAGAGTGGGCGTCCTTAGTAGATGCTTACTACATCTCTAAGGACTTTGAGGTAAGTACTTTAGAAAGTTTATTCTTTACATTTGAACTTTATGAGTTTCAAATTGTAGAGCCTAAATAAGTAGAGAAGTCAAATCTCAATGTTGCACTACAAGCCGAAAAGGATGATCCTGACTCAGAAGCGGTGATCGATGAAACTGAAGAGGCACTATTGGTAAGGAAATTAAATAATTTCACTAAGGCTAACAAATTCAAATCGTAGTCTGGGAAGCATCAACGTAACAGAAGGACAACCCAATGCTACAACTGCAACGAGGAAGGGCACATCAAGGATGACTGCCCAAAGTTAAAGAAAAGGGACAAGGAGAAGTCTCAAAGACCAAAGTCCTCCAAACGCAAGAGTCTGAAGGTTACATGGGATGATTCTTCGTCCTCCGAGTCAGAAACCGAAGCCTTCTCAGGAGTAGCACTAATGACCAACTATCTCTTTGAAGATGACTCGGGATCAGAGATGAGCATAGATCAAGGGAGGGAATAAGAAGAGGAAAGCGACGATGAAGGGGGAGCATCATCAAGTGAGGTAAGTAAGGTATGTGCTCTCACCCCTACTCAGTCTTTTCAATTTATCAAAATGCTTATGAAAGATCTAGCAAAATTAGAAAAAGAAAATGCTGAATTGAAATTGAAATTAGAAAAATCATGCCCCTTAGAGTTATTTAACAACTTAAAATCGAGAATGACAGTTTGAAAATGCAAATTGAAAAATTAAAAAATAATGTATGCTCAAATAAATTTCCAAAATCAAAACTTAAAATTTATGGAAAATTGAATTGGTATATTAGAAAACATCAGGGACAACTTGGACAAATTCCCAGAAATTATGTACCCCCTAAGTTCTTATATAATCAGTAGGAAGGAACCTATACTGGGTTCCAAAATCTTTGCTAGATTAAAATTTTATAAGTTAGAGCTTTCAACAAGAAAATTAAACAGTGAGTTTCTTTATGAGATTTTGTCTAAGGAAGTTGTTGTTGCTCCAATAACCAAGAAGGTCTAGTGCCTCGCCATGACCTGGAAGATAAAATATTGAAATAAAATGTTTAATTAACTTTCTGGTAAAATATTTAAAATTAGAATTAGATAATGCTTTAAAAAGTTGTTCAAACATTTTAAAAGAAAGATTCTCAAATAACATTTTTTTGGTTAATTTTTTTTCTGAAATTAGAAATGTGTATTTACTTTTTTCTCATAAAATTATCTTACCTAAGTTTTACTTAGAAAATTTTTAAAAGATTTTTACTTAGAAATGATTTTGAGAATGCTGCACTTGGGCTTTAAAATCATTTTTTTTTACTTGAATTTTTTTTACTTAGAAAATCTTTCAAATCTTTCACTTGATAATTATGACCCCCATTTTTTGTTGTGATCAAAGGGGGAGAGATAAGAATAAGTTAGGGAGAGTTAAAAATTTTAAAAAATATTTTTGTTAGTGTTGCAAATTCTATTATTGTAACCTTTATGCTTAAACTATTAGTTTAGTAATTTCTATAAATTACTATTTGTCTATTTTTTCCCTAACTTAAACTTGGGTTAATGCACATCAAAAAGGAGGAGATTGTTGGACCCCGTAGTTATTTTGATGTGATCAACCAAGTTAGGTTAGGTCCTGCTTGTTATTTGATCCTTGTGTCTAAGTGTGCAGGAGCTTAGGAGAGCTTTTTCGGTTGGCCGCAATCACCCAAGAAATCGGAGCTTCGGAAGAAGAAAAGGAGTCGAAAGGAGCTGAAAAAACTAGCTGGAGGTGCCTTCAACGAAGTGATGAAGGCGCCTGCGCTAACTGCAATCTTGGAGGCACCTCAAGGGCATTGGAGGTGCCTCAGACCCAGTCAAGATGGGCGTTTACGAACCAGATAAGGTTTTATCCGATCAAATCCATTGGAGGCGCCCTCAACCCTCTTGGAGGTACCTTTAAGACCCGAGATAGAATTTTCAGGAGCTATATAAAGGCCCCTGGAGCTAGAAATAAATCAATCAACTCTGTATTAAGTTCCTAGCAACTTCTGAGCGTTCTTAATGTGTAAAAAAGGATTCTTCGCCTACAGTGAAGGAGATATTCTAGTGGAGTTGTTCAACTACCTTGGATTAACAACTCCCTGGGTTATAACCAAGTTAAACTTCCTGTCTCTCTTTTATTACTACTGTTTTACATTTTATTGTTGCTATTAATTTTTGAGTTGAAAAGTCTTGAGGAGGGTATTCTTTATTTGTAGGCAATTCACCCCTCCCCTCTTGTCGGCCCCGCTGAACCAACAGCCCAAACCTCCGATCACTTGAATCCTTCTCAGTTGCCCGAACTTCTGGTCGCTTGGTTCTTGTACGATCACCAGGAGTACTCTAGTTTAGCCAACTCCTATATCACAAAGTTAGCACAAGTATAGAAGCGAACATAAAATAAGTTGATATTCTCGAGACTGTCGAATCCTGACTTTTAAATTTTTAGTGAAATCCTAAGTCAGACCGACGCCTATTATTTCCTTCAAGGAAACATGCCCGTACCTACTTCTTTTAGGAGAGTTTTCCTGGCTTGCCAAATATCTGATGCTGCAAACCTGTTTGGACTTCCTACTCGGCATTTGATCCTTTGACCCGTAGGACTTCCTTTCGATATCTAGTCCTCCAGAACTATCGACCTGCTAGATGTCCGGTTCTCCAGACCCGTCTAGATTTCCCACTTGGTATGCTTGATTTGCTAAGTATTCTGCATAATATCTAGTCCAGCTGACCTATTAGGGCTTTCTATTTGCCTAGTATTCACTAAAACTTTTCCCTTACCTAGTGCCACTAGAACTTTCTAGTTGAGCCACTTACACACTTGATTAATCTTATTAGATCACAACTTAACTTTGAATTTTTTTTTTTATTAACATTAAAACTAGATTCGACTATCTAGTGTTCCTTGTAACAACACAAAGCACATGAAGCCTCACTTTATAGCCACAGTAAGGACCAAATGTATAATCAAACTGTAAGTACCTCAGGGTTAGTTTTGATGTGGTCAACCTAGTTAAGCTAGGTTCTACAATTTTGATGCTTTTTGTTTGAGTGTACAAGAACTTAAAAACATAAGAAGTCAAGCAGAAGACGTAGCAAGCGAGAAGAATGACACAAAAAAGTAAGTCGACGGGCTCAATGCATCCGAGAGACAAAAGGCTGCGGAAGAGTACACGTGTGGATAAGAATGAACACATATGGCACATCCGAGGGATGAGACATCAGGGAGGAAGTCTGTTTGAGTAGAAGGCCAGAGTTAGGTTTAGGTGAGCTTAATTTTGGACGGCCGGAGTATCACCCAAGTGAGTACAAGGAAAAAAATGGTCAATATGACTATTGACCATTTAGATGAATAGTGATCAAGATGCCTCCATTTGAAGGTGCCTCGAGTTTTAGCAGCAAAACTATTGAATTCGGGACCTGAGGCGCCTCCAATGTGCTTGAGGTGCCTTAAATGAACAATATCCAAGGTGTCTTAGTTGATTAGAGGCTCCTCATATGAACAGTATCCGATGCACCTCCAATCACATTGAAGGCACTTCTAACGCAACAGAGCCATTGATGACCGTTGGCTACATGGATGAAGTTTAATCCATTGAAGGCACCCTATATGCTATTGGAAGCGCCTTCGAGTCATATCAATACAATGATAACTTTTCCTAGGAGGCTATAAATAGTCCCTGGAGCTAAGGATTATTCATCAACCATTGTAACAACTATCTTAATCATTTATGAGCTTTCAAAGTCTGTAAGAGGTTACTCCACCTTCACGTAGGAGATTTTTAGTGGAGTTTTCAACTACCTTGGATTAACAAACAACCTATGTTGTAACTAAGTAAAAATTCCTTAGCATGCTTACTTTTTGTAATTCTTTTTATGTTAGTTTTACATTTATTAATATTGCATCCTTGCTAAGTTCAATAGCAAGAGAATTTTTATAACTTTTTTTTCAAGACTATTCACCTCTAGCCGGCGTCAACGATCCTACATAAACCACCTACTAGGTATGGTTTTGAAAACTTGATTTCTTATACACTTATCACTAGTAGCAGAGATCCTACTACTTTTCAGAAGGCAATATATCACTCAAAGAATGGCAAATGGATGTGTGTTATGGTGGAGGAGATAGAGTCTTTGCATAAAAACCAAATTAACATAGGATAAAGTGGAACTTTGTAAAGTGAAAAGAGATATAAGATACAAATGGATATACAAGAAGAAAGAAGTCATCTCAGAAAAAGAAAAGAAATTCAATGCTCGGCTAGTAGTAAAGGGTTACTCACAAAGGAGGGATTGACTATAATGTGATATTTTCTCAAGTCGTTAGACATACATCTATCAAGGTGGTGTTGGCTTTGATAGCACATCATGATTTATAGTTGGAGTAAATGGATATGAAGACAACTTTCTTCCTAGAAATTTGGAATAACAGATTTATATGTCACAATCAGAAAGATTTAGTCAGCCCGAGTATGAACACTTAGTTTGTAAATTGAAGAAGTCACTTTATGAGCTAAAGAAATGTCCAACAGAGTGGTACAAGCATTTTGACTCATTCATGGTTCAAACACATGTATAGAAGATGTGAGTATGACTGCTGCATTTATGTGAAAAACCTTGATGATGATTCACTTATCTTCTTATTGCTATATGTGGATGATATAGTAATTACTGTGAAGAGTATGAGTAAGGTCAATAAGTTAAAGAAGTTTTTGAGCAAATAATTTAATATAAAAGATTTGGTGCGATGAAGAAAATTCTTGGGATGAAGATATATAGAGATGGAGTCTCTAAAAGATTATGACTATACCATCGGAGTTATGTTGAGAAGGTATTGGATAGATTTAACATGGGTAATGAGAAGTCTATAAGTACACCTCTGACATATCATTTATGTTAGTGCGACCAGCATTAATAATTAAACTCAAGTTTTGATGCATGACAAAATGTTAAAGTTAGATTATGTGTTATCTAATGTATTTACCAAGTATGCAGGCTGAAAGACTTGATGGCTTTAGAGGATCAAAAATCAGACTGAAGTCCAGTTAGGTTAAGAGGACCTGATAACTGGCAGGAAGCTCAGGTAGTCAGGGATGACTTGATATTTAGTAGAAAGTCTAGTTAGGTTAACAAGACTTGACAACTGACTGAAGTCTACATGAGACATCTGACAATAAGATCTAGTGGGTCAAATGTTGAGTCAAAAAAGTCTGTAAATGGTAAGTGAAAGTAATCAATTGGAGGAGAGATCGAGTGCGGACGAGTCCTAGTGAGACTATAAGCTTTTATCCAACTTATATCTATTTTGAAAATCTAAATTGAGACCAAGATTAGATCTTGGTCATGCCAGACAAGATTTAATTCATAAATTTTATTATGTGTGCTAACTCTGTTTTGTAGGTATTCCTTGTTAACATGTTTTACAAAAGTTAGAGCAAAATAAAAATCTCGGATGAACATTTAGTTGAGGCACCTCAGTTGAATGGAGGGCACCTTGGCTGAACAATATAGGAGGGGCTTCAGTTGATTGGAGGCGCCTCAGATAAGGCATTAAAGGCGCCCTGGATAAAAGTCTATTTGATTAAAACCTATTGGACTTACAGAGTTCTGATCATACTTATTCTAACTTTTGTAGGTTTCTGTAGTATCCTCGAGTCTAAGGGTGCCTTCTGTTATCATTGTAATCGGTTCCCAACATTGCTTAGCACATTTAGAATGTTTTAGATTTTGTACCAATTAACACATGTTTATAATTTCCTGTAGGAGACTAGGGACCTGTTGGAGTATATACCGAAAGCCTAAGCTTTGTAAACATTCATTATGAATAAAGAATCACATTTGGTCAAATTGTCTACATTTAGTTGTAGTTGTTCAATTAATTTATACTGTAGATAACATAGTATGTGGTGCCACATGCAGAAAATGATGTTATCAGTACCTTATAAATTATAAACAGTAGCTCACGACCAAAATGGAAAGGAGCAAACCATTAGAAGGTCGTAGTGTAATTAGGTATCAGTTTATCTTGATTGTATAATTACACTAGTACACTTAGAGTGTATTGAGTAGGACCATTTGAGGTCATTTCTTTTATACTGACTTTATAAAGAAACAAAGACCTCGGTTATTATGGAAGTGTGTGCTCTTAATCCTAATATAATAACAAGCACATATATTTGATATTTATTTCTTTAATTTATCAATGGGTGAGATTTAGTTCGATGAATCAATAAGCCCGATAAGTTGGGAAATGGTATCATTTATAGTGTGTGTTGTTGATTATAGAAGGAAACTGTGTCCTAGAGATACTAAGTTGATAATGTCCTCAAGAGGAGCTCATAAGGATTGTCATGTTAAACCCTGCAGATGGACCTAGTCCGACATGATGATAAGGTTGAGTGGTACTACTCTTGGACTAAGATATTAATTAAATGAGTTGTCAGTAACTCACTTAATTAGTGGACATTCGATATCTTAAACACAGGGAGACTAACACACTCATACTAAGAAGGAGCCCAAAAATGTAATTTGGGATTGGTACGGTAGTTCAATAATAGTTCTCTAGTGGAATGAATTATTATTGATAAAATTAAGTTGTGTGTTCGGGGCGAACACGGGATGCTTAATTTTATCGGGAGACCAAAACCAATTCCTCCTCTCGGTCCCTATTGTAGCCTCTTATTTATAGAGTACTATACCCACCTATACCCACCTAAAGGGGGCCGGCCAAGCAAGCTTGGGAACCAAGCTAGGGCCGGCCTAGGTATAAATTGGGGTGGCCGACCCTAGCTTGAACCCAAGCTAGAGGGGCAGGCCAAATTAAATTAAAAAAGAATTTTAATTTTAATTTTTATTATGTGGAAGATATAATTTATTAAAGAGAATTAAAATTAAATTCTCTCTCTTGTAAAAGATCTACAAAAGATTAAAGAAAGAGATTAGATCTCTTTCCTTATTTGTAGATTGGTGAGATATTTTATTTTTTCTTTAAAAATTATTCACATGTTGTAAAATTAAAATTATGAAAATTTCTTTTTATCAACCATGAAGAGATTTTCAAGATAAATTTTAATTTTAAAATTTCTGAAAACAAATTAGGAAGTTTTAATTGTTGATTGAAACTTGTCTAATTTGATTTCATGATGTGGCCGGCCATTAGAATTTAATTGGGGAAATTTTATTTTATTTTTCTCAATTAAATCATGTCAAGGAAATTAAGGAAATTTTATTGTAATTAAATTTCCTAATTTGCTTAGGCCAATGAATATAAAAGAAGGGGTGAGGGTGCCTTCATGAGACACGACCTCTAATATTTCTCTCCCTCTTTTGTTCCTTGGTGTGGCCGGCCATCATCATCCTTTCCCTCTCTTCCTCTTGTGGTGGCCGAACCTCTATCTCCCCTTGGAGCTCTTGTGGTGGCCGGATACTACTTGGAGAAGAAGAAGAAGAAGAAGAGAAAGCTAGCATCTCTTGGAGCTTGGTTGGTGTTTTGATCTTCTTCCTTGGTGAAGCTTCCTTGTTGTGGCCGAACCTAGCTAGGAGGAGAAGAAGGAGGTTGGTGGTTTCTCATCTCGGAAGATCGTTGCCCACACAACGTCCGAGGTTAGAAGAGGAATACGGTAGAAGATCAAGAGGTCTTTCTAGAAGCTATAACTAGTAATTTTTCCTTTCCGCATCATGCTAGTTATTTATGGAAATAATACCAAATACAAGAGGCTTACGTTCTAGTATTTCGAATATGTTTTTCGAAGTTGTGTTTTTTTTCCTTGTGATTTGATTGTTCTTTTTGGTTAACCTAAAGTTATTTTAGGAAATTAAATATTAGATTTCTATAAAAGGTTTTGTCTAGTCGGTGGTGGTTGCTCCCATATCCAAGAAGGCCATGTGCCTCGCCACGTCAGTACTGGGAACCAATTATGGAAATTAATATTTAATGGAATTAATAACTTAAGGTGATTTGGGTCGAACGTGTTAAGTTCCGCAGGAGACCCAAGTCAAAACCTAAAAGAACGAATAGATTAAGTTTTGGATCAACGTGTTAAGTTCCACAGGCGATCCAAAATTTAATTTAAAAGAACACATGGTAACTAGGAAAAGGTTCAGACCTTTGTACAAAATTTTTGTACAGTGGAACCTCTAGGTTTTTCGAATAGCAACCAACAATTGGTATCAGAGCTAGGGTTTTGCCTCTGTGTATTTGGTATTAGTTTAATTATGCACATGTCATACATAATTTTGGCAGGATAATAAGGATGTGCTAACTTTGTGGATGCATGATCCAACTATTATGGCTTTTAGTTATTATGTGTGATTGGACCCTTGGACATGTCAAGGGCATTTATATGTGTGTGCATGATTGTATTAAAAATACAGCAGAAGCTGTATTTAGTTTTATTAGGATCTAGACACATGTACAATCCTTTTATGGAATATAGAATCAAAAATGTAAAATTCTATTTATGTCGCGGATCGAATCTTGCAAAGCGTGGAACCTTCTAAGGACCAGAGGCGCAGCGGAACTAGGAGCAAGATGGATGCGACAGCTAGACCCGGTGGCGGTGGCCAAATATGGCAGCAGCTTGGGATGACAACACACGGAGGACAACTTGAGATAAAAGCCATAATAGATGAAAATTAGATTTTCTATTTATTTCTTTTATATTGTGCTGTGTGTGTATGTTAGTTTACATGTTTAGTTGGCTAGCATAGTTAAAATTCCTCATTTATAAATAACTAAGTGAGAGAGGGATTTTTAAGTAAATCCCATGGTCTCCATTACTGGTTTGTAAGTGATGCAAACAAGCTTGCGCGTTGGCTCTGAGTGCCTTCCTCCATAACGGATGAGCTTGTTTGTGGATCACTAGAACAGACTTCCATTTTTGGATGACTATAGGAAGTTAATTAAGAGCGTGTGATCTTCCCCAACGGAAGGGGCATAATCTTATTAATGGACTTAGTGTCAAGTAATGGTATACACTTAGACACATCTAATGATATCCTCCCCATCGGAGTCACTGCTATTATTTGTGTGACCAAAAGACACCAACTATTAATTTTATTTGTCAAAAAGTTAGGTTGACAAGATAATAAAATTAATGGGTTAAAACCCTCCTTTTACAAATGTTGAATTTGTATACGTCCACACTAACGTGGCATACAAAATTCACGGTGTTTTGAGGTGTTGGTTAATTTAAAATAGTATTGTTTGAGGAATCAATATTATGTTGGAGTGTATACTGAAAGCCTAAGCTTTGTAAACATTCATTATGAATAAAGAATCACATTTGGTCAAATTGTCTATATTTAGTTGTAGGTGTTCAATTAATTTATACTGTAGATAACATAGTATGTGGTGTCACATGCAGAAGATGATGTTATCAGTACCTTATAAATTATAAACAGTAGTTCACGACCAAAATGGAAAGGAACAAACCATTAGAAGGTCTTAGTGTAATTAGGTATCAGTTTATCTTGATTGTATAATTACACTAGTACACTTAGAGTGTATTGAGTAGGACCATTTGAGGTCATTTCTTTTATACTGACTTTATAAAGAAACAAAGACCTCGGTTATTATGGAAGTGTGTGCTCTTAATCCTAATATAATAACAAGCACATATATTTGATATTTATTTCTTAAATTTATCAATGGGTGAGATTTAGTTCGATGAATCAATAAGCCCGATAAGTTGGGAAATGGTATCACTTATAGTGTGTGTTGTTGATTATAGAAGGAAACTGTGTCCTAGAGATACTAGGTTGATAATGTCCCCAAGAGGAGCTCATAAGGATTGTCATGTTAAACCCTGCAGGTGGACTTAGTCCGACATGATAATAAGGTTGAGTGGTACTACTCTTGGACTAAGATATTAATTAAATGAGTTGTCAGTAACTCACTTAATTAGTGGACATTCGATATCTTAAACACAGGGAGACTAACACACTCATAATAAGAAGGAGCCCAAAAATGTAATTTGGGATTGGTACGGTAGTTCAATAATAGTTCTCTAGTAGAATGAATTATTATTGATAAAATTAAGTTGTGTGTTCGGGGCGAACACGGGATGCTTAATTTTATCGGGAGACCAAAACCAATTCCTCCTCTCGGTCCCTATCGTAGCCTCTTATAGAGTACTATACCCACCTATACCCACCTTCTATACCCACCAATAGGGGGCCGGCCAAGCTAGCTTGGGAACCAAGTTAGGGCCGGCCTAGGTATAAAATTGGGTGGTCGGCCCTCGCTTGAACCCAAGCTAGTGGGGCCCGGCCAAATTAATTTAAAAGGGGATTTTAATTTTAATTTTTATTATGTGGGAGATATAATTTATTAAAGAGAATTAAAATTAAAATATCTCTCTTGTAAAAGATCTACAAAAGATTAAAGAAAGAGATTAGATCTCTTTCCTTATTTGTAGATTGGTGAGATATTTTATTTTCTCTTTAAAAATTATTCACATGAAAAATTAAAATTATAGAAATTTCCTTTTATCAACCATGAAGAGATTTTGAAGAGAAATTTTATTTTTTTTAAATTTCCGGAAACAAATTAGGAAGTTTTAATTGTTGATTGAAACTTGTCCAATTTGATTTCATTGATGTGGCCGGCCATAAGATTTCAATTGGGGAAATTTTATTTTATTTTTGTCAATTAAATCATGTCAAGAAAATTGAGGAAATTTTATTGTAATTAAATTTCCTAATTTGCCTAGGCCAAGGAATATAAAAGAAGGGGTGAGAGTGCCTTCATGTAACAACCTCTATTATTTCTCTCCCTCTTTTGTTCCTTGGTGTGGCCGGCCATCATCATCCTCTCCCTCTCTTTCTCTTGTGGTGGTCGAAACTCTCTATTGCTTGGAGCTCTCGTGGAGGCCGGATACTACTTGGAGAAGAAGAAGAAGAAGGAGAGAAAGCTAGCATCTCTTGGAGCTTGGTTGGTGTTTTGATCTTCTTCTTTGGTGAAGCTTCCTTGTTGTGGCCGAACCTAGCTAGGAGGAGAAGAAGGTGGTTGGTGGTTTCTCATCTTAGAAGATCGTTGCCCACACAACGTCCAAGGTTAGAAGAGGAATACGGTAGAAGATCAAGAGGTCTTTCTAGAAGGTATAACTAGTAGTTTTTCCTTTTCCGCATCATACTAGTTATTTATGGAAATAATACCAAATACAAGAGGCTTACGTTCTAGTATTTCGAATATATTTTTCGAAGTTGTGTTCTTTTGTTTTATTTTTCCTTGTGATTTGATTGTTCTTTTCGGTTAACCTAAAGTTATTTTAGGAAATTAAATATTAGATTTCTATAAAATATTTTGTC
Organism: Zingiber officinale; assembly: GCF_018446385.1. NCBI lineage: Eukaryota > Viridiplantae > Streptophyta > Magnoliopsida > Zingiberales > Zingiberaceae > Zingiber > Zingiber officinale. The sequence goes on along the minus strand of NC_055992.1, from coordinate 88,605,836 downwards.
TAGTCGGTGGTGGTTGCTCCCATATCCAAGAAGGCCATGTGCCTCGCCACGTCAGTACTGGGAACCAATTATGGAAATTAATATTTAATGGAATTAATAACTTAAGGTGATTTGGGTCGAACGTGTTAAGTTCCGCAGGAGACCCGAGTCAAAACCTAAAAGAACGAATAGATTAAGTTTTGGATCAAACGTGTTAAGTTCCGCAGGCGATCCAAAATTTAATTTAAAAGAACACATGGTAGCTAGGAAAAGGTTCAGACCTTTGTACAAAATTTTTGTACAGTGGAACCTCTAGGTTTTCCGAGTAGCAACCAACAGATATCCTCGAGGAGCTAGGGTTTTTGTCTGCATGTGGTATTAGTTTAACATGTCATAATAAGGTTAAGTGGTACTAACTTTTGGATCTAGATCTTAATTATGTTAGTTGTGTGTGATTGGACCCTTGGACCTGTCAAGGGCATTTATCTGTGTGTGCATGATTGTATTAAAATATAGCAGGAGTTGTATATAGTTTTATTAGGATTTTATTTTTGATCTAGATACATATACATTCCTTTTCTGGAATATAGGATCAAAAATGTAAAATTCTATTTATGTTGCGAATTGAATCTTGCAAAGCGTGGAACCTTCTAAGGACCAGAGGCGCAGCGGAACTAGGAGCAAGATGGATGCGACAGCTAGACCCGGTGGCGTTGGCCAAATATGGCAGCAGCTTGGGATGACAACACACGGAGGACAACTAGAGATAAAAGTCATAATAGTTGAAAATTAGATTTTCTATTTATTGCTTTTATATTGTGCTGTGTGTGCATGTTAGTTTACAAGTTTAGTAGGCTAGCATAGTTAAAATTCCTCATTTATAAATAACTAAGTGAGAGAGGGTTTTTTAAGTAAATCCCATGGTCTCCATTACTGGTTTGTAAGTGATGCAAACAAGCTTGCGCGTTGGCTCTGAGTGCCTTCCTCCATAACGGATGAGCTTGTTTGTGGATCACTAGAACAAACTTCCATTTTTGGATGACTATAGGAAGTTAATTAAGAGCGTGTGATCTTCCCCAACGGAAGGGGCATAATCTTATTAATGGACTTAGTGTCAAGTAATGGTGCACACTTAGACACATCTAATAGTATCCTCCCCTTCGGAGTCACTGCTATTATTTGTGTGACCAAATGATACCAACTATTAATTTTATTTGTCAAAAAGTTAGGTTGACAAGATAATAAAATTAATGGGTTAAAACCCTCCTTTTACAAATGATGAATTTGTATACGTCCACACTAACGTGGCATACAAAATTCACGGTGCTTTGAGGTGTTGGTTAATTTAAAATAGTATTGTTTGAGGAATCAATATTATTCTAAATTTAGAGTTCTGACCAAAAGTTATTTGTGATTCTTAGGATGACTTTCAACTCACTGTCCATCATACTTCAACAGAATAGACTTGGACATTGTTCTTCTGCTGAAAGCTATAAATTTGTCTTGTTGAGCAGTGCCCTGAAGCACCTATTGGTGAATCTACTCAAGAGGAGATTGAATATCATAGAAAATGGGTAAAACAGATGAGATGACGGTGTTACATTTTGGCTTCAATGTCAGAATGTATTGCAACATCGACATCAAATTTACCAACGACTTATGATATTATAAACAATCACAAGGAACTCTTTGGTCATCGGGATAGGGCTTCAGGCAAGAAGCCATGAGAAAGATAATGACAGCCACCATGCAACTGTGAGGGATCATATCCTAAAATGATGGCTTATCTAAGCGAGATCTGATCCTTGGAGGAGAAATTGATGGGAAACCGGATCGATATGATCCTCAAAGCGCTACCTAAAGTTTTGAGGCGTTTGCTGAACTATAATATGAATAAGAGGGTTTATTCATTAGCGGAACTACTGGCAGCAGCAGAAGGATTATTTCGTCACAATGCTCAAATTCACTATCTTTGAAAATGGTTCTACTTCTAAACCGAGAGGAAAGAAGAAGAAGAAACAGTGGTTCAGCAAAGAAAGTGAATAAATCTCAGACGGATTTAAAGCTGGAATGAAGAAGAAGGGCAAGTGCTTCATCTGTAAGCAGGCAGGACATTGGAGGACTGTCCTCGTAGGAACAAAAACAAAGGTATATCTCATACTCTAGTTGTTGAAACATGTTTAGCGGTGTTATCTACCGCACCTGGTGTGTAGATACGGGAGCCATGATCATGTCTGCAATTCCTTGCAGGGGTTCCAGAAACCCGACGACTATCTGAAGGAGAGATTACCGTCTACATGGGCAAGGTGGCAGCTGTTGCAGTGGGAGACGTCTACTTATCTTTTAGTAGAAATAGAAATTTGATTTTAAAAAATTGTCTTTATGTACCCAGTTTTAGAAAGAATTTAATTTCAGTTTCTAAACTGTTTTTAGATGGATATTCAGTTTCTTTCAGTAACGGTGTAGTTATTAAAAGAAATAAAGTGATTATCTGTTCTGGTGCATTAGTTGGCAATTTGTATACTTTAAATCCAATTTCTTCCACAAAGTAAAACATGAAAATTTATAACTCATCTTCTAACTCTGATAAGAGAAAAGAACCTTCGGAAATGAACCAAGCATATCTTTGGCATCTAAGGCTTGGTCATATTAACTTAAGTAGGATTCAGAGGCTTATAGCCGATGGACTTTTGAGTTCATTTGAGTTGGAAAATTTTTCAACTTGTGAATCTTGCTTGGAAGGAAAAATGACCAAGAGGTCGTTCAAGGCCAAGGGGTATAGAGCCAAAGAAGTGTTAGAATTGGTTCATTCTGATTTATGTGGTCCTATGTCTGTCCAAGCAAGAGGTGGTTTGAATATTTTGTCTCTTTTATAGATGATTATTCAAGATACGGATATATTTACCTAATGCGCCGCAAGTCCGAGTGCTTTGATAAGTTCAAAGAATACAAGGCTGATGTGGAGAAACGATTAGGTAAAAGTATCAAGACACTAAGATCTGATCGTGGTGGCGAATACCTCTTAGGAGAGTTTAGGAATTACTTATCAGAGACCAGGATCCAATCCCAATTGTCTGCACCTGGAACACCCCAACAAAATGGTGTAGCAAAACGAAGGAATAGGACTCATATGGAGATGGTTAGATCGATGATGAGTTATTCAGAATTACCAAATTCGTTTTGGGGATATGCTCTGGAAACAGCAGTATACGTTCTGAACTTAGTACCTTCTAAATCAGTTTCTTCTACTCCCATAGAATTGTGGAATGGGCGAAAACCCAGTCTAAGACATATTCGGATTTGGGGTAGTCCAACACATGTGCTGAAACCAGATGCTGATAAGTTATAATCCCGTACAGAAGTTCGCGTGTTTGTAGGATATCCCAAAGGAACGAAAGGTGGTTTATTTTATAGTCCTAAAGACCAGAAGGTCATTGTTAGCACCAATGCCCAGTTTTTAGAAGAAGACTATATAATGGATCACAAGCCCAGTAGTAAAGTTGTTTTAGAAGAGCTAAGAGAGGACACGTCTACTTTAGTACCAACAGTACAACTGCAACACGTGTCACACATGATACACAACCACATACGGTGCCTCGTCGTAGTGGGAGGGTTGTAAAGCACTGAGAGATTCATGTTTTGGGAGAGTCTTGGACTTGATCCCTGAACACGAACCCGATCCCCGGACTTATGATGAAGCACTCCAAGATAAAGATCAGTATCTTGGCAAAAGGCGATGAATTCGAAATAGAGTCTATGTACTCTAATAAAGTCTCGGAGCTTGTAGAACCACCGATGGTGTAAAAGCCGTTGGATGTAAGTGGATCTACAAAAGGAAAAGAGATGAAGGTAGAAACCTTCAAAGCTAGGCTTGTTGCGAAAGGGTATACTCAGAAAGAGGGAATCGATTATGAGGAAACCTTTTCACCGGTAGCCATGCTTAAGTCTATCCGGATACTCTTATCCATTGCTGCTCATATGGATTATGAGATTTGGTAAATGGATGTCAAGACAGCTTTCCTTAATGGAAGTCTTGAAGAAAACATCCATATGAAACAACCAGAAGGGTTCATTGAAAAAGGCAAAGAGCATCTAGTGTGTAAGCTCAATCGGTCCATTTATAGACTGAAGCAAGCTTCAAGGTCAAATTGTCAGATCCTTTCACTAAGGCCCTTCCGGCGAAAGCTTTCGATCGGCATGTGGAGGGAATGGGAATCAGATGTATGGTAGAAAATATGGCAGCTTAGTCATTAGTATAAGTGGGAGATTGTTGGAGTGTATACTGAAAGTCTAAGCTTTGTAAACATTCATTATGAATAAAGAATCACATTTGGTCAAATTGTCTACATTTAGTTGTAGGTGTTCAATTAATTTATACTGTAGATAACATAGTATGTGGTGTCACATGCAGAAGATGATGTTATCAGTACCTTATAAATTATAAACAGTAGCTCACGACCAAAATGGAAAGGAACAAACCATTAGAAGGTCGTAGTATAATTAGGTATCAGTTTATCTTGACTGTATAATTACACTAGTACACTTAGAGTGTATTGAGTAGGACCATTTGAGGTCGTTTCTTTTATACTGATTTTATAAAGAAACAAAGACCTCGGTTATTATGGAAGTGTGTGCTCTTAATCTTGATATAATAACAAGCACATATATTTGATATTTATTTCTTTAATTTATCAATGGATGAGATTTAGTTCGATGAATCAATAAGCCCGATAAGTTGGGAAATGGTATCACTTATAGTGTGTGTTGTTGATTATAGAAGGAAACTGTGTCCTAGAGATACAAGGTTGATAATGTCCCCAAGAGGAGCTCATAAGGATTGTCATGTTAAACTCTGCAGGTGGACTTAGTCCGACATGATAATAAGGTTGAGTGGTACTACTCTTGGACTAAGATATTAATTAAATGAGTTGTCAGTAACTCACTTAATTAGTGGACATTCGATATCTTAAACACAGGGAGACTAACACACTAATAATAAGAAGGAGCCCAAAAATGTTATTTGGGATTGGTGCGGTAGTTCAATAATAGTTCTCTAGTAGAATGAATTATTATTGATAAAATTAAGTTGTGTGTTCGGGGCGAACACGGGATGCTTAATTTTATCGGGAGACCAAAACCAATTCCTCCTCTCGGTCCCTATCGTAGCCTCTTATAGAGTACTATACCCACCTATACCCACCAATAGGGGGTCGGCCAAGCTAGCTTGGGAACCAAGCTAGGGCCGGCCTAGGTATAAAATTGGGTGGCCGGCCCTAGCTTGAACCCAAGCTAGTGGGGGCCGGCCAAATTAATTTAAAAAGGGATTTTAATTTTAATTTGTATTATGTGGGAGATATAATTTATTAAAGAGAATTAAAATTAAAATATCTCTCTTGTAAAAGATCTACAAAAGATTAAAGAAAGAGATTAGATCTCTTTCCTTATTTGTAGATTGGTGAGATATTTTATTTTCTCTTTAAAAATTATTCACATGTTGTAAAATTAAAATTATAGAAATTTCCTTTTATCAACCATGAAGAGATTTTGAAGAGAAATTTTATTTTTTTAAAATTTCCGAAAACAAATTAGGAAGTTTTAATTGTTGATTGAAACTTGTCCAATTTGATTTCATTGATGTGGCCGGCCATAAGATTTCAATTGGGGAAATTTTATTTTATTTTTCTCAATTAAATCATGTCAAGGAAATTGAGGAAATTTTATTGTAATTAAATTTCCTAATTTGCCTAGGCCAAGGAATATAAAAGAAGGGGTGAGGGTGCCTTCATGTAACAACCTCTATTATTTCTCTCCCTCTTTTGTTCCTTGGTGTGGCCGGCCATCATCATCCTCTCCCTCTCTTTCTCTTGTGGTGGCCGAAACTCTCTATTGCTTGGAGCTCTCGTGGAGGCCGGATACTACTTGGAGAAGAAGAAGAAGAAGGAGAGAAAGCTAGCATCTCTTGGAGCTTGGTTGATGTTTTGATCTTCTTCTTTGGTGAAGCTTCCTTGTTGTGGTCGAACCTAGCTAGGAGGAGAAGAAGGTGGTTGGTGGTTTCTCATCTTGGAAGATCGTTGCCCACACAACGTCCGAGGTTAGAAGAGGAATACGGTAGAAGATCAAGAGGTCTTTCTTGAAGGTATAACTAGTAGTTTTTCCTTTTCCGCATCATACTAGTTATTTATGGAAATAATACCAAATACAAGAGGCTTACGTTCTAGTATTTCGAATATGTTTTTCGAAGTTGTGTTCTTTTGTTCTATTTTTCCTTGTGATTTGATTGTTCTTTTCGGTTAACCTAAAGTTATTTTAGGAAATTAAATATTAGATTTCTATAAAAGGTTTTGTCTAGTCGGTGGTGGTTGCTCCCATATCCAAGAAGGCCATGTGCCTCGCCACGTCAGTACTGGGAACCAATTATGGAAATTAATATTTAATGGAATTAATAACATAAGGTGATTTGGGTCGAACGTGTTAAGTTCCGCAGGAGACCCGAGTCAAAACCTAAAAGAACGAATAGATTAAGTTTTGGATCAAACGTGTTAAGTTCTGCAGGCGATCCAAAATTTAATTTAAAAGAACACATGGTAGCTAGGAAAAGGTTCAAACCTTTGTACAAAATTTTTGTACAGTAGAACCTCTAGGTTTTCCGAGTAGCAACCAACATATTATTCTAAATTTAGAGTTCTGACCAAAAGTTATTTGTGATTCTTAGGATGAATTTCAACCCACTGTCCATCATACTTCAACAGAATAGACTTACTGGACCAAATTACATAGATTGGAAAAGAAACCTGGACATTGTTCTTACTACTGAGGGCTATAAATTTGTACTGACTGAGGCTTGCCCTGAAGCACCTACTGGTGAATCAACCCAAGAGGAGATTGAATATCATAGGAAATGGGTAAAAGCTGATGAGATGGCACGGTGTTACATTTTGGCTTCAATGTCAAATGTATTTCAACATCAGCATCAAGATTTACCGACAGCTTATGATATTATGAACAATCTCAAAGAACTCTTTGGTCATCAGGATAGAGCTTCTAGGCAAGAAGCCATGAGAAAGATAATGACAGCCACCATGCAAGAGGGTACTCCTGTGAGGGATCATATCCTAAAGATGATGGCTTATCTGAACGAGATACAGATCCTTGGAGGAGAAATTGATGGGGAAACCCAGATCGATATGATCCTCCAAACGCTACCAAGAAGTTTTGAGCAGTTTCGCCAGAACTATAATATGAATAAGAGGATTTATTCATTAGCGGAACTACTGACAGAACTTCAAGTAGCAGAAGGATTATTTCGTCACAATGCTCAAATTTACTATGCTGAAAATGGTTCTACTTCTAAACCGAGAGGAAAGAAGATGAAGAAACAAGTCGATTCAGCAAAGAAAGTGAATAAGTCTCAGAGTACGGGATTTAAAGCTGGAGTGAAGAAGCCGAAGGGCAAGTGCTTCATCTGCAAGCAGGCAGGACATTGGAAGGCGGACTGTCCTCGTAGGAACCAAAACAAAGGTATATCTCTTGTTCTAGTTGTTGAAACATGTTTAGCGGTGTTATCTACCAGCACCTGGTGTGTAGATACGGGAGCCACTGATCATGTCTACAATTCCTTGCAGGGGTTCCAGGAAACCCAACGACTATCTGAAGGAGAAATTACCATCTACATGGGCAATGCTACTAAGGTGGCAGCTATTGCAGTGGGAGACGTCTACTTATCTTTTAGTAGAAATAGGAATTTGGATTTAAGAAATTGTATTTATGTACCCAGTTTTAGAAAGAATTTAATTTCAGTTTCTAAACTGTTTTTAGATGCATATTCAGTTTCTTTCAGTAACGATGTAGTTATTAAGAGAAATAAAGTGATTATCTGTTCTGGTACATTAGTTGGGAATTTGTATACATTAAATCCAATTTCTTCCACAAAGCAAAATATGAAAATTTATAACTCATCTTCTAACTCAAATAAAAGAAAAGAACCTTCGAAAATGAACCAAGCATATCTTTGGCATCTAAGGCTTGGTCATATTAACTTAAGTAGGATTCAGAGGCTAATAGCCGATGGACTTTTGGGTTCATTAGAGTTGGAAAATTTTCCGACTTGTGAATCTTGCTTGGAAGGTAAAATAACCAAGAGGTCATTCAAGGCCAAGGGGTATAGAGCCAAAGAAGTGTTGGAATTGGTTCATTCTAATTTGTGTGGTCCTATGTCTGTCCAGGCAAGAGGTGGTTTTGAATACTTTGTCTCTTTTATAGATGATTATTCAAGATACGGATATATTTACCTAATGCGCCGCAAGTCTGAGTGCTTTGATAAGTTCAAAGAATACAAGGCTGATGTGGAGAAACGATTAGGTAAAAATATCAAGACACTACGATCTGATCGTGGTGGCGAATACCTCTTAGGAGAGTTTAGGAATTACTTATCAGAGGCCGGGATTCAATCCCAATTGTCTGCACCTGGAACACCCCAACAGAATGGTGTAGCAGAACGAAGGAATAGGACTCTTATGGAGATGGTTAGATCGATGATGAGTTATTCAGAATTACCACATTCGTTTTGGGGATATGCTCTGGAAACAGCAGTGTATGTTCTGAACTTAGTACCTTCTAAATCAGTTTCTACTACTCCCATAGAATTGTGGAATGGGCGAAAACCCAGTCTAAGACATATTCGGATTTGGGGTAGTCCAGCACATGTGTTGAAACCAGATGCTGATAAGTTAGAATCCCGTACAGAAGTTCGTGTGTTTGTAGGATATCCCAAAGGAACGAAAGGTGGTTTATTTTATAGTCCTAAAGACCAGAAGGTCATTGTTAGCACCAATGCCCAGTTTTTAGAAGAAGACTATATAATGGATCACAAGCCCAGTAGTAAAGTTGTTTTAGAAGAACTAAGAGAGGACACGTCTACTTTAGTACCAATAGTACAAGATGAAGTACCACAAGAAACTGCAACACGTGTCACACATGATACACAATCACAGACAATGCCTCGTCGTAGTAGGAGGGTTATAAGGCAGCCTGAGATATTCATGTTTTTGGGAGAGTCTTCGGACTTGATCCCGGGTAAACATGAACTTGATCCCCGGACATATGACGAAGCACTCCAAGATATAGATGCAGCATCTTGGCAAAAGGCGATGAATTCTGAAATAGAGTCTATGTACTCTAATAAGGTCTGGGAGCTTGTAGAACCACCTGATGGTGTAAAAGTCGTTGGATGCAAGTGGAGCTACAAAAGGAAAAGAGGGACAGACGGGAAGGTAGAAACCTTCAAAGCTAGGCTTGTTGCGAAAGGGTACACTCAGAAAGAGGGAATCGATTATGAGGAAACCTTTTCACCGGTAGCCATGCTTAAGTCTATCCGGATACTCTTATCCATTGTTGCTCATATGGATTATGAGATTTGGCAAATGGATGTCAAGACAGCTTTCCTTAATGGAAGTCTTGAAGAGAACATCCATATGAAGCAACCAGAAGGGTTCATTGAAAAAGGCAAAGAGCATCTAGTGTGCAAGCTCAATCGGTCCATTTATGGACTAAAGCAAGCTTCAAGATCTTGGAACATCCGATTTAATGAAGTAATCTAGTCATATGGATTTATTCAAAGTCCGGATGAGTCTTGTGTATATAAGAAGTGTAACGGAAACGTGGTGGTATTTCTTGTACTATACGTAGATGATATTTTGTTAATTGGCAACAATGTCAAGGTATTATCAGACGTAAGGGTATTGTTGTCCAAACAATTTGATATGAAGGACTTAGGAGAGTGTGCACACATTCTTGGGATCAAAGTAATAAGGGATCGCAAGAAAAGAATGTTGTGTCTGTCCCAAGCTTCATATATAGATACAATCCTTGCTCGTTTTAGCATGCAGGATTCCAAGAAAGGTTTTTTACCTTTTAGGCATGGAATAGCTCTATCTAAAGAGATGTCTCATAAGACATCAAAGGAGATAGAAGACATGAAAGCAGTTCCTTATGTCTCGGCTGTAGGAAGCCTTATGTATGCAATGCTATGTACGAGACCTGATATTTGTTTTGCCGTGGGCATGGTCAGCAGATATCAGAGTAACCCTGGACAAGGACATTGGACTGCAGTAAAGCATATATTAAAGTACCTGAGAAGGACTAGAGATTATATGCTAGTTTACCAAGCAGACGATTTGCTCCCTGTGGGTTACACGGATTCAGATTTCCAATCAGATAGGGACAACAGTAAGTCTACATCAGGCTATGTGTTTACTTTAGGAGGTGGAGCCATTTCATGGAGGAGTGTTAAGCAGAAATGCGTTTCGGACTCAACCATGGAAGCTGAGTATGTAGTAGCCTCTGAGGCAGCTAAAGAAGCAGTATGGCTCAGGAACTTTCTAATGGACTTAGATGTGATTCCTGGTTTGCCCAAAATCATCACAATTTATTGTGATAATAGCGGTGCAGTTGCAAACTCAAAGGAACCACGAGCTCATAAGACAAGTAAACATATAGAGCGCAAGTACCACCTGATACGAGATATCGTGAAGCGAGGAGAAGTTGTCATCGCCAAGATTGCATCAGCGGATAACCTGGCAGATCCTTTCACTAAGGCCCTTCCGGCGAAAGCTTTCGATCGGCATGTGGAGGGAATGGGAATCAGATGTATGGTAGAAGATATGACAGCTTAGTCATTAGTATAAGTGGGAGATTGTTGGAGTATATACTGAAAGCCTAAGCTTTGTAAACATTCATTATGAATAAATAATCACATTTGGTCAAATTGTCTACATTTAGTTGTAGTTGTTCAATTAATTTATACTGTAGATAACATAGTATGTGGTGCCACATGTAGAAGATGATGTTATCAGTACCTTATAAATTATAAACAGTAGCTCACGACCAAAATGGAAAGGAGCAAACCATTAGAAGGTCGTAGTGTAATTAGGTATCAGTTTATCTTGATTGTATAATTACACTAGTACACTTAGAGTGTATTGAGTAGGACAATTTGAGGTCGTTTCTTTTATACTGACTTTATAAAGAAACAAAGACCTCGGTTATTATGGAAGTGTGTGCTCTTAATCCTAATATAATAACAAATACATATATTTGATACTTATTTCTTTAATTTATCAATGGGTGAGATTTAGTTCGATGAATCAATAAGCCCGATAAGTTGGGAAATGGTATTACTTATAGTGTGTGTTGTTGATTATAGAAGGAAACTGTGTCCTAGAGATACTAGGTTGATAATGTCCTCAAGAGGAGCTCATAAGGATTGTCATGTTAAACCCTGCAGGTGGACCTAGTCCGACATGATGATAAGGTTGAGTGGTACTACTCTTAGACTAAGATATTAATTAAATGAGTTGTCAGTAACTCACTTAATTAGTGGACATTCGATATCTTAAACACAGAGAGACTAACACACTCATAATAAGAAGGAGCTCAAAAATGTAATTTGGGATTGGTGCGGTAGTTCAATAATAGTTCTTTAGTGGAATGAATTATTATTGATAAAATTAAGTTGTGTGTTCGGGGCGAACACGGGATGCTTAATTTTATCGGGAGACCAAAACCAATTCCTCCTCTCGGTCCCTATCGTAGCCTCTTATTTATAGAGTACTATACCCACCTATACCCACCTTCTATACCCACCTAAAGGCGGCCGACCAAGCTAGCTTAGGAACCATGCTAGGGCCGGCCTAGGTATAAATTGGGGTGGCCGGCCCTAGCTTGAACCCAAGCTAGAGGGGCCGGCCAAATTAAATTAAAAAAGAATTTTAATTTTAATTTTTATTATGTGGAAGATATAATTTATTAAAGAGAATTTAAATTAAATTATCTCTCTTGTAAAAGATCTACAAAAGATTAAAGAAAGAGATTAGATCTCTTTCCTTATTTGTAGATTGGTGAGATATTTTATTTTCTCTTTAAAAATTATTCACATGTTGTAAAATTAAAATTATGGAAATTTCTTTTTATCAACCATGAAGAGATTTTGAAGAGAAATTTTAATTTTAAAATTTCCGGAAACAAATTAGGAAGTTTTAATTGTTGATTGAAACTTGTCTAATTTGATTTCATGATGTGGCCGGCCATTAGAATTTAATTAGGGAAATTTTATTTTATTTTTCTCAATTAAATCATGTCAAGGAAATTAAGGAAATTTTATTGTAATTAAATTTCCTAATTTGCTTAGGCCAATTAATATAAAAGAAGGGCTGAGGGTGCCTTCATGAGACACAACCTCTATTATTTCTCTCCCTCTTTTGTTCCTTGGTGTGGCCGGCCATCATCATCCTTTCCCTCTCTTCCTCTTGTGGTGGCCGAACCTCTCTCTCCCCTTGGAGCTCTTGTGGTGGCCGGATACTACTTGGAGAAGAAGAAGAAGAAGAAGAAGAGAAAGCTAGCATCTCTTGGAGCTTGGTTGGTGTTTTGATCTTCTTCCTTGGTGAAGCTTCCTTGTTGTGGCCGAACCTAGCTAGGAGGAGAAGAAGGCGGTTGGTGGTTTCTCATCTTGGAAGATCGTTGCCCACACAACGTCCGAGGTTAGAAGAGGAATATGGTAGAAGATCAAGAGGTCTTTCTAGAAGGTATAACTAGTAATTTTTCCTTTCCGCATTATGCTAGTTATTTATGGAAATAATACCAAATACAAGAGGCTTACGTTCTAGTATTTCGAATATGTTTTTCGAGGTTGTGTTCTTTTGTTTTTTTTTCCCTTGTGATTTGATTGTTCTTTTTGGTTAACCTAAAGTTATTTTAGGAAATTAAATATTAGATTTCTATAAAAGGTTTTGTCTAGTCGGTGGTGGTTGCTCCCATATCCAAGAAGGCCATGTGCCTCGCCACGCCAGTACTGGGTGTTGGTGCAACCTTAGGTCAAGGTTGACCTGGTTGACTTAACTCGAGTTGACCTGACTCGAGTTGTATTTTGATGTTTGACGAGAATAGAAAAGTTCTATTCTGATGTTTGACGAGAATAGAAAAGTTCTATTCTGATGTTTGAAGAGAATAGAAAAGTTCTATTCTGATGTTTGAAGAAAATAGAAAAGTTGTATTCTTATGTTTGACAGAATACAAACTTGGGAGATTGCGGGTGCAAGCTTTGGTCAAGTTTGACCTGGTTGACCCGAGGTGAGTCGACCTGATTTGGGAAAATCCTGGTGAGTGAAGCCAGGTGAAAATCCTAGTAAGTGAAGCTAGGTGAAAGTGGAAGTCCTGGTGAGTGAAGCTAGGCAGTTTGGAAGTCCTGGTGAGTGAAGCCAGGCAAGGGAAATCCAGATGGGTCAAGGTTGACCAGACATCTGGTGAAAAGTCCAAGCAGGGTGCTTGGCACGGGAAAAGTCCAAGTATGGAGACTTGGCACGGAGAAGACCAAGTTGGAGACTTGGCACGGGAAGTCGGAGAGAGCTCGGTAGCTCGGTAGCTCGGTAGCTCGGGAGCTCGGTAGCTCGGTAGCTCGGTAGCTCGGGAGCTCGGTAGCTCAGTAGCTCGGGAGCTCGGGAGCTCGGTAGCTCGGTCTCCGGACGAAGTCGAAGAGAGCTCGGTAGCTCGGTAGCTCGGTAGCTCGGTAGCTCGGTAGCTCGGTCTCAGGACCAGGTAGGATTTAGGGCTGGGAGCTCTAAACCTGGATCAGTCTGGAGACCGATCAGGAGAAAATGCCGCAGAAGCAAAAGGGTGGTGGATCGATCTATGGATCGATCCACATCCAATCTGATCGGTCGCCACGAACGATTAGACCATCCTCAGACCGATCAGGCTGTTGTCTGATCGGTCCAAGGATCTGCGATCAGTCTGCTGACCGATCCACAGTTAAGATCATTGTGCATGCGCTTTCTCTGATATTTTATGATCCGCACTTCTTTTTGCCCATATCTGTTTAACCTTCTGCTGTGAGTCTTTTGGAAGATACAGGTTGCAGGTACCATACCAGTGCTTAGTTTCAAATTAAGCCTCATCAAAGGAATGAGACAAAAGATCTTTCCACTGCTTTCTCTGCGTCAAATACATTTGAAGCAGCAACGGCTACAGGTTACGATTGGCTGTGTTTCTGACAGTGATCAGGCGGCGATTGGCTTAACTCCTGGTGATTGGTTCGAGTTCAGAGGCACCAGTGAAGACCGTGGTTCTATTGGTGTGAGCTCAGAGAATCAGAAGAGGAAGAGAAGCGATTGGCGAAGCCGTAGTTTGCAGCAGGGATTCGGTGCAGATTGGCAGCGATCCGGTGCAGGCTGATCGGATGCAGAGACATAAGAAGCAGTGTATGCTGGAAAGAAAAAAGTACAAGAGAAAAAAAAAAACAAGAAGCAAAAAAAAAAAACGGTGTGTGTGTTTCGGTTGAGAGCTTGCTGTGCTCTTGGACTCTGTCTTCATCATCTCCGTGGCTGTGAGCTTACTTCGATTTCCTTTGAGCCACTGTGATCTGTAAGTCTTGTGTGCTTCATTTTAAATCTATTCAAGACTTTGTGGAGAGGTTTCTCCACCGAGAAGGAGAGCTTCATTAGCCGGAGTCATCCGGGGTGTGATCTACCGAAGATCAAGGGCTCGTCCACCTTACGGACACGCCGAGGAGTAGGGGCAAGTTATCCCCGAACCTCGTATATCCGTGTGTTAGTGTGTTTGTTTCCTTCTTGTTTTAGTTTCCTAATTCCGCTGTGCTAACAAGTTTCTTTGTAGAAATTTGTGTTTAAGTTTTTAAGAGGCTATTCACCCCCCCTCTAGCCATCTAAGATCCTAACAAGTGGTATCAGAGCTTGGCGCTCTTTATCCGGACTAACACCCTAAAGAGCAAGAAGATGGCTATGAAGGAAGGCTTTAGCACCAATCGTCCACCCTACTTCGACGGAGCGGATTTCCAATATTGGAAGAGCCGCATGGAGTATTACCTCAAGACCGACATCTCCATGTGGTTCTCGGTCAAGGAAGGGTTCACACCTCCAAAGGACGAAGAAGGTAAGGAACTAGACTCGTCAAGGTGGTCCGCCGAGCAAACCCGCAAAGGACAAGCCGATACCAAGGCAGTGGTAACCCTACAATGTGGGCTAGCCAAAGATCAACTCGTCAAGGTAGGTCCAGTTACGAGAGCAAAGGAGTTGTGGAACAAGCTCATCGAGCTCCAAGAAGGAACTCGAGACTCTCGGATCGCCAAGAGAGACTTGTTCCTAAACCAACTACAAAACCTCACCATGAAGGAGAATGAAACGGTAAGTGAACTACGTGGAAGGTTCAAAGAGATCCTCAATGGTCTTCATTCCATGGATGAACGTGTAGAGAATCGCGATCTCGTAAGGCATGCACTCAAAGCTTTTCCAAGGAATGCCTTGTGGTCATCAATGGTAGATGCCTACAAGGTTTCCAAGGACCTTTCAGTTGTTAAGTTAGATGAATTTTTCTGTGAAATGGAACTTCATGAACTTGCTAACAAAGGTCAAAAAGAGAAAGGTATTGCCTTAGTTGCAGGAGAAAAGAGCAAGGATGGAAGAAGAAAGAAAGAAAAGAAGAAGGAGAAAGAGATCCCTACATCCTCATCCTCCTCCGAGTCCGATGATGAAGGTGGATCATCATCAAGCGAGATGGCCAACTTTGTAAGGAGGATCATGAGAAGAAGCCGGAGATACAAAGGGAAAGGTAAATCTCTTGATCAAAATATTGATAAGACTAACGTTACTTGTTATGAGTGTAGCAAGAAAGGACACTATCGGATCGAGTGTCCAAAACTCAAGAAGAAGGAGGAAAGGGCCAAGAAGAAGAAAGCTCTCAAAGCTACTTGGGATGAATCCTCCTCAAGCTCATCGGAGGAAGAGAAGAAGGAGAAAAGCACACGTCAACTAGCGCTCATGGCAAGGGAGGAACCGGATTCCGGAAGTGATGGTGACACAAGTGACACATCAACCGCGGCTTCATCATCTTTGGATGATGAAGAGGTAACTTCGCCTCATTTAGAAAGGTGTTATAGAACTATTACTCATTTGTCTACCTTGCTTAAAAAATCAAAAACAGAAAATAAATCATTAAAAGAAGAAGTAGAAAACTTGAGGGCCCTCAGGGAAGATGAGGTTGATGACCTACATCTAGAGGTCCTTGAGGATGAAAACAAAGCTTTAAAGAGTGAAGTTGAGAAACTCAAGAAAATGCTTGAGAAATTCTCAACTAGCTCTAAGACCTTAGATATGATTCTAAATGCCCAAAGGGCGGTCTACAACAAAGCCGGGTTAGGATATCAACCCAAAGAGTCTAGTTTCATTTCACTAGTGTCTAGAACCCAATTTCATAGATCACATGCTTTTAGGGTTCATGAGAATAGGAAGGGTGTAACCAAGGCATGGGTTCCTAGGTCTTACATTGTAGATGCATTAGGTCCCAAGATTTGGGTACCTAAAACATCTATCTTTCGTGTCTTGTAGGCATTGGTAAAGGGGGAGCGTCTATCAACTTGGTTTGTTGATAGTGGATGCTCCAAACACATGACCGGGGACAAGTCACTATTTTCTACCATTCAAAATAAAAATAGAGGTAATGTGTCATTTGGTAACAATGATAGCCTTAAGGTAATAGGGGTTGGAGACATTCATATATCCGAATATCTCCAAATCAAGAATGTCCTTCTAGTCAAGGGGATGACTTTTAATCTCCTGAGTGTCAGTCAATTGTGTGACACGGGTTACACAATTGAGTTTCATTCGAGTCAATGTCTAGTCAAAAACATTGACACACTTGACACGGTACTAGTAGGCACAAGAGTAGATAACATTTATCAAGTTTCTTTTAAAAGTGCTACTAATGCTCTTGCTAAGTGTTTCATGTCAAAAGAAGAAGAATCGTGGCTTTGGCATAGGAGGTTGGCTCATGTGAACATGAAGAATATCCGGAAGCTGGTCAACAAAGGGTTAGTGCGAGGCTTACCAAACATCAAGTACCAAAAGACCAAATTGTGTGATACGTGTCAGAAGGGTAAGCAAACAAAAGCGCCTCATAAAGGTAAAAGCGCTGTAAGTACAACTACTGCCTTAGACTTATTACATATGGATTTGTTTGATTGCAATAGTGTTATTTCATTAAATGGTAGTAGATATTGTTTAGTGATTATTGATGACTTTACTAGGTATACATGGACCTTCTTTTTGAAAACTAAGGATCAAACCATAGATATCTTTATTTCCTTTTTGTAGAAGAACTTAAAATGAAAAATCAACAACAATTAAAACCATTAGAAGTGATCATGGTGGGGAATTTCAAAATCATAGGTTTTTAGAATTCTGTCAAGAAAAGGGATATAGGCATGAGTTCTCTACTCCAAGGACCCCACAGCAAAATGGGTTTGTGGAGAGAAAGAACCGAGTCTTACAAGAGGCTGCACGAAGTATGCTCAATGAGTACTCACTACCGAGTTACTTATGGGCTGAAGCTGTAAATACAGCTTGCTATGTGCAAAACCGAATCTTGATACATAGGTTTTTAGGAAAGACTCCCCATGAACTTTGGTTTGGAAAACCCCCTACAATTAAACATCTTAGGGTGTTTGGTTGTAAGGTGTTTACTTTGAACACCAAGGACCATCTTGGAAAATTTTCGGCCAAAGCTGATGAAGGGATACTGGTCGGGTACTCGCTCACCAGCAAAGCCTATCGAGTCTACAACAATAGGACTAAATTGATTGAAGAGTCCTCTGATGTAGCTTTTGAAGAAATCCCTAACTTAAATGATCAATCAAGGGATGTAGGAGAAATTCAATTTGAACTTAAAAGGCTAAGTTTGAATGATCGAAACATAGAAAGAGTCGAAGTTGACTCTGATGATGATGAACGAAGGCAACAAAGAACTCAATCTGATCATTTGCCTGATATTGAGTCCTTGCCTGTGCCTAGTGAGACTATTCGTGAGGCACCACCAACACCAAGACAATCTAGGATAGCCACTAGTCATCCTCAAGACCAAATTGTGGGAGACATCCAACAAGGGGTTAAGACTAGGTCATACTTTAGAAATAAGTCTAATGAAGTCGCATTGATTTCAGAGATTGAACCAAAATTAGTTGATGAGGCATTGCGCGATCCTGATTGGATCATAGCTATGCAAGATGAGTTAGGTCAATTTGAAAGGAGCCAAGTGTGGGACTTAGTTCCTAGACCTAAGAAGACCACCATTATTGGAACTAAATGGGTCTTCAAAAATAAGTTAAATCAAAAGGGAGAAGTTGTAAGAAACAAGGCAAGACTTGTAGCCAAGGGCTATAGTCAAGTCGAAGGTCTCGATTATGATGAGACTTATGCTCCCGTGGCCCGATTAGAGTCCATTCGTTTGATGCTAGCTTTTGCTGCACATAGAGGTTTCAAGCTCTATCAAATGGATGTTAAATCTGCCTACTTAAATGGCTTTATTAAAGAAGAAGTCTATGTTGAACAACCACCGGAGTTTGTGAATACCGAAGCTCCAAACCACGTGTACAAGCTCAAGAAAGCACTTTATGGGCTTAAACAAGCACCACGAGCTTGGTACGAAAGGTTGTCAACATATTTACTAGAAAAGGGTTTTGTAAGAGGCCAAATAGACCCAACACTATTTCTGCGTAGAGATAGTGAAAACATTTTTGTAGCCCAAGTGTATGTCGATGACATAATTTGTTGCTCAAATAACAAGGGCTATTTGAATGAATTTATTTCTTACATGGAAAGTGAGTTTGAGATGAGTCTAGTAGGAGAATTGACTTTCTTCCTTGGACTTGAAATCAAACAAACTCGAGATGGAATTTATGTCCATCAAACGAAATACACTCAAGAGATGCTCAAAAAATTCAACATGAGTGACTCTAAGGAAGTGTCCACTCCAATGGCGACAAACACTCGTCTTGACAATGATGAGAGTGGGAAACCAGTTGATCTAACGCAATATAGAAACATGATCGGTAGTCTTCTATATCTCACAGCTAGTCGACCGGACATACTTTTTGCTGTGGGCATGTGCGCTAGATATCAAGTTTGTGCCAAGGAATCTCATTTAACTGCAGTTAAGAGAATTCTAAGATATCTCAAGGGCACAATTAGAGTAGGACTGTGGTACCCTCGTACGGAGTCTTTTGATTTGATAGGCTATACCGATTCCGATTATGCTGGATGTAAATTGGATCGGAAAAGCACTAGTGGGGGTTGCCAATTTTTAGGTTCATCGTTGATTAGTTGGTCAAGTCGGAAGCAACATTGTGTTGCTCTCTCCACGACCGAGGCTGAATACATTGCCATGGGAGAGAGTGTATCACAATTGTTGTGGATGATTCACACTCTAGAAGATTATGGACTTTCATATAAAGGAGTGCAAGTGTTGTGTGACAACATTAGCACAATAAACCTAACGAAAAATCCAGTCCATCATTCTAGGACCAAACACATTGAAGTGAGTCATCACTTCATTAGAGATCACGTAGCTAGGGGAGACATTGCACTCACATATGTTGAGTCAAAGTCAAACTTAGCCGATATTTTCACCAAACCCCTTCCGGAAAATGAATTTAGTCATTTAAGGAGGGAATTGGGAATGTGTTTGGCTCAATAAGTCATTTTGACCACATCATGATCAATAAGGACCATTAAAATGACAAGAGAAATTGGAAAATTAATTTGGGCAACTTGGGGACATCTCACACAAACTATAAGGTTTAACAAAATATTTTTGTTTGCTAGAAATGGGGTGAGATGCTAGGATCAACCAAATTATTCAAAATATATCATGCATCCCTTGAATAATTAGGTTGAAGGGACATAAATTGAGTATGGGAAAGGCCATTATATAATTCATGTGTATTTGGCTCCTAGATCTTACTCATATATTCCAACCAAGGAATCTTGGTTGGACCTGTGTCTAGAAATCATCTAACCCTGTTGATGTGTTGATTGATACCCTTGATCGATACCTTTCGTGTTTTTGTTTGAAACTAGGATAAGTCATTAAAATTATGATAGAAATTTGGATATATTTTGACAAACTTGAAACTGAATCTTTAGGACTATAGACAATTTAAGACCATAGGACCTCATCGTTGGGAATTAGTTATGCATATAGACTCTTCAGGATCTAGTTACTGAACTTGGAAGGTTTACTGGAGAAACTTCTACGAATTATCTACGAATTTCAGTTACTAAATTTCAGCATCAGACACTGATCGGTCTGTCGACCGATCCAGTGAGGTCTGATCGGTCTGGTGACCGATCAGAGCGTGCCAAAATGCTGATTTTCAACTGTGTTGTCTGAAATTTCAGCTGAAAGTTAAAACACAGTTTGTGTTTTGGATTTCTAAAGATTTGAAACTCTCCAAGACATTGTTGGTGCAATGGTCAAGGGGGAGTTGACTTTTAGGGGGAGTTTTTACTAGTCATGATTAGTGATATGGGATTATCACTAAGTTGATTGTTGACGTTAGTATCAAGGGGGAGATTAAGGGTTTCAGTGAAAGGTATGGGACTTTCATTAGGAAGAAACTCTTGACATTGAATCACTCTTTTTGATGTGTGTTAAAAAGGGGGAGAATGGGAGAATGTTGAGAGAATGTTCAAGGAAGAACATTAGAGTTTGGGGAGAATGTTCAAGGAAGAACATTGGAAAACCTAAGTTAGGTTAACCTAACTTGATTATGGTTTTTGTCAAACATCAAAAAGGGGGAGATTGTTGGTGCAACCTTAGGTCAAGGTTGACCTGGTTGACTTGACTCGAGTTGACCTGACTCGAGTTGTATTTTGATGTTTGACGAGTATAGAAAAGTTCTATTCTGATATTTGACGAGAATAGAAAAGTTCTATTCTGATGTTTGAAGAGAATAGAAAAGTTCTATTCTGATGTTTGAAGAAAATAGAAAAGTTGTATTCTGATGTTTGACAGAATACAAACTTGGGAGATTGCGGGTGCAAGCTTTGGTCAAGTTTGACCTGGTTGACCCGAGGTGAGTCGACCTGATTTGGGAAAATCCTGGTGAGTGAAGCCAGGTGAAAATCCTAGTGAGTGAAGCTAGGTGAAAGTGGAAGTCCTGGTGAGTGAAGCTAGGCAGTTTGGAAGTCCTGGTGAGTGAAGCCAGGCAAGGACAATCCAGATGGGTCAAGGTTGACCAGACATCTGGTGAAAAGTCCAAGCAGGGAGCTTGGCATGGGAAAAGTCCAAGTATGGAGACTTGGCACGGAGAAGACCAAGTTGGAGAC
This sequence comes from Zingiber officinale, assembly GCF_018446385.1. Classification (NCBI taxonomy): domain Eukaryota; kingdom Viridiplantae; phylum Streptophyta; class Magnoliopsida; order Zingiberales; family Zingiberaceae; genus Zingiber; species Zingiber officinale. Next base: position 88,584,690 of record NC_055992.1, on the reverse strand, counting down.
TTGGCACGGGAAGTCGGAGAGAGCTCGGTAGCTCGGTAGCTCGGTAGCTCGGGAGCTCGGTAGCTCGGTAGCTCGGTAGCTCGGTAGCTCGGTAGCTCGGTAGCTCGGTAGCTCGGTAGCTCGGGAGCTCGGGAGCTCGGTAGCTCGGTAGCTCGGTAGCTCGGTCTCAGGACCAGGTAGGATTTAGGGCTGGGAGCTCTAAACCTGGATCAGTCTGGAGACCGATCAGGAGAAAATGTCGCAGAAGCAAAAGGGTGGTGGATCGGTCTATGGACCGATCCACATCCAATCTGATCGGTCGCCACGAACGATCAGACCATCCTCAGACCAATCAGGCTGTTGTCTGATCGGTCCAAGGATCTGCGATCGGTCTGCTGACCGATCCACAGTTAAGATCATTGTGCATGCGCTTTCTCTGATATTTTCTGATCCGCACTTCTTTTTGCCCATATCTGTTTAACCTTCTGCTGTGAGTCTTTTGGAAGATACAGGTTGCAGGTACCATACCAGTGCTTAGTTTCAAATTAAGCCTCATCAAAGGAATGAGACAAAAGATCTTTCCACTGCTTTCTCTGCGTCAAATACATTTGAAGCAGCAACGGCTACAGGTTGCGATTGGCTGTGTTTCTGACAGTGATCAGGCAGCGATTGGCTTAACTCCTGGTGATTGGTTCGAGCTCAGAGGCACCAGTGAAGACCGTGGTTCTATTGGTGTGAGCTCAGAGAATCAGAAGAGGAAGAGAAGCGATTGGCGAAGCCATAGCTTGCAGCAGGGATTCGGTGCAGATTGGCAGCGATCCGGTGCAGGCTGATCGGATGCAGAGACATAAGAAGCAGTGTATGCTGGAAAGAAAAAAGTGCAAGAGAAAAAAAAAACAAGAAGCAAAAAAAAAACGGTGTGTGTGTTTCGGTTGAGAGCTTGCTGTGCTCTTGGACTCTGTCTTCATCATCTCCGTGGCTGTGAGCTTACTTCGATTTCCTTTGAGCCACTGTGATCTGTAAGTCTTGTATGCTTCATTTTAAATCTGTTCAAGACTTTGTGGAGAGGTTTCTCCACCGAGAAGGAGAGCTTCATTAGCCGGAGTCATCCGGGGTGTGATCTACCGAAGATCAAGGGCTCGTCCACCTTACGGACACGCCGAGGAGTAGGGGCAAGTTATCCCCGAACCTCGTATATCCGTGTGTTAGTGTGTTTGTTTCCTTCTTGTTTTAGTTTCCTAATTCCGCTGTGCTAACAAGTTTCTTTGTAGAAATTTGTGTTTAAGTTTTTAAGAGGCTATTCACCCCCCCCCTCTAGCCATCTAAGATCCTAACACTGAGAACCAATTATGGAAATTAATATTTAATGGAATTAATAACTTAAGGTGATTTGGGTCGAACGTGTTAAGTTCCGCAGGAGACCCAAGTCAAAACCTAAAAGAACGAATAGATTAAGTTTTGGATCAAACGTGTTAAGTTCCGCAGGCGATCCAAAATTTAATTTAAAAGAACACATAGTAGCTAGGAAAAGGTTCAGACCTTTATACAAAATTTTTTTACAGTGGAACCTCTAGATTTTCCGAGTAGCAACCAACAGGACCATGATTTTTCACCATATATTCCTTTTATATACTCACCTCTTTCATCTCACTTCAAGTTTTTAGAAATATGAGTCCCCTAGGTCTATTAATGAGTTTTCGTCAAAACTCATTGATGAACCAGAGAGCTTTGATCGGGCTCATTCTAACTCCTATGTTTTTATTAGGTGAATCTGAGTCTAAATAAGCCTTTGTTTACTGTTTTAAGACCTTTCAAATAATGTTCAAAACGAATTGAAATTTTCATGACATTGTGATGTTGGTCTTCGGTAACCAGTACCACTGTGATGTTGGTATTTAATTGTGGTGCTGATTTCTAAAGACCAACATTAAACTAATTTTTATTAATAAAATTAGTTTTATTTATTTTATTTTATTATTCTTTTATAATTAGATATTAAAAATATAAGATATTAAAAAATAGGAAAAAAATATTTTGATGTTTTAATTAATTTTCTTTTATATATTTTTAATTTTTTATTAAACTTTTAAAATTTAAAATAAAAAAAATAAAGTGGTTGAATTAATTTTAGAGGAAAGAGAATGGATTAAAATGAGAGAGTAAAGAAAAATAATAATAATTATTAGAAGGATAAAGTTGAAATTAAGTGCGTTTTTTTAGGGTAGAATCAAATTTTTAAGTGATAAATAAAAATAGTATGATTTTTTTTTAATTTTCATATTTTATTTTACGGATTTTTACTTAAAAAAGGAAATGTCACGTTTCCTTATTTATCAAAAGAAATATCCTAATTTTAAAACTATAAAAAATACTAAAAATAATATTATTCCCTTTTTACCTTTCTCACTAATCTCTTAAATCACACGATATTTTTCAATACATGAGCTTGATATGGGAAAATATCAAATATACGTTGGGCCTGATATGGTATAATATTATGCCTAGCGTAGGCATGATATTTTTCATATCAGACCCAATATGCATAATATGGAAAAATATCAGGCCCAGTGTGGATCTGATATGAAAAATATCAGGCCCAAGCTAGGTCTGATATGAAAAATATCATGTCTACGTTGGGTCTAATATTGGACCATATCAGGCCCATAGTAGGCCTGTTATGGAAAAATATCAATTTCACCGTGTGCCTGATATGAGATCATATTAGGCCAAATTGTGGATCTGACATTGGAATATATCAAACCCTTTTTAATCCGGAAGCAAAGGGATATATTGAAAAATGAAAAGAGAGATGGAGATTTAGAAGGTTGGCAGGAAGGATAGAAAGAAAATAATACTATTTTTTAGTATGTGTTTTTTTCGATAATTTTACAATTAGGATGTTTTTTTTGAGAAATAAAGAACGTGGGCGATGGTAACAAACTGTTTATTTTATGGGAAAATTTGCATGCAGTCCCCATTGACAAACACAACTTTGCATGCACTCCCTATTGGAAAAATTCTTTATTTTCACTCCCTAGTCTAATATACTTACCTAATTGCCCCTGATATTTTAAGTATAAAAAGTCTAAAAATGAGTATAAATCTCTTAAATTCAGTACATTAAACTAGAATCTAGTATATTTTCTATTAAATTGAGTACGATTGGAAAATATACTAGATTTTCTTTAAATGATACTCAATTGGATAAAAAATCTACTAGATTTTTTTCAAATGATACTGAATTTAGGAGGAATTATATTAAATAGGGAAAAAGTCGTACTCAATTTAATAGAAAATATACTCGATTCTAGTTTAAAATGCTGAATTTAATAGGAATTATACTCATTTTTAAATTATTTATACCTAAAAAATATGAATGACAATTTTAATAGAAAATATACTCGAATATACTAGATTTTTTTTAAATGATACTCAATTGGATAGAAAATATACTAGATTTTCTTTAAATGATACTTAATTGGAAAGAAAATATATTAGATTTTCTTTTTACATGGTGCTGAATTTAGGAAGAATTATATTAAAACAGAAAAAAATATGCTCAATTTAATAGAAAATATACTCGATTCTAATGTAAAGTGCTGAATTTAAGAGGAATTATATTCATTTTTGGACCTTTTGTATCTAAAAAATCTGAGGGGCAATTAGGTCACAATATTTACACGAGGGAGTTGAAACAAATAAAACTTTGCATGCAAAGAGTGGAAACAAAATTTTTTATGAGTGGAGATTATATGCAAAATTAAATTGTGATTGAGGATTTTTCTCTACTTTACCATTACTTATTTTATTTTTTCTTTTCAAAAGTGTCAATGAACGAATCATTTGCAGCTTATATTTAATTTTTAAAATAAAATAAAATAATAAAATTAAAAGGAAAGGCATCCCCGCCTGGCCAGGCAGGGAGTGAGAAATCGGAACAACTTCTCCCCCGATCGTTGTTGTCGCTGCTAAGGATTGCTTCAATACTTCTTCTTCCCGTCGCGCTTCGATCTCTTCCTCCTTCTCCCCTTGTAGCTTCTCGGAAGGGAAGGGAAGGGAGGGGGAAGGGGAGGGGAAGGGGTAAGGGAAGGTCGACTTATGTGTCTTGGTAGAGAAAGGAGAGAGCAAAAGAGAAAGGAAAGGGGGCTTGCGGAAAAAGGAAATCAAAGAGGCAGGAAAAGTACGTGTGGATTTTGTATGATGAAGGAGGTAGCGCTGCACGTTTACGACATGACCAATAGCGGATCGGAGAAGACGAACAACACCATCCTCCAGATCAACCGCATCTTTAACCCTCTGTTTGGATGGGGTGAGGTAAGGTTCATTAATGGAAGGGGATGGAAGGGGAAGGGAGGGGAAGGGAGGGAAAGTAATATATTTATCTTGCCCTTGTTTGGAAGGGAGGGAAAGTTCAAAGGGATGGAAATGAAGGTTAAATATACAAATTTACAAAAATATCTTCTTATTTTTTTAATAAATCTGCATGTGAAAATATAAATAAGAATAAAATTGGGATAATTTTTTCTTACCCTTCCTTACACCTCAATTTGGGGTGTAAGGAATTTCGCTGATTCCCGAGCATGCAAGGGGAAGCTTTACCCTTCTCTCCCCTTCCCCTTCATGGCTCACTCTCTCCCAAACAAGTGTAAAAATTCTTTTTACCCATGTTTACCTTTTCCTCCCCTTTACTCACCTCCTCCCAGGGTAAGGATCGTATCAGACTGGGAGGCATCTTCCACAGCGCCATCCAGGTCCCTTTCTTCTCTCCCCCCTCGTTTGTTGTTCTCGCTCTTCTTTACCTTCTGGCACCTTTGGTTGGGAAAACCAAGAAAGTTGTGTTTTCTGGATTCGAACTCTCAAGATCTGGAAGGGTTTTAGCCTCTTAGGTCCTTCAGTATTTTGATTGATTCTAAGTTATTGGGTATTATTTTTTTTTAACTGAATTTCTATTTCCTGGCCGCTTCGGAGGAACCCTAAAATGCGTGCAAATTTGATCGACAACTTCAGATGTGAAAGTGACTAACTTTAGCTTCTTTCTATGTTTTTGAAGTCGAATCATACGAGAATGAAACTGATTGCTCGGTTCAAAGACTATTCCTGTGATATTTTTGGTGATGTTTAGAATGTGATTTAGCAGAATTTTTATTTTGTCAAGTTAGGATTTTCAGCACAAATTGATAGTGTTCATCCAGGTTAAGTATCATACATCTTTGTGTTGGTTGAAGTTCTGCCTCCAAAATTTAAAATAGAACTCCTAAAATGATGACTATTCACAAGAAACTTGGAAGCTTAGTGCAAATCATGGGTACGATTGCAAGAGATCTCTATCACATATGCCATCGATCAGCAGGAATTTAAATATTTAATGGGTCATAAGAAAATGACAGCTAAATTGCTAGAGATCTATGTCATGTTCTAAGTCACATAAACTAATTGGTTTTCTCAACTGATTGGACTTTTAGTCTATAGTAGGGCTGTTGATGAAAAAGTAACGCTACTATTGATGGTTCATTGAATCGTCTAGTGTTTGAGCGATCAGATTTCTTCATTTAAAAGTATGTAATATACCTAATCATTATGGACTTACGCAAATTTACCCAACTTTTATACGGGGAAGAAACTTGATGCTCTTCGGGGTTCATTTTCTCAGTATATATGCTGAAATTAGCATTTCTTATTTTAAACACAAGTAAAAAAAAATTATGAACTCCTCTCATTTATCATGAAGCTTGCTAATCTTTATTTAGTGTGTCAACTTAATGTAATCTAGATGTTTGGGTTATTCACTGACAGTATTTCTTCTTGTTACTGATGAGAAAGTTTATTGAAAAATCAGAGTTACTCTTGGAATCTTGCTATTTCGTAGTCAACCAAATAGATGTTCTTCTATCTGCGTTCAGTAAATGCTCATTTATGGTCACTTTTGTCTTTTTAACTGATCAATGTTTCCGGTTTTCATATTCTGAGTTGTATGTCTCATTTGCTCAGGTATGCATCAACTCAGGAATTACTCATTATTTAAATTAAATAAAGTTTTTATTGTTAACCTTGTTGGATAGATAATCAAGATATCAATAATAATGATGAACTAAACACACCCTTAAGTTAATTTAATTAATCAACTATGAAACTTATAACCCAATTAACTGTTAATAAATATTTAATCAATTATAAATCTGATTAATGTCTAATTAACCCTAAGTGAATTGTCAATCACTTAATCTATTATTACGCTATTAATCTTTTAAATAGCAAATCAATTCATTAACCGTTCCCTCGATTATTAAATCCATTAATCAATATTTATCTGATTACTCATCAAATTACTAAACTGGTGGATGATCTACTAATTAATCAATTAATCAGAATTTAATTAATTAATTAATCTATTATTAAATTAGTTGAACCATAAATCTTAAGTTAACTGGATTAATCTCCTAATCAATCCTTATTAATTAATTGATTAATCTATTAAACTGATCAAATCAATTAATTCTAGGCGAATTGCACTTAAATTAATTATCCTATCTTATATTCATTAATTAATGAAATCAATTATTCGCTAATTAACTGCATTCATTAATTTAACCATTAATCCATTAATAATCAATTAGCATTCATTAATTTAACCATTAATCCATTAATAATCAAAACCCTACCGTTACCTCCTCCTTCTCCTCCTCCTCCTGCTCCTATATTTGGCGTCAATTCTTGACGGCCAGGCGGTGGCAGCAGCAATGACAGGTACATACGGAGGAACAAGTCGTCTAAGTTCCCAATCGAGCGACAAGGCTTAACGTCGTCGCAAAAAGGGGTTGCGGGGGGCTCGGGACGGCGAGGTCAATCTGGTTGGTGACAGCGGTAAGATGCACGAGTGCACGGGGAGTTGTCTCCTCGGATGGGTCTAGTAGCTAGCGCATAAGGTGTTGCCACCATGAGATCTAGGAGGTCTGGGGTTCGAATCTCGGTAAAGTCGAGATAAATGCCTCCCTTATATGCTAGTCACTATTCTAAAAGCTAGTAGCCGTCCGTGATTTACCTCCTCTGTGTTGGCCCTGGGATAGATTGGCGGGGGCGCTGGAGACGAACGTATTCACTTTTTTGCCACCACGAGCGCACGGGGAGTTGCAGCATTGGAGGTTGCGACCGAGTCGCGCTTACTGACTGCGCCAGTGGAATAGGTGCTGGTGTTTGTCGAGAAATGGTGGAGTAGTTGGTGATCTGCTTGCGATGGGGGGAAAAGGAAAGCGACGCCAGCGATTCTGCCGGTGCTGGGTTGGATGCGCAGTCTGTTGTGGCGATAAGTAGCACTGCGATCACACGTACATGAAGGGAGAGAAATTATCGAAAGAGGCTTTCTAAAATCTTAACCGATTTATTCCATTAAAATATATAAAAATTTATTTTAAATTCTAGAAATTCAAATAAATTATATTTATTTACTTTATATCTTATCAAATATTATTATATTTATTAATATTATTATACTATTATTACTAAATTGTTTTAATTTATGCTAAATGGATCAATTAAATCATCCTACCCCTAATTAAAAAATAAAATCTGATTTAAACCTCATTTATATATATATGGATCAATTAACTCATCCTACCCCCAATTATAAAATAAAATCTGATTTAAACCTCATATATATATATATATATATATATATATATATATATATATATAACAAGAACACTAATCTGCCACCCACTATAAGTATTTTTTTTATTTATCTTTGTGGCTGATGGAAAATTTTCATGAGTTATAACAAGAACACTAATCTGTCGCCCACTATGAGTATTTTTTTATTTATCTTAGTAGTTGATGGAAAATTTTCATGAGTTGAGGTCACATCAAAATTAGTTGTCGTAAGCTAGATATCTTCTGTCAAAAAAAGGGAAAAGAAGTCACTGGGATAAGGGTGCAACGATAGGTGTCTCAGTAGTTTCCTTTATGTCCAAGGATCGAGTCCCAGCTTCAGTGAATTAACGGATGAATTTCCTTTCATAGGCAGTTGACGTAAGAATTCTCAGCTGATGCCCATCTCTTGTAAGTATTTTCTAATTTACTCTGATGACATATAAAAAATTTTCGTGGACCAAATTAATTATCTTATGATTAATCAATGTAAACTATATATCTATTATCAGAGAAAGATACGAGTGTTCTATCCTTCATAATCAATGCATGGATTGAACTCTTAAACTTTTAGTTGTTTTCTCTAGTTATAAAATTGAAACACTAGTGCATAATATGAGATCAATCCAATTGATTCAAGTTCAAATCAATTAGGACGTCAATAAATTGACATTTCAAGTAATGGAATATTGGTAGGACAACATGAATAATGTCCATTGAATTTCTCAGCTGTCCCGTGTTTTGGCTATTGTAATAATAACTAATAGTCATTTATAATTTATATTTTCTATATTATTTTAAAGAGGAATTAACAGACAGTAGAATATTCAGGTTGTTATTCAGACATTCATGATTCCAACTTCATGTACAATATATTTACAGGAATTTTTCTTCTAAATGAGAGGTGTAACCAAAGGATGCTGGGCTTCTGGATTAGCCGTCGCATGCGTTTTCGGATTTACCCCTAATGACCGGTGGAAAAATTTTATGAGATCGAACTATCTCAGAAATAATCAATAAGATTAATTGAAATTATTATTTTTTGGAACGAATTAACATAGGGCAAACCAATCAATTTTTTGCCACATTTGAAATTCTCAACTTGATTAGCTCATTTAAAATAATCATTAATAATGGCTTGATTATCGGTTGATAAAATATACTTTCAAATATGATAGATATAATCCTTTTAAAAATCAAGGTCATCTATTTAATATTGCCAGTCAACAATTTAATTTAGTCAATTATCGAGTCACTACTTCTACCCCTATGCGTATAGATCTTGGCACCCAAACAAGAATGGTTTTAAATTTTAAATTATAACGAATTTCTAAAGTCTTAGAACTCTTTAAGGAGAAATTTAAAAAAAAAAAAAAAATTGAAGGCGAGCACAAGAATTTACAACAAAATTTAATAATTCCAGCTTGCTAGTAACACTTTTGTAAAGTGAAGGGTTGGCCAAGGAGACGAAAAGAATTTTCTTTTAAGAAAAAATCTGGTCTTCTTTATAGCATTAATATTTTAATTAAACTAGTTATTCCCCACATACGTTTCATTGAATCGGTCTTCGACTCAATGATTTTCTGTTCGGATGCCACTCTGCAGTCTCCGAATTTGTCACGCACACACATTTATCTCAATCTTCCAAACACATCAGTCAAGTCCGTTGACTAAACTTCCTGCTCTACCATTAGATTTTAAAGCTTTATTCCACAGCGCACACAAAAAAAAAAAAATAAATAAATAAGGTGTTAAATTGAGTGTTTTGTTTAAACTTGTAGCAGTATGATTCTAAAAGGAAATGCAGCCGTAGATTTCAGATACAAGCAGCACAAATCAATCAGTGTTGGATTTTGAGGCCTAAATGGACCAATACGATTTTGAGGAGGAAAAATCGGAAGCCATCAATTGTTGAAAGTCGTAATTGACTTCAAAATTGAAATCTACGTTTCGCGTAGATAGATTTAGACTATTAATTTGCTCAAAACCGATTAAGGGTGAATGAGAAATTAATGTTCAAAGTCGGCCCAAAATAACGTTGGTTATTCATTAAGGAAATGCAAGGGAGAATAGTCCCACATCGGAAATTTCCGATGTGCATTCCTTACTTATTAATGATGTTGAGTTATTGGAGTTAACTCAGAAAAGTACCAGGTACTCTCTGCTCAGGGGCGAGCAGGTGCTCGCACCTGTGAGCCCGCCACGCGCCACGTGCGCAATGGGCGCTTTGTAGGCGCACTTTGCACTTCGCACCGTCGTGAGGAGCTTAAATTTATGCTCCAGGTGACATTGCAGTGCCTACATGGCACTCGGGTGACGTGTCAGGCTAGTACCTGACATGGCAGTGCCTATGTGGCATCCTCGTGGGCAAAGGGAGATGATTGGACAGTTGGTTGGGCGAACGGATGGGTTGATCAACGTTGATCAAAGAAGTATGGTGGATCGCTTGTGATGCGATCTAGAGCGTTGGATCACAATGAGTCACGATCTGACGGCTTGGGATGAGACATGATCTGAAGCATCGGATCAATGGATCCAGATCCGATGGCTGATAGATCTGAGGGTCACAACTCTTAGATCTGATGGATGAGATTAAAGGGGCTATGTGAAGGGTTATAACTCTTCAGTCCGGACGGCCCAGATTAATCCACCCAAAGGTCACACCCCTCCCTAAAGCCTCTTCCTTCTGTATAAATAGAACCCTCCAGATTGGAATCAAATCACTCAACTTAATCTTCTCTTCCTCAAGTATTCACTCACTCATCTTGTGCATTCAAGAGTCCAAGAAGCCTACGAGAAGGTTCGCTGGTCTCGGAAGTCGGAGTACTACGATTCCGAGACGATTGTCGTCGTTGTATCTTGGGAACGAATTGCAACAATCCGTTAAGCACCGTAGCGGAGCAATATCGTTTACGGAGATAGTGTCGAACACTAGCCTCGACGATCAGTTTGCATACTCCGGAATTTACCGGAAACAACAGTCGTAAACGATATTCCGTATAAACTGATATGGATACCAACGACGTTCCAACCGCCGTTCCGACATCCATTCCGCACGGAGAAAAGCCGGAGAAATTCACCGGAGCCGACTTCAAAAGATGGCAGCAGAAGATGCTGTTCTACTTAACAACGCTAAACCTTGTACGGTTTTTGCGTGAAGACCCGCCAGTCGCTACGGACGGTAACAAGGCTACTTGCGATACGTGGACGCACGGAGATTTTCTGTGTCGCAACTACATTCTCAACGCCTTGGACAACACATTCTATAACGTGTATTGTTCATTGGAGACAGCGAAATCTTTGTGGGAATCGCTTGAGAAGAAATACAAGACCGAAAATGCCGGACTGAAGAAATTCATCGTCGGCCGGTTTCTGGATTTCAAGATGGTGGACTCAAAGAGCGTCTCATCTCAAGTCCAAGATATACAATTAATACTGCATGATCTGGACGCCGAAGGAATGAAGCTGAACGAGTCATTCGCAGTTGCTGCGGTAATTGAGAAGCTCCCTCCGTCATGGAAGGATTTCAAGAATTACCTAAAGCACAAGCAAAGATCCTGAGGCTACGAATAGAGGAGGATAATCGAAAGTTATCCGACTGCAGAGGAACCAAGCGGACTATAGACGATATGTCCAACCTGGTCGAGCCGAACGCTAAAAAGCCGAAACAGTTCAAGAAGAAGGCACAAGCGAAGAAGTTCAAGGGATCCTGCTACAACTGTGGAAAGGCAGGACACCTGTCCAAGGACTGCAGACAACCAAGGAGCCAAAGGATGCTGCGAATCATGCCGCAACCTCTCTTGAGGACTTGGATCTCACTGCGGTTGTATTTGAAGCCAACTTGGTGGATACCAACCCGAAGCAGTGGTTCATTGATCGAGCAACTCGTCATATCTGTTCCGATAAGGCGATGTTCTCCAAGTATACTCCGATAAATGGCAGGAAGCTCTATATGGGTAATTCCACGACGTCGCCAATTGTCGGACTCGGAAAAGTTGTTCTGAAGATGACGTCCGGAAAGGAGCTAACACTCATTGATGTACTCCATGTTCCCGACATCAGTAAGAACCTAGTTTCTGGAGCGGCACTAGTTAAGGCCGGATTTAGGCTAGTGTTCCAGTCAGACAACTTTGTACTTACGAAGAATAATATCTTCGTAGGAAAGGGGTACCTAGAAAAGGGTCTATTCAAAATGGTTGTAATACCTGTACTCCGAAATATTGATGGTAATAAAATAAATGCTTCCAGCTATGTTGTTGAGTGTTTTAATTTATGGCATGATCGACTCGGACATGTGCATAATAATACTCTTAAACGTCTCGTCAAATTAAATTTATTACCAAACGTCAATGTTGACGGAACACACAAATGTGAAGTGCGTGGAAGCAAAAATGACGAAACTACCTTTTCATTCGGTGGAAAGGTCAACGACTCCTCTAGAGTTAATACATAGTGATCTATGCGACTTGAAATTTGTGCAAACTAGAGGAGGTAAAAAGTATTTTATTACTTTTATCGATGACTGCACAAAGTTCTGTTATGTCTTTCTTTTAAGAAGTAAAGACGAATCCCTAGAGGCATTTAGAACTTATAAAACAGAAGTTGAAAATCAACTCGACAAACGAATTAAAATAATTCGTAGCGATAGAGGTGGAGAATATGGTGCACCGTTTAATGAATTTTGTTCAGAATCTGGCATTATTCATCAAACAACGACACCTTACTCACCTCAATCGAACGGTGTTGCCGAACGTAAAAATCGGACACTAAAAGAGATGATGAATGCCTTGTTGATAAATTCAGGCTTACCTCAAAACTTGTGGGGGGAAGCAATATTATCGGCAAATCACAACAAAATCCCTCATAATAAAAGTGATAAAACTCCTAATGAACTATGGAAAGGCCGCGAGCCATCGTACAAATACCTGAAAGTGTGGGGGTGCTTGGCAAAGGTCAAAGTACCTAAACCAAAGCAAGTAAAGATCGGACCTAAAACGTTCGATGCGGTATTTGTCGGATATGCCCATAATAGTAGTGCATATCGTTTCCTAGTTCACAAATCAGACATTCCTGATATTCATGTGGGAACAACCATAGAATCTCGGAATGCAATATTCTTTGAAAACGTATTCCCAAATAAGAAGGGAAATGTTGAAAATGATAACAACGGAAGTTCAAACGAGAATGTCGTTACCGAACTTAGCTGTTATAAAAGAACTATTGACGATCAAAACAAAGAGCCACGTCGTAGCAAACGGGCTAGAGTTGAGAAATCGTTCGGGCCAGATTACATGACTTTCATGTCAGAAATGGAACCAAGAACATTAAGTGAGGCTCTCTCTAGTCCCGATGCTCCAATGTGGAAAGAAGCTGTCAATAGTGAGATTGAGTCTATCATGAATAATCATACTTGGGAATTAGTAGACCTTCCTTCTGGTAATAAACCATTAGGTTGTAAGTGGATACTAAAACGCAAGTATAAAGCTGATGGATCAATTGACAAGTATAAGGCCAGACTTGTAGCCAAAGGGTACAAGCAAGAGGAAGGCCTTAATTACTTCGACACCTACTCACCGGTGACAAGGATTACGTCCATACGAGTGCTAATAGCCATTGCAGCACTGTATGACCTTGAAATACATCAAATGGATGTTAAGACTGCGTTCTTAAATGGTGAGTTGGAAGAAGAAATTTATATGGAGCAACCCGAAGGGTTCATAGCTCCAAGAAATGAGAAAAAGGTGTCGACTTGTTAAGTCGTTATACGGACTTAAGCAAGCGCCTAAACAATGGCACGAAAAATTTGACAAAGTAATGCTGTCAAACGAATTCAGAATAAATGAATGTGACAAATGCATTTATGTCAAAGACACACCCAAAGGCTATATAATCGTCTGTCTGTACGTAGACGACATGCTAATAATGGGCAGTAATCATGATGTAATCATGACTACAAAGAAAATGTTGACCAAAAATTTCGATATGAAAGATATGGGTCAAGCAGATGTTATATTGGGAATTAAAATTCTCAAGACATCAGAAGGGATAGTTCTTACACAATCCCATTATGTAGAGTCAGTATTGAAAAGATTCAATGCGTACGATCTCTCTACAGTAAAAACACCTATGGATCTAAGTCAACACTTAGCGAAAAACCATGGTGAGACCATATCGCAGTTGGAATACTCTCGGATAATAGGCGGTTTGATGTATCTTATAAACTGCACACGTCCGGATCTGTACGGTCAACAAGCTGAGTCGTTTCACCAGTAATCCAAACGACGCCCATTGGAAGGCATTGATGCGAGTTCTTAGATATTTGAAATATACTATGAACTATGGATTACATTATGGAAAATATCCCACTGTGTTGGAGGGATATTGTGATGCTAATTGGATATCAGATACAAAAGACTCCAAATCCACTAGTGGATATGTATTCACGATCGGTGGGGAGGTATCTTGAAATCCACTAAGCAGACGTGCATTGCTCGGTCAACTATGGAATCCGAGTTTATAGCACTAGACAAAGCAGATGAAGCTGAATGGTTGCGAAACTTCTTGGAAGATATTTCGAGCTGGACGAAACCTGTGCCTGCCGTATTGATCCATTGTGATAGTCAATCGGCGATTGGAAGGGCACAGAGTAGTATGTATAATGGGAAGTCAAGACATATACGTCGTAGACATAATACCATTAGGCAGTTGATCTCGAATGGAGTGATTGCAATCGACTATGTTAAGTCCAAAGATAATTTGGCGGATCCTCTTACGAAAGGGTTGAGTCGAGATCAAGTATACTGCTCATCAAGAGGAATGGGATTAAAAATCTACAACTGAAAACGATGAAGTGGAAAACCCAACCTTGTTGATGGAGATCCCAAGATCTTGGTTCAATGGGACAACAAAGTTTCAAAAGTTGTGTTTCAGACAGAGATAGTTTATCTCTATCCCAATCCTAGGATGAATTTGTCTTGTCCTACCTCATGTAGTGAGGTTAAGCTTATGCTTTTAGTGACTTCTATACCTTATAAGGTGGAGTATGGTAGGATACTCTTGATAGAAGTGTCACCTATGTGAGTGTGAAGACAGGCCGCTTCAATGAAACACTCATGAATCCAAGATGGTGTCCATGGCCAAAACGGAACCAACCATGAGAACCTAAAGTAGGTGAGATAGGTCTCTGTGTTATTGTCTTAGTATACACAAACAGCTGAGCAGTTCAAGACATCACGTTCACTGCGCGACCTAGTATACTCGATAGCATTCCACTACGGAAGGTTCAAAGCCACAAGCTACCTCTCCCGATGCATTGACTTATCGATTGGACTCTTGTAAAGGTGTCAGCATGCATACATACATTAATTTCCATTCATGTGGGGGATTGTTGGATATTGGGGCCTAAATGGACCAATACGATTTTGAGGAGGAAAAATCGGAAGCCATCAATTGTTGAAAGTCGTAATTGACTTCAAAATTGAAATCTACGTTTCGCGTAGATAGATTTAGACTATTAATTTGCTCAAAACCGATTAAGGGTGAATGAGAAATTAATGTTCAAA
This sequence comes from Zingiber officinale, assembly GCF_018446385.1. Lineage (NCBI taxonomy): Eukaryota > Viridiplantae > Streptophyta > Magnoliopsida > Zingiberales > Zingiberaceae > Zingiber > Zingiber officinale. The sequence continues at coordinate 88,569,508 of NC_055992.1, read as the reverse complement.
GTCGGCCCAAAATAACGTTGGTTATTCATTAAGGAAATGCAAGGGAGAATAGTCCCACATCGGAAATTTCCGATGTGCATTCCTTACTTATTAATGATGTTGAGTTATTGGAGTTAACTCAGAAAAGTACCAGGTACTCTCTGCTCAAGGGCGAGCAGGTGCTCGCACCTGTGAGCCCGCCACCCGCCACGTGCGCACGTGCGCAATGGGCGCTTTGTAGGCGCACTTTGCACTTCGCATCGTCGTCGCGAGGAGCATTGAGGAGCTTAAATTTATGCTCCAGGTGACATTGCAGTGCCTACATGGCACTCGGGTGACGTGTTATGTGGCATCCTCGTGGGCAAAGGGAGATGACTGGACAGTTGGTTGGGCGAACGGATGGCAGCCGTTGATCAACGTTGATCAAAGAAGTATGGTGGATCGCTTGTGATGCGATCTAGAGCGTTGGATCACAATGAGTCACGATCTGACGGCTTGGGATGAGACATGATCTGAAGCATCGGATCAATGGATCCAGATCCGATGGCTGATAGATCTGAGGGTCACAACTCTTAGATCTGATGGATGAGATTAAAGGGGCTATGTGAAGGGTTATAACTCTTCAGTCCGGACGGCCCAGATTAATCCACCCAAAGGTCACACCCCTCCCTAAAGCCTCTTCCTTCTGTATAAATAGAACCCTCCAGATTGGAATCAAATCACTCAACTTAATCTTCTCTTCCTCAAGTATTCACTCACTCATCTTGTGCATTCAAGAGTCCAAGAAGCCTACGAGAAGGTTCGCTGGTCTCGGAAGTCGGAGTGCTACGATTCCGAGACGATTGTCGTCGTTGTATCTTGGGAACGAATTGCAACAATCCGTTAAGCACCGTAGCGGAGCAATATCGTTTACGGAGATAGTGTCGAACACTAGCCTCGACGATCAGTTTGCATACTCCGGAATTTACCGGAAACAACAATCAGTTCGCTATCAAATTTAGGATGCTGTAAATTAGGTCTAATTGATTTGAATATGTGCAAACCTTAGTTAGAAAAGAGTAGAAGGAGAGTCTTAGCGTAACGGTAAAATTATTTGTTATGAGCAACAGATCATGATTTTGAATTATAAAAATAATATCTTACAAAAAGTAAGATGAAATTACATACATTACTAATATCATCATGATTATCTTTGTCGTGTTGGTTTATCTTTTTAATACACACTAGATAAAGATTGAACAAAATCATATTTGTATATATAATTTTCTTAATTATAGTGTGTTACACTTGAAATGGTTGAGTATTAATCATTCAAAATATATAAAAATAATAAAATAAAGTTAAGGGAGTTAGCTAGTTATTCTGTTTTATTGAAAAATCAAATCAAAAATTAATTTGGTTTGATTACTCTTGACCAAATTGATACAAATTTTCAATTAATCAAAATACAATCAAATTTAGATTTGATTTTCATTTGGCTCTCCAAAACAACTATCAAATATTTACAAAAAAAAAAAAAAATTTAAGTAAAAGAACAAGTGTTCATATGAATATTATCATTATACTTATAAAAATAATCTAAACATCCTAAAGTAACTTATCAAACTGAAATCATTAGCAAATCAAACTAATCTTCTTTGTTGCTATTCAACTATATAATTATTCGACGAATTAATTATGAAAACCAAAGACACAAGAGGAGAAATGTATAATAGTCAAGATACTTTATGCTTTGGTTATAGGGTCTATAATGTATACTATGATATGCACTAGATCAGATGTCTCGCATGCTTTAAACATAACGAGTAGATATTAGTCTGATCCTGAAAAGGGTCATTGGACTGCGGTAAAGACTATCCTCAAGTATCGTAGAAGAATAAAGAACATGTCCGTAGTTTTCAAAGGAGACGAGAAATTGGTTGTTAGAGAATATACTGATGCCAGTTTTTAGACATATCGGGATGATATGAAATTGCAGCAAGGTTATGTATTTTGTTTGAATGATGCAATTGCTTGATGGAGGAGTTTCAAGTAAGAGACAATTGTAGATTCAACAGCTGAGTTTATGTACATAATAGCTTCGAAGGTAGCAAAGGAAGCTGTGTGGATCAAGAACTTCATAGTAGAGCTTGAAGTGGTTCTTAGCATTGTCGATCCAGTTGTGCTATATTGTGACAATAATGTGCCCATAGTGCAGGAAAAAGAGCTAAGGTCTCACCAATTTTTCAAGCATATACTGAGGAAGTATCACCTCCTTAGAGAGATTATTCAGAGGGGTGATGTGTTGTTAGCAGAGTAGATACCAATGAGAATATCACAGACTCACTCACAAATGTCTTACCTCTACATAAACATGAGACCCATGTGAAGAGCCTAGGACTAAGAGTCTATCGTGTTTGGCAATAGTGCAAGTGGGAGATTGTTAGTGTGTGTACTTATGTGTCAAGACACTCTTATAAATTTGTGAATAATTATTTTATAAAGGCGAGTATTTATCGTTACTTTTTTTTGTACATATATGATTAATGATAAAGTTCTATAAATTCATGGGTATATTAATCTGAAAATGATTTTTGATCAAATAAATATCTAGAGGGTACATGAATATCTAGATCAACGCCGATTTTAATTAGGTCGAGATAGACCGAAGAATAGATATCCAAGTTATATTTGGGGGTACCTTGAGTTTAGAGGTATACTGGACACGGTCCGCTTGAGAGGAGACCACATATTAAGTATCATTGGTCATTTATGAATGAGTGTAATTAATCTTTTGACTTAAGATCTTAATTTATTCTATACGTGAAGTTATGTACTTTGGCATTGTTAAAAGTAGTCTTTAATTGGATTATGATTAATACCATTGTTGGGTGTATGACAAAGCGTAGAGAGAATAGTGTTGAATTAATATAAGATTCATTGTTCTCTTAATTAGGGAGTTAACATCGTGGCCACTTGATAGAGACATTAGTGACTTGAAATCCATGGCCATGAGAAGAATGATTTATCATTCAAGTGAAGTTTATTATATCTTGGAAATCAAGTAATATAATTAATTTGATGATGATGCATAGTGCATCAAATTAATTGGGATGTAAGCTAGATGAAGAGATTGAATTACACAATAATCGATTCTGGGTGGTTTATAGTTTATGACTAATATATTATCATATTGGCTGACTAAAAATTGTTGCTAGACAGTTATCTTAGTCTATGTATGGATTTACACTACTTTCGTGTATAAAATCTAAAAGGTCACACGCATAGCACATAGACATGAACATTATTTATAAATGATTATTTTAGTAAATACTAAAATTAATCAATTTATTATTTATGAATTATAATTAATTAGATTATTAATTAATTTTAAAATATTAGAAACTAGAACCGATCAAGATCAAATATGAATTTATTTGATCCAAAGAAAAGAGAGTAGAGTTAGTGGTAGCCACAATCATGATGAAATAAAGAATTTAAATAGCCACAATCATGATTATTATTAGAGAATTTGAACTATCACAATTGCGATGACTAATAGAGAATTTGAAGAGTCATATCTTTTCATCTTCCTTGGAGGCTATTAGTAGTCATCCTTGGAAAATTCTTTAAGGAGCTCTACTTCCACTTCTCCCTTGAAGACATCTTCTTCCCTTTCTTCCATTGAAAGAGATTCATAGCGCTTCCAAAATGTTCTGTCAATTCAAGAGGCTAACACTTAATGGATCATATCAAGTTCGTGATCCAGTGCGCGTGAATACCGCTAGAGAAGTCTCATGTGGAACCTTCATTTGTTTGTGATATCGTTTATGTCTATCAAAAATAACAAGGTATGTTTCATTTTATGTTATTTTATTTAAAACTATATATATCACGGAAAAAATCCATGATTTAAGAGAAAATTTTAATTTTAATATATGCATTCTACTATGCTATGATTTCAACAGTACAATGATACACAATAGTTCAGTTATGTAATATCGACATGAGGCTTGTTCTGGCTTCTTCAACTTTGTTAACAGTGTCTAAGATGGCTTAGTGTTTACCTGCTACTTTGGGTCCATGATAATTAAACACCAGCTCCATTCCAAACAATGACAAGATTTTAAAGCAAATAACAAAATAATATTATTTTGTAAAAGAAAGTTTTTACTTTCCAAGTGATAAACCCTTTGATCTTTTTTGGTAGTTTGGCACAATGGGTTTAGGTTTAGGGACTCCCGAGTCAACTGTCCTTTTAGGTACTTAAGGCATTCCTTTAGGTCAACTATCCTTTTAGTGCAGGCACCTCTATAGATAAAATACATCTCGATAAATGCCCCTTGATCCTGTCTGAAAGTTGGAGATGGCGTGCTAGGTAGGTGGTGACGATATTGACTGAGCGAAGACTTCTAATAGGAGAAAAGGCTATGAACTAGAGCAAAAATCCTCTCTGCACACACTTAAGAGAACAGACAAACTTCAGTGCTAAAAACTAGGGAAGGAGTCCCTAGCAAAGGTCCTCCAATGCTCAAGTCAGTATATTGCCCAAGCGAAAAAATGGAGTAAAGAACAATAGAAGACTGTGCGCGAGTGTATTAGAAATGTATTCAGCATGTACCTCGCCATCGGAGAGGATCCCCCTTGATATATCATCTTTATAACCTCTGCAATTATGAGATGACAGAGAATATCGGGTGTTAGAAGTTGTCGAGTAAGGTAAGATGTATAGCCTGGGAGGCGTATAATCATCGTCCGAGTAATCTTCTGTTAATTATGTGAATCCTTTTATGTAAAAGACGTCATTAATGAGGCGGTTGAAGGAATATACCATCATAATGTGTTGGCTGATGGAGAATGTAGAGTCATCTTCGAGGAAGGTTCCATGGAAGGCTCATGTAACCATAGAAGAATATTCCATGACCAACGGTTGTTATCCTTTGACAGGTTGTTACGATTCTCTGATAATGTTGTCCCCTGAGTATATCCCGGTCGGACATTTAGCCGACTGGGTGCATAGCGGCAGATTGATGTATGCATGAAACACTTGAAGGATAGAAAAGAATTTAGATATTTTCATAATGGTATGATATTGTCCACTTTGGGCTTAAGCCCTCATGACTTTGCTCTTGGGTTCTACCCAAAATACCTAAAAATGGTAGCTGTTGCAGTGGGAGATGTTTATCTTTTGATAAGAACAAAACATGGATTTTTGAGTAATTGTCTTTACGCACCAAGTTTAGAAAGAACTAGTTTTCAGTTTCTAAACTATTCAAAGAACTTGATATTCTGCCTCTTTTAATAACAAAGTTGTTATTAAGAAAAAGAGGAAAGTTATCTGTTCTGGTACGTTGGTTGGCAATTTATAAATCCAATAACTCTCACGATGCAATAAATGGAAATTAGTAACACATCTTCTAACTTTAAGAGAAAGTAACCTTCGAAAATGAACCAATTATATCTTTGGCTTCTAAGGCTAGGTTATATTAACTTGAGTAGGATTCATTGGTAGCTGATGAACTTTTGGGTTCATTAGTAGTGGAAATCTTTCCAACCTACGAGTCTTACTTGGAAGGAAAAATAACCAAGAAGCTTTTAAGTCTAAGGGGTATGGAGTCAAAGATATATTGGAATTGGTTCGTTCTGATTTGTGTGATCCTATGAGCATCCAGGCAAGAGGTTGTTTCAAATATTTCATCTATTTTATAGACAACGATTTGAGATACGGATATATTTACTTGATGTGCCGCAAGTCTAAGTGCTTTGATTAGTTCAAAGAGTACGAGGCTGATGTGGAGAAACAACAAAGTAAAAGTATCAAGACATTACGGTAAGATCGTAGTGACAAGTACCTCTTGGGAGAATTTAGGAGTCATTTATCAGAAGTAGGGATTCAATTCCAACTAACTGCACCTGGTACACCCTAACAGAATGGTGTAGGAAAAGGAAGGTATAAAACTCTTATGGAAATAAGTAGATTGATGAGTTATTAAGAATATTATCAAAATCATTTTAAGGATATACTCTGGAAACGGGAGTGAATATAGTACCTTCTAAAGTCAGAACTCTCTACTCATATAGAATTACTGAATAGGCGTAAGCCTATTTCGAAGCATATTCGGATTCGGGTAGTCCAGCACATATGCAGAAGAGAGACAATGATAAGTTGGACAGGAATTCACTTGTTTGTGGGTTATCCTAGTGAAATGAAAGTAGATTTATAGTCTTAAAAATCAGAAGGTCATTGTTAGCATCAATGACCGATTTTTAGAAAAGGACTATATAATAAACCATGTGCCCATAAGAAAATTTGTTCTTAAGGAAGTAATAAAAGGCATGTCTAATCTAGTACCAACTGTACAAGATGAGATACCACAAGGAAATTGCAACACCTATCACAAATGATACACAATTGCAGAAAGTGTCTTGTCGTAGTGGGAGGGTTGTTAGGCAACCTAAAAAGATTCATGTTTTGAGAGAGTTTTTGGACTCGATCCCTGGAGGACATGAACCTGATCTCCGGACATATGACGAAACACTCCAAGATAAAGATGCAACATCTTGGCAAAGAGTAATGAATAACAGAATTAGAATATATGTATTCTAATAAAATCTGGAAGCTTGTAGAACCACCAAATGGTATAAAAGCCTTTGGGTGTAAAAAGGTCTATAATAGGAAAGAGGGATAGAAAGGAAGGTAGTAACTTTCAAAGCAAGACTTGATGAAAAAGGAAACTTTTTCACTGGTAGTCATGCTTAAGTCTATCCGGATTCTTTTATCTATTTGGCAAGTGGATGTCAAGACAGCATTCCTTAATGGAAGTCTTGATGAAAGCATCCATATAAAGCAACCAGAAGGGTTCATTGCAAAGGGCTAAGAGCATCTTGTATGCAAGCTCAATCAGTCTATGGACTGAGGCAAAGCTTCAAGGTCTTGGAACATCCGGTTTATCAAAGTAATCCAGACCTATGGATTTATTGAGTAAACGGATAAGTCTTGTGAATACAAAAGGTGTGATGGAAACGTGGTGGTATTTCTTGTACTATACGTAGATAACATTTTTGGTAGTTGGAAACAATATCAAAATGTTGTCAGAAGTAAGGGTATGGTTGTCCAAATAATTCGATATAAAGGACTTGGGAGAATGTATATATTTTTGAGATCAAAGTAATAAGGGATCGAAAGAAAAAATATATTTTACTTATCCCAAGCTTGATACATCGGAAAATCTTTGCTCGTTTTAAGCATGCAAAACTCCTCAAAAGGTTTCTTACCTTTTAAGCATGGAGTGTCTTTATCTAAAGAGATGTCTCCGGTGATATCAAAGAAGATTGAGAACATGTAGGCAGTTCTTTATGCTTCGGCAGTTAGACAACCTAATGTATGCTATGCACGAGATCAGAAATCTGTTTTGCCAAGGGCATAGTTAGCAGATATCAAAGTAACCCTAGACAAGGACATTAGACTGCAGTAAAGCATATATTAAAGTACCTTAGAGGCGCTAGAGATTATATGCTAGCTTACAAGGCAGTTAATTTGGTCCCTGTGGGTTACATGGATTTTGACTTCCAATCGGATAGGGACAATAATAAGTCAACCTCGGGGTTTTGTGTTTACTTTAAGAGGTAAAGTCATAACTATGGAAAAGTGATAAGCATAGGTGTTTTTCTGGACTCCACCATAGAAGCTTAGTATATGGCAAGCCTCTGAGGTAGCCATAAAAGCTGAATGACTCAATAACCTCAAGATAGACTTAGATTTGATTTCTGGTTTGTCCAAAGATTATTACAATTTATTGTAATAATGTTGGTGCAGTAGCAAACTCGAAGAAACCATAAGTCTATAAGGCAAGTAAACACAATAGAGCGCAAGTACCACCCAATACGAGAAATCGTATAAACGAGGAGAAGTTGTTGCCACCTAGATTGCATCAGGTGATGACCTATAGATCCTTTCACTAAGGTCCTTAAGGCAAGAGCTTTTGATGGGCATGTTGAAGGGTTGGGAATCAGATGTATGGCAGCTTAGTCTTTTAGTATAAGTGGGAGATTGTTAGAATGTATACTAAAAGCCTAGCTTTGGTATAAACATTTATCTAGAAATAAGAATCACATTGGTCAAATGTCTACATTTATGATAAATATAGTTGCTCAATTAATTTATATTGTAGATAACATGGTGTGTGGTGCCACACACAGAAGATCATGTTATCAGTTCCTTATAAATTATAAACAGTAGCTCACGACCAAGATGGAAAGGAACAAACCATTGGAAGGTCGTAGTGTAATTAGGTATTAGTTTATCTTAACTATATAATTACACTAGTACACTTAGAGTGTATTGAGTAGGACCATTTGAGGTCGTTCCTTTTATACTGACTTTATAAAGGAACAAAGACCTCAGTTATTATGGAAGTGTGTGCTCTTAATCCTAATATAATAACAAGCACATATATTTGATATTTATTTCTTTAATTTGTCAATGGGTGAGATTTAGTTCGATAAATCAATAAGCCCGATAAGTTGGGAAATGATATCACTTATAGTGTGTGTTGTTGATTATAGAAGGAAACTGTGTCCTAGTGATCTAGGTTGAGAATGTCCCCAAGAGGAGCTCATAAGGATTGTCATGTTAAACCCTGCAGGTGGACTTAGTCCGACATGACAATAAAGTTGAGTGGTACTACTCTTGGAGCTAGATATTAATTAAGTGAGTTCTCAGTAACTTACTTAATTAGTGGGCATTTGTTATCTTAAACACAGGGAGACTAACACACTCATAATAAGAAGGAGCCCAAAATGTAATTTGGGATTGGTGCGGTAGTTCAATAATAGTTCTTTAGTGGAATGAATTATTATTGATGAAATTAAGTTGTGTGTTCAAGGCGAACACGGGATGCTATTTCATCGGGAGACCAAAACCAATTCCTCCTCTCGGTCCCTATCGTAGCCTCTAGTATATAGAGATTTATACCCACCACCTTCTTACCCATCCAATGGGGCCGGCAAAGCTAGCTTGGAACCCAAGCTAGGGCCAGCCAAGATCAAGTGGATGAGCCAAAGCTTGGGTCCCAAGCTTAGGTGGCCGACGACTAGAATATTAAAAAGGATTTTTATTAAAATTATTTCTTATGTGGATATCATGATTTTGAAAGAGAGTTTAAAAATTAAAAATTTTCTTTTATAGCATTCTACAAAAGATTAAGATAAGAGATTAATCTCTTTCCTTATTTGTAGTTTAAAAGGATGGTTTTAATTTTTGGTAAAAACTTTCCTTATTTGTAAATCATCTACATGTTTAAAAGAGAGTTTAAAATTTGAAATCTTTCCTTATTTGTTGATTAAAGGAGGATTTTAAATTTTAAGAAAACTTTCCTTTTTAAACTATGTTCATGATTTAAAAGAGAGTTTAAAATTAAATATTCTCTTTTATAAGTTTCTACAAAAGATTAAGAAAAGATTTGATATCTTTCCTTATTTGTAGATTAAAAGAGATTTTAATTTTTAGAGATAACTTTCTTTTTATCCACATGTTTAAAAGAAAGATTTTAATTTATTAAATTTCCTTTTTATAAACCAATCATGAAGGGATAAAAATTATTGGAGAAATTTTATAAATTTTCGGAAGCAAATAAGGAAGTTTTAATTTGTGTTTAAAATTTTATTTGCTTGGAAATTATATTGTGTGGCCAGCCAAATAAATTGGAGAAGAAATTTTATTTTTAATTAAATAAATTTTTCCTTTTCATGGCAAAAGAATTAAGGAAGTTTTTATTAAAATTTCCTTATTTGCCAAGACCAAGGATTATAAAAGAGGGAGTAGAGGAGGCTTCAAGGCTAAGGACTCTATTCTATTTTTCTCCCTCTTTTCCTTGGTGGTGTGGTCGGCCCTTTCTTCTTCTCTTCTTCTTCTCTTTGTGGCCGAACCTCTTCATGCTCATGGAGTTTTAATTGGTGGCCGGATCAAGCTTGAGGAAGAAGGAGAGAAAGCTTACATCCCTTGGAGCTTGGTTGGTGGAAAAGATCTTCATCTTTTGGAAGCTTTGTGCTTGGCCGAAATTTAAAGAAAGGAAAAGAAGGTGCTTTGGTGGTTTCTCATCTCGGAAGATCGTTACCCACACAACGTCCGAGGTTAGAAGAGGAATACGGTAGAAGATCAAGAGGTCTTTCTAAAAGGTATAACTAGTATTTTTTTTTCCGCATCATACTAGTTATTTTTGGAAATAATACCAAATACAAAAGGCATGTGATTCTAGTATTTCGAATATATTTTTCGATGTTGTGTTCTTTTATTTTTTTTTCCTTTGTGATTTGATTGTTCTTTTCGGTTAACCTAAAGTTATTTTAGGAAATTAAATATTAGCTTTCCATAAAAGGTTTTGTCTAGTCGGTGGTGGTTGCTCCCATATCCAAGAAGGTCATGTGCCTCACCACGTCAGTACTGGGAACCAATTATGGAAATTAATATTTAATGGAATTAATAACTTAAGGTGATTTGGGTCGAACGTGTTAAGTTCCGCAGGAGACCCAAGTCAAAACCTAAAAGAACGAATAGATTAAGTTTTGGATCAAACGTGTTAAGTTCCACAAGCGATCCAAAATTTAATTTAAAAGAACACATGGTAGCTAGGAAAAGGTTCAGACCTTTGTACAAAATTTTTGTACAGTGGAACCTCTAGGTTTTCCGAGTAGCAACCAACAGTATGATATTATCCACTTTATGCTTAAGCCCTTATAGCTTTGCTCTTAGGCTCTATCCAAAAGACCTCATGTCAATAGAGATATATTTTTATTATAAACTCATGATCTTTTCCATATATTTTCAATGTGAGACTATATTTGCAATCTTACAACCCTAATAACACTAAGTTTTGTAAGGATATTTGGCCCTTAAGACTGCCCTGATATATGTTGTATCATGCTGGATATATGATTATCAAGCAATACATAATCGAGTCCTCTAGGTCAAGGTAGTTCTATGATCAACCGACCATTTGTAGGGATATTTGTTCCTGAAAAATAGAGAATTGAACCCCGAGAGGCCTGATCAGTGCTTTCAGCCGATCGTCCTTATATCGGTAGGCTTGTGCCTGGTCACTGAAGTAATATCTTGAGCTTTAAGAATTAGGTCGGGTTTCTTTTGAGATTTGTCGTGTATGTTTACTTTATAGAGATAAGAATATTAAGCCCTGTAACCTTGGTCAACTTTATACTTAGTTGCTCATATGCTGACGGACGAGGGAATGAACAGTGAAAGCCCATATGTTTGACTAGTTGTATATTAAGCTATACTTTGAGAGTCAAAGGATGGATCACTGAGACCCGAACAAATATATTCTTGGACGGCCTTATGATAGGTCAGTCCTTTCTTAAACCCGAGCGACCCAGGAATAATCAGTTATATGTTGAGTGTCCTTGCACAAGAGTGAAACACTGGGTCCCTTAGGATCGACTAGCCCTAGGGTCAGTCATTCTTACATTGGATGCCTTAGCTTGGGTGAGGAGTCAAGCCCTGTTGAGAGTGACTCTTTGACTGTCACCTCCCCTTGACTTGAACCACTATCTCATATTGACTTTAACTGCCATATCACCTTGACTTCAACCTCCATTTCATCCCGAGGTCTGTGTTTAACATCCTGTATCACTAGCCTCCCCTTCAAGTTTAGTTGAAGGAGGCTCATAGTTGACTGACTAGACCCAAGTCTTATATTTGTTCAACTGGCTCGCTTATTGGTTTAACTGAGTGAACACACTTTCACTCGCCCATTATTTGTTCGAATGAGTGAATGTGCTTCCGTTCGCCCATTATTGGTTCGACCAATGAACATGCTTCCACTCGCCTATCACTACTACACTTAGTCGTATTTTTTGAAAAAATGTCTACCAAAGGATCGATATGCCTAGTAGTGTATCATTGATACGTAGGAAGATATTTTTTAGCGTAATTATTCCACTATCTTATTCATCATAAATGCTCATTTATAGGCAAATGTCACGTGTCCCACTAACACATTTTTTAAAACGATAGCTAACGTATGCTTTTTCGTATAGACCAATGATACTCCTCCCTTGGCAAAACAACGACTATCAATGAACATTCTATTTTAATCGGACGACTGTGGTGTGGCCTTATCTCATGACATATGTTTAAAGACCCTAAGTGATGTGGAAACATATCACTCTGCGCTTCATCTTTTTCGATCTCTCTCCAATGATTTTCTTCGACCAACTCGTCCTTCTTTTGATCTCGACCAAGAAGTCCTTCCTCAGTCTTTTTGCTATTTTTCTTGCATTCTCCCATGGCTCAAGAATCTTTTGTTCCCTAGTACACTTTCACCCATTCCGATTTTGCTAACACTGACAGACAAACCATCAGTTTGTAATATGAAATCCCCACAAACTACCGTATCCGCCTTCCAACGCCCAGGATCACCCTCATTGTACTCCTTCGGGGTGTGTTACTTTTTTTAAGGATCAGCTAAAAGTGGGTTTGCATTTTCCCAACGCCTCCTTCCTATCTGAAATAAGTCGCTATTTTGATATCCCACTTCAATAGCTTACTTCGAACGCATTCCACACTATGTGCGAAATGTTCATTTTATTTCTCCTGTATGGCATTACACCGACTCCTCATAACTTTCACTTATTTTTCTACCTGAAGAAGTTGGAGCAAGGGGTTTTTCTGTTTTAATCTCGAAAGTGTTTTTCAAGGGCCTGCCTTTTTCCATTAAGGGCTGGAAAATTTGTTTCTTTTTTGTTGAACTGCCTGAGCCTGCTTCCTAGTTGACCGCATGGCGGTCCGACCTTTCCCCACTCCCCAACCTCGGGAATTTTAAGGCTGACCAAACCTTCATCACGTTCTTGAAAAAAATGGGCGACATTCAATTTAAAGGTCCCAAGTTGCTGTATGAAGGGTTACTATACCTGTTCAGACTAAGTCCTATCTGAGCGAAGCTTCCCTATTCCTTCGGTAAGTCTTATCAACTTGTCCATTAGGTTGACACTAACTAAAACCTCTCTTGTTTTATGCAATGGAAGCTTTTTTCGAGGTGGTAGTAACTGAGCGTCTCCAATTATAAATGGATGAGCTACTTTACTAAGAGTAAGTGATACTGAACGAGCAAGGTCAACTTCCGGTCAGTCCTTTTGGTGAGGCATCTAGCAGCTAGGTGACCACATCCAACTAGGAGGCTGGGCAGGAAGGGGTGTCAGCCGACCCTCTCCCAGTCTATGAAGATTTTCCTTCTTAGGAGGCAGAGGTGCCACAGAAGAGGAGGCGCAAGCTCGTCCTCCCTACCCAAGTTTTGAAGGGATGAGTATACCCTTTCACTATGTCCTCTCCACACCTTACACCCGTCTAGGAAGAGACCCTGACACAATCTTCCCAGCGGACTTTGTCCGCTCGTCCTTCAGTGTCAGCTCCCCTTTCGAGCAGTTCAATTCAAGCGGTTATCTCTCATTCGGTTAGCTCTCTCAGCCAGTCATCTCAACAACCTACTGCTCTTCCTATCACCCCCCTCACCGAGGCTCCTTTGACTACCATTGGAATCGAGCCAAAGAAGTTCTACAATTTTTCCACCATTTATGATCTACCATCAACCCATGCGATAGCTTCCCCATCATCTACCCCACTGATCAATGGTTGAATATTACTAAGGAGCCATGTGATGGAGGCCTACAAGGCGACTATAAACTTGCTGGGCGATTTTGCACCAGTGGAGATGATGAACGAATATTCTTTTGATTTGTTTCAACCCTTCAATTTTATTTCACTTTGAACCTTTTTGATGATGTTCATTTTACAACAATGAGAGTTTGGGATGGGCATATTACAAAAATTTACAACATTGGCCCAAGGAAATGAGGCCTTGAAGACATGCCTAGTAGAGGCGGGCTTTCTTTATGCTCCTGCCCTGTCATCACGTGAGAGTCATGCGGAACTTGAGCGGCTGAGCCAATTAGAGAATTAACTTAAAGAGGCTAAGTCGTCGATTAAGGCTAATACAAAGCGGGCGCATAAATCCAATGCTTCCTTGAAGACTGCTGAGGGTAGGCTCCGCTTGGAGATAGCCCGCCAAGTGAAAATAGTGGTCGAGCTAGATAAGAAAATTGTCGAAGCCCAACGCCTCTCTGCCCAACTAGAAGAATCAAAGGTTGCACATATTGCTGAGTTGGCGGCCCAGACTCAATTGGCGGCTAAGCGACAGCAAAAGTTGGATACCCAAGAAGTAGAGCTGAAATTCCTCTAGGTGGACTTATAGGTCGGCCAGACTACTTTAGCTTCTTCTAAATATGAGTCGACGGGTGTCTCTTCTGAGCTAACAGTGGCCTGGGCGGAGCTAGTGGCCTACTAAGCGAGGGAGGATGATTGATTCGAGAAAAGGAAGATAGCCCTCTTTCAATCGCGCGACTTTGCCGTGCCCATCATTAATTCTATCAACAAATCTCTTATCCTCGAAGCTAACGGTGCAATGATACAACTCTGGGAGGGGGGCTACTTAGCATTCGAGCCCTCAGCTCACTTTCTGGATTGCCAAAGACTTATTAAGGAGTGACCGTTTGACTTATTTGCTGACTTCAAATGATTTTTTTCTTTCTTTTGTTAAAAAAAGTATTTCATAACGAAGTTGCCCTGTCTTGCATCTAAATTTCTACTTGTATTTTATTTACTTCAATCTACTTCTAGTTTACACCTAACTACTTTACTTTCGGTCCTTTTTCATGTGTTTGAGATTGACTTAGCATTCTTATCGCTCATCCTTAAGATAAGGTTGCATCAATTCGACTAGGTATGAACGGGATCAGGCACATAGTGAGGATTGATTAGGGACAAAACCTATCCGGACAACCCATATCAAAATTTGTCCAGAATTAAAATTGACCAAACTCTAAGGTTCGTTTGGTATTTAGGCCGCTCGATCTTTAAGTAACAACTACTCAAGAGTTAGAACTAAGTCCTAACAACCTAGCCAGTCTTAGGGCCGACCAAACTTCAGATGCCTTAAGAATTAAACCCTTAGAAACAAAGGAAAATCCACTTCGATGTGCACACTAACGTTTCAGAATAATGATTTACCTATCCCATCTATTATAAATATGTGCTTCCTATTTGCGACACGTGTCTGCAAACCTTATTCCCCTGATACAACAACTGGTGCACAATTTTCTAGGAGCACATCCCCTCGTCTTCTTATTTAATGGTCACGGGCTCTAGCTCGCTTTTTCATCACTTTGATCTAACGATCCTTCTTAAAAGGCGATTTGAAGGGTTTCCTTAAAAAAACCCTTTAAAACACTAACACCACCTTCTTCCTCATCTTCTTCCTTAGTAAGCTTTCTGCTTTTGTGAATTTTAGTGAACTCATTTCTTCCTTGTTTACCCACTCTGGAGCATACTCGATTTTTCTACTTAATTTCTATCATGGATACTCCTGGTTTGGCTTATACCCTCCTTGTCTTCTAATTTCGTGGCATAGATCTTGACAATTTACGTTACAACTTTGACATTCCCCCCTATATGCATATGATGGTGTCCACTGTGCAGGCACTTCCCCATCTTCCTCCTACAAATTATATAACTTTTTTTAAGGAGCAAGTGTAGGCAGGCTTACACTTCCGTATTCCCCCCTTATCGAAGTGAACCAGTATTTTCGCATTCCTCTTCAACATATGGGGCAACCATCGTATTCCGTCTATTCAGGGCCCTCTTTCCCCCTATTTGTTTCATTACTTTTTCTATCATCAACAAGTGGTCGAGGGATTTTTTGCTTCATTGCTCGGCCGAAAATCAACCTTTTTGAGAGGATCCTTGCCTAGGGTGGTGATTGGAAGAATAAATATTTTTTTATCTGTCTTCCTGCCCCCCTATATTGACGTGTAAACAAAGTTTTAATGTGCTCCCACTTCTGTCCAGATAAATGCACACCAAATAAAGTTTGATATTTCGTATTATTTCGTAAGTTACTATACATGTTTGGATTCTATCATTTCCATCCTTCAAACACATTTTTTGTTTTAATTTGTCCTTGATATCGAATGATACTTCCTCCCCTACTTCTGTTGTATTTAAAAAATATCTTGTGTACAGTGGAAACTATCTCCAAATCCCTCCTCTTCAATAAAGCTCGAGTAAACTGATAACCATCATTTTGTCATAACATTTTGATCCATATAGGCATACATTTTAATCTTCTCATATGTTAAAGTCATGTTTACACCATGTTTCATGAGTTAGAGCCATTTATGGACCTAATTGCAAATTATATCATATTTGTGGTTTCTATGCTAATATTTGGTTATATTCTTTGTAGGCATCAAGGTATCATGGATCCGAGATTGATCAAACCAGATTGAACTCAAATCTGAGCTTGAATGGGAAGATCAAGCTTTGAAGCTACATGAACCATTCATTCAAGATCAAGAGAGATCTGAACCACCCATTGGAGATCTAGTTCATCCGAGCTAGGAGAGAATAGATCAGGTCCCTTGATGAAGATTTGCACCTTTGGATCAGATTTAGATCAAGATTCACCGTTGGATCAGAGGCGGGATGATCACAGCCGTCCATCACAGAACTGAGATTAAATTTAAAGGGATGAGTGTTAGAGTGTATACTAAAAGCCTAGCTTTTGGTATGAACATTTATCTAGAAATAAGAATCACATTGGTCAAATGTCTACATTTATGATAAATATAGTTGCTCAATTAATTTATATTGTAGATAACATGGTGTGTGGTGTCACACACAGAAGATCATGTTATCGGTTCCTTATAAATTATAAACAGTGGCTCACGACCAAGATGGAAAGGAACAAACCATTGGAAGGTCGTAGTGTAATTAGGTATTAGTTTATCTTAACTATATAATTACACTAGTACACTTAGAGTGTATTGAGTAGGACCATTTGAGGTCATTCCATTTGTACTGACTTTATAAAGGAACTGATCCTGTCTGAACTAGGAGTCAACGGACGCTGGGGACGTGGCGCTCCTTGTTGGATCCTTGAGTGCTCCGGCGAACCTGCAACAAAACCGAGCCGGGGGGGGTGTCCCGGCGACGGCCCTCCGACGCTCAAGTCAGGCGAGGAAATAGCAAAGAAGTGGCTTCAGAGATCCAGACGCGCGTACCTCCGGTGAAGAAATGGAGGCCTTATATAGAACTATCGAAGGAGCCCAGGCACGTCGATCGAAGCAGTCATCTGCTTTAGGCCATACCCAAGTATGGGCCTGTCAGAAGAGCATATATGAGGCCATACTGCTACTGTATCCACCTCTCCCTGATGTGACGGCGGGATCTTCCATCGTGCAATCTCGTGTACGGCCTTATCATCAGACGTGCCTTCTCTGACATCCCATATCTCGAGACAAGCGCGGTGACGGTAGCTTCGTACCTAGCCCGAGAGAGAGAGAGAGAGAGAGAGAGAGAGAGAGAGAGAGAGAGAGAGCCCACTAAAAAAGTGATGCCCTCCTTTTGTCGTAAAAAATCCTAAAAGGGGGAAGTTGTAAAACCCCAAAATGTCATTGTCCATGTGAAGCCCTCATTCTACTTATCACATTATAAGCCTCTCCCTCAAGTCTAGTCGAAGGAGGCGTGAGTCCGGCTGACTGGACTATTGTATTGTGATGAAATGAGTTTGTCACATTGACATTCCTTCAGGATTTATCCATCCGGTGTTGAGTGTAGAAACTCCGCGTGGGGGAGTGAAGGGTTTTTGGATGATTGTGCAAGAAATTTCCAATTGAGAAGTCGGTAAGAAAGTTTTTGGGCCTGGCGTAAGGCTGTGGCTCCTCTGCTTGATGATCCGTACGATGGGACGCTGGTTATTTCGAAACGGACGGCTAGATGATTACTTCGTCTTCCGTGACCTGCATCCAACGGACAAGGCCGACCAGCCTCGTTAGTATAAAGCCCTCGTCTTCGCCTTTTACGCCGCATTTTCTGTTTCATCGCGTATTCTCCGTCGAAGGTGTCCGCTTCTTCTGTATCATTCCGGCCGTCCCAGCTTTCGCCTCTCGGTGGTCTTCGACTCTTTGGTGATCCTTTCTGTCTACCTTCCCTCAAGAAGCTTCTCCCCTCCCTCATAAGGCCCTCCCAACTTGTTCTACCTTCTTTTGCCCCATTCCTTCGATTTCTCGTTGTCTTTTTGCTTCTTCGAGATGGCAAGCTCCTCCGAACCCGCTGTTGGTGTTCATGGCCCTTGGTATCTGACCATGGAGAGTCGGTTTGATGAGGAGGGTGCTCGGCGCCTTGTTCGGACGTATGAGATTCCCGATAACTATGAAATAGTTGTAGCCGACCCGACTGACCGGCCCCATGACCCCCTGATCGGCACCATTTGTTTTTTTCTAGACCAATTCCAGGGCGGCCTTAGATTTCCTACCCATCCCTTTATTTTAGAAGTTTGTAACTATTTTCGCATCCCGCTCGGCCAACTTGTGCCGAATTCCTTTAGGCTGCTGGGCGGGGTGGTCGTCCTCTTTAAGCTGCACAGTATCCCTCTTGACCCCAAAATATTCCACTTCTTTTTCTACCCTAAACAATCCGAGCCAGGCACTTTTATCTTCCAAAGTAGAATAGGCTTTAGATTTTTTGATAATATGCCGACCTCCAACAAACACTGGAAGGAGTTTTTCTTCTATATCCGACTTCCCGAGCGGCCAGCATTCCGAACCAAATGGCAGACCGCTGTGCCGACTCAGCCGGAGCTCGGCAAGTTCAGAAGCAACCCATCCTATCTTCATGCGGCGAACTGGTTATCCGGTCAGCGATACAAGATCGACCAGTTGCTTCTCAAGGGGGTGTTGTATATTTTCGGATTGTCTCCCGTTCGGGCAAACCTCCCCATCCGCATGAGTAAGGATTCTTTACTCTTAGTCTTTTTTGTCTAATTGATTTTAATTTCTTTTACTGCAGCTGAAGTCATGTGGCGCTCCAAGGCCACCGATCATCTGAAGTTGAAGTCCGTGGAAATCGAAGCGGCGACTAAAAGAGAACTCGCCGAGCGGGGTCTTATCCCCAGCCGCCCGGCAGCTACAGGAGAGGGGGGGACACAGTCGGCCCCTGAAACAGAAGTCACCTCAGCCGCTTCAACGGAGGTTGAAGCGGATCCTGTTTCCTCTGCTCCAGCAGAGCTGGGAGTCCCCCAGGCCAGGGATCCCCCACTGGAAGTTCGGCGGAAACGTCGAAGAGACCCCAGCCTTCCGACTCAAAGCGAATCACAAGTGCCGATCGGGGTAGATTCGCCGGACCGCACACCGACGCAGATCGGGACCCCTGTGTCTTCGCCTACCGCACGGCCCTCAGGCTCTCCTCCCCAAACTCGTCGCCGCTTACGTCGGTTGGGCGAAACTTCCACCATGGGGGAGTCCTCGCATCAGGCGGCCGCGCCTGAAGAAGCGCCGTCCGGCCATCCGACCATCAAAACTACCCTCCGATTCCCGTCGAATATTCTCGCCTCTTGATCGGCAAGCCCGTCCGAAAATAACCCACGGGGCCCGGGCGCTCGAGGCGCCAGCGCTCAGTGGCGCCTCAAGTGGCCTCTATGGCCTCGGCCAATTTTACACAAACATGCGAGCCCACTCGGGTATTTTCTTTCGCATGCTATCACCGCTCTCCTCATTTTATTATTTCCATATTTACAGTTCTACGAGCAGCAGCCATCGCCATCTAGGATCTCTTGGAAACCCAAGTGTCTCAGTCCATCTACCGGGGAAACAAACCCTCAGGCGAGGTCGAGGGAAGTCCGACTCAGCCGACTGTGGAGGAGGCTCGACTTGAAGCTCTGTCAAGACACCGACGCAGACGTGAAGCGCGCCAAGCCAAGAAGAGGCGGCGATTGATCCGACAAAATGAAAGTTGAAGTCCGAGCCCTAGATCGCGCCTAAGAACCCGAAGCCCAACTACGGGAAGGGCGCCAAACGCACAAAGCGGAGGTGGACCGAAAGTTCTTCAAGATTCGCCGCGACAATATAAGGAGGAGAGTCGAGTCGCCAGCACCGGAGCGGTTCGGCGCAAAATTCGGTGGCAACGTCTCCTCAACTTTCCTCGAGGCGGTCAAGGTCACCATGGCGTACTTGAAGAAGGGTGGGCACCTTCCCGAGGAAATGCACATTCCAGCCTCCGACCTGGCGGCCATGATTGATGATATCCCGGACGCCTTCTTTAATTTTGAAGACCCAGAGTGAGGCGAGTTGTTTCAAGTGCTTTTTGTATTTCATCCACTCAGCGGATGCAAAAATTTCTGTACGTGCCGTTCGGCCTCCTTATGTTTCTTTGCTTGCATTTTTTTTTTGTTTGCCCTTCATTGTCTCGTTTTAGCGTGTTGCTGCGTATTCGTAGCATCAGTTGGACTCCCCTAGCTTCCTACTAGCTTGGCTATAATAATTGCCTTCAGTGAATGAGAAGTGTTCGCAAACCGACGGCCGATCGGGTCAATCAATCTGGTACTTGCGAACAATCATGATCGGTGGGGCTCTCGATCTTTAACGACGGTGCTCGTCGGCGCGGATATTTATAGCCGGTCGGCGCGGCTCTCGATCTTTAACGACGGTGCTCGTCGATCTTCCGCTCGGGGATTTATAGACGATTGCCGCCTCGATTTTTACGCTTGGTTTCGAACGTTTTACGCTGCTGTCTCGATTTTAACGACGGTGCTCGTCGATCTTCCGCCGGGATTTATAGGCTCTCTCGATTTTTATCGGTGGACGGCGGATATTTATAGTCTCGATTTTAACGATGGTGCTCGTCGATCTTCCGCCGAGGATTTATAGAGCGGATTTTAACGTCGGTGCTCGACGCGGATATTTATAGCGGTATGGCTCTCGATTTTTAACGGTGCTCGATCTTCCGCTGGGATTTATAGACGCCGGCCTCTCTCGATTTTTAACGCCTGTGCGTTCGCGGATATTTATAGCTGTCGATCGATTTTAACGATTGCTCGTCGATCTTCCGCTTGATTTATAGACGGCTCGCCTCTCGATTTTAACGCTTGCTCGCGGATATTTATAGCTCTCGATTTTTACGACGGTGCTCTCCGATCTTCCGGGATTTATACGCTCCTCGATTTTTAACGGTTGCTCGACGGATATTATAGCCGCCTCTCGGTTTAACGTCTGGGCTAGGCCGGCCTTTAAGGCTAACTCCTTACAGGTCAAGCGACCTTGGCCTTCATTTCAAGTCTAGCTTGGATAATTACCCCTGGCCGAACGGCTCAGGGTCCACTTCATCAAGTATCTTGGCTCGGATAATATACCCCTTCCGAATGGTACGGGGCTTTTAGAACGCTTGTCGCCAATTTGATCCGTATACCACCGGCCGGGCGGCTCGGGGCCTTCGTTGTCGCGCGCCTCGGCCGAACGGCTCGGGCCTCCACATCGAGCGCTTGGCTCGTAATAATCCTCCCGAGGTAGCCTCGGCTAAAATGTACCTGGCCGACGCTGCTTACATTCAGGAACGCCGCTTATATTCTATACG
This sequence comes from Zingiber officinale, assembly GCF_018446385.1. Classification (NCBI taxonomy): domain Eukaryota; kingdom Viridiplantae; phylum Streptophyta; class Magnoliopsida; order Zingiberales; family Zingiberaceae; genus Zingiber; species Zingiber officinale. The sequence goes on along the minus strand of NC_055992.1, from coordinate 88,548,078 downwards.
CAGCCCGGCCTTCAGGTTACGATGATAATGCCTTATATTCGCTCCTTTGACTTTTCATCTCGCATTTCAAGTATTTGGTCGAAAAATGAAATACACGGTGATTGATACACCTTTCACCCCGCTCGGTAAGGTGGTGCTCCACGGCCTATCTAGCTGCCGTCCGTCCTCGTCCTCCAAATAATACGCGCCCGAGCGGAGCTGATTTTGAAAGGGCCCGCCCATGGAGCTTCAAGCTTGACATCTCCGGCTTGACTTTCTTCCGACAAGATCGCCGACTTGAACGATCCGGGAATTACGCACGGTTGTAGTTTTGCTTCATCCGATGCCGGTACAACGGACGCCTTTGCCCTCTCCTCTTCTACCAAGTCCAGCTCCATGTTTCTTCGTTCGGCGTTGTCATCATCATAGCTCCGGCTGACTCAACGCCGACTTCGACCGGTATGACAACCTCACCGCCATATACCAAATGGAACGGTGTGACTCCGTCCCTTCTTTTGGCGTCGTTCGGATGGCCCACAAGACGCTCGGCACTTCATCCGGCCAACTCCCTCCCAAGTGGTCGAGCCGAGCGCGCATCAGCTTGACCGTTGCTCGAGGATAGGCCACGGACGTGAAATGTTGCTCAATGCCGTAGCTTTTGCACCAATCCTCTAACATCTTCCCTGTGAACTGCCGCCGTTGTCGGACACTAGTCGGCGAGGGATGCCGAACCGACAAATGATGTGTTGCGGATGAATTTTTAACCATTTGTTCAGTGATCTTTGCGGATCGGCCTCCACCCACTTGGAGAAATAGTCTACCGCCACTAGTAAAATTTCCTCTGCCATCGAAAATGGACCCACAATATCCATTCCCCATTGATCGAACGGACATGAGATGGTTGATGCCTTCATCTCCTCTGCGGTCGGTGGGAGAAGTTGTGATACTACGCATGAAAGGCATGTAGATACTGTCCGACCGCTTGTAAAGTTGGCCAAAAGTATCCGCCAAGAGGATCTTCTTGGATGACCCCCGCATGATCCTCGATGTACTTCCTAGAGGATGTAAGCTGAGTCCTCCGAGCTTACACATTTCAGCAAAGGGCGCGAGAAAGCTTTCTTGTAAAGTTGATCTCTGATGCCTTCTGAGGAGCCGGGCTGCATATTCATCGGACGGTGTGGTGCCGAACGGAGGAATTCTATAATAGGTGTCCTCCAATCACTTGGAAACGCGAGGCCTTGCATCCGGTCGACATGCGCCACCAGCAGCGTTTTCAATTGGTTCTGAATGGCGACCGGCGTTATTGAGCTCGCGAGTTTGGCTAACTCGTCGGCCGCCTGGTTCTCCGTTCGTGGGATCTTCCGAATAAGCACCTCTCGAAAGTAGCTTGGAGTTTTCAAAGGCCTCGGTAGAGTTTGGAGAACTGATTTCAAAGGTGCTGAAAGTTCGGCCAAGCGTGAATCGAATAGAGTGTCACCCTGCTCCCACATGTCGGCCCGGCTATGAGGGCCTCATACTCACTTCATTGTTAGTAGCTTTGTAATCTAGCCGACGGATAGTTTCTTCCTGAGGTGAGAGTAGTAATATTCCGATCCCACTTCCGAGCCGAGTGGAGGATCCATCCACATATATTCTCCACATAGCTTCCGGCTCGGCCTTTGCACTTGGTCACAAAATCAGCCAAGGATTGGGCTTTAATCGCCGAGCGGAGCTGATATTGAATTCACTTAATTCTGTTGTCCACTTGATGAGCCGTCCGGACGCTTCGGATTCAACAACACTCTTCCGAGTGGACTGTTCGTCCGGACAATAATGGTGTGAGCCAAGAAATACGGTCGAGGCGCCGAGCGGCTAGAACCAAAGCAAAGGCCAACTTCTCGAGCCCAGTGTAACGAGATTCGACATCTTTTAAAATGTGGCTTAGAAAATACATTGCTCAGTTCTCGACAGATACATATAAAGTGACTCACCCCGACCGGCTTGGCTAACACTGGCAGAGAATTCAGATATGTCTTCAACTCCTCAAATGCTCGGTCACATTCTTCATCCCACTGGAACTTAGTGGCTTAAGATCTTGAAGAATGGCGAGCTTAGATGAACCGATAGGGAGATTATCCGACCGGTCAACCTTTGCACTTCTCTTGTATTTCTTGGGGGCGGCATGTCTTGGGATTTGCTTCGATTCCCCTTTCGGTCACTATGTACCCCAAGAAACGCCCTCCTTTGGCTCGAGCAGGCACTTTTGGGGATTTAGCTTCATATTAGTGCTCGGAAGGTTTCTTCCATATCCTTGAAAAGATCGGCTGACGGATTTGATAAGAATGTCGTCCACATAAACTTCCAGATTCCGCGATCTGCTCCTTGAACACCTTGTTCATCAAGCGTTGATAGGTGGCGCCGACATTCTTCAATCCGGCATCACATTGTAACAATATGTCTAACTTACTTTTCTTGATCTTCCGCGCACGATGATATCCTTGGTAGCATGTAAATTAATTATATTAGAGTCCACCAGTGATCTATCCGAGGCGGAGGATAAAATTGGGGCATGCCTTGTTTAAATCTCGAAAGTCGATGCAGACCCTCCACTTGCCGCCCGGCTTGGAGACCAAGAGTGAACTCTCGTCGAAACTTCATCCTTGAAGTTTTTCCACCTCCAGGCATCCTTAAAGTGAGTTCGGCCAGTCGTCACACTCCAACTCAGCTTCTAGATAATGATGCGCTAGGCTTGGCGAAATTCCAGGTAACTCATGTGTCGACCAGACGAAGACATCATGATTTCGTTGGAGGCATTGAATCGACTTCTCCTTCTGTTCTTCCCCGGATCGGAGGCGATAAAAGTCGTGGCCTCCGATCGGGTCGGATGGATCTGGACTTCCTCCTTTTCATCATAAATTAAAGCAGGAGGTTTCTCGGTTATGGCGTGTACCTCGATTCGGAGCTCGGATCATCTCTATATAGCACCGACGAGCTGCCCGCACTACTCCTACTTTGTCCTCCACGGGAAACTTTATCTTCTGTAAGCGTCGGTCGTCCCAAAATGACGTTGTAGGATGAGGAGAGTCGACCACCACGAAGTTTATTGTCCGGTCCTCCTAAGCGGCTCTTCTCCCAAAGGTAGCCCGGTAGGAATAGTTCAGACCCCTGGTCGCCATAGGGGCTCGATCAATTTGCGATGATCGAACGCCTGAATATGATGTTGACCGAGCTCCCTGTGTCAAATGCGATGAATGGTGTAATTTGCTATTACCGCTTTAATGAGCGTCGTCATGGGGCACTTCTACTCCTTCTAAGTCCCCGGTCAGTGATTTCGGTCCACTTGCTCTTTTGGATCTGCACGGACACCCGCTTACGGCTCGGTTGGAGTCTCCTCCCGTCGGCCCTGACCTCGCCTCGGGAAGTGTTGCTTTTATTTTCTTCTTCGCGAGCGGATGGTCGGGATCGTTCTCTGGACGCTCGGCGATTCTCTTGCCTGGGTGAGCGATGCCGATCGGGAGTCTGTTGCCGTGGCCTATCAACTCGAGTCCGATCGGCTTCCCGAATTCTTTGTCGCCGATCGGCTGAGGGAGATCGCCGTCCGGCATTCCGTGGCACAGGATGAGCCACGAAGGGAAGACTTCGACAATCCACGGTGTTGTGCGTATCCGTCTGGTGGAAGGAGCAGAACATCGGGGGGATCGGATTGCTTCGCCCTCGGTCCTCTAGGTGGCTGCTCGGTTGGAGTTTCCTTTTTCCGGGCGGCTTGCGCTTCTTCCACGTTAATGTACTCGTTGGCCCGATGTAGCATGTGATCATAATCTCGGGGTGCGGATGAGCGATCGGAAGAAGTCGCCATCCACTAGGCCTTGTGAAGGCATTCATCATGGTCTCCGATGTGGCGTTGGAATATCCATCGCCACTTGGTTGAATCGCTGGATATAGCAGCGATTCTCTCGACTCTTGCTTGATGGCGAACAAGTGACACTTGTCTTCCGATAACGCCGACGCTAGCGAAGTGGTGGAGGAAGGCCGTTCGAAGTCCTTGAAGCTAGTGATAGATCCGTCCGGCAACCCACCGCTGAGCCGATCCCGAGAGAGTTGTAAGGAAGACGCGGCACTTTACTCCATGTAGCGTGGATGTGTTATCAAACTTACCCAGATGATCATCCGGGTCCGTTGTTCCATTGTACTCCGATCGTCGGAGGCACGTAATGCTTGGGCAAAGGGTCTCGTAGAATGGCCTCCAGAATTGGCGGTTGATCCGCTCGGAGATGAATCGCCTGGGGCCTTTCTGTCTCGCCTGGCATTTCGTCGAAAGAAGATCCTCTATCTTTCCGAGCGGTTTCGGGTGCGGAATAAGGCCCGATGGAACACGGTGGCTTGAGGTGCTTCCGGCCACCCGTGAGATGTTGCCTACCTCCCTACTTCTGCTCCACAAGTTTGGCGGCCCTCATCTCGACCAGGCGTCCAACTCTTCTTGTGAGAGTGCCACATTGTGTATCCTTCCAGCCTCGTCCATTGTCTCCGCTCGGATGCAGTGCGTTCCCACGGCGCCGATTGATCGAACTAGGAGTCAACGGACGGGGGCGTGGCGCCCTGCTGATCCTTGAGTGCTCGTGAACCGCAACAAAACCGAGCCGGGTGTCGGCCTCCGACCAAGTCAAGCGAGGAAATAGCAAAGAAGTGGCTTCAGAGATCCAGACGTACCTCCGGTGAAGAAATGGAGGCCTTATATAGAACTATCGAAGGAGCCTGGCACGCCGATCGGGCATCATCGCTTTAGGCCATACCAAGTATGGGCTGTCGAGCATATATGAGGCCATATCACATATCCACCTCTCCGATGTGGCGGCGGATCTTCCATCGCGCAATCACGGCCTTATCATCGTGCCTTCTCGACATCCCATATCTCGAGACAAGCGCATAGGCCGCTCGGCTACCTTTGTACCCTCGTCTTGGCCCTTCGGTCCCAACCGAGCGGACTCCTACTCGGCCCTTAGATCCTCCTGTGGAAACCCAAGCCCATGGATGGGTTATCTATAGCTCCGCTCATTCCGCTGGGCCAGCCCTCCATCCGTCCTCAGGCTGGACCCTTCAGGTGGGTATCAAGGAACAAAGACCTCGTTATTATGGAAGTGTGTGCTTTAATCCTAATATAATAGCAAGCACATATATTTGATATTTATTCCTTTAATTTATCAATGGGTGAGATTTAGTTCAATAAATCAATAAGCCCGATAAGTTGGGAAATGATATCACTTATAGTGTGTGTTGTTGATTATAGAAGGAAACTGTGTCCTAGTGATCTAGGTTGAGAATGTCCCCAAGAGGAGCTCATAAGGATTGTCATGTTAAACCCCGCACTTAGTCCGACATGACGATGAAGTTGAGTGGTACTACTCTTGGAGCTAGATATTAATTAAGTGAGTTGTCAGTAACTTACTTAATTAGTGGACATTTGTTATCTTAAACACAGGGAGACTAACACACTCATGATAAGAAGGAGCCCAAAATGTAATTTGGGATTGGTGCGGTAGTTCAATAATAGTTCTCTAGTGGAATGAATTATTATTGATAAAATTAAGTTGTGTGTTTGGGGCACGGGATGCTTAATTTTATCGGGAGACCAAAACCAATTCCTCCTCTCGGTCCCTATCGTAGCCTCTTAATTATAGAGTACTATACCCACCTATACCCACCTTCTTACCCATCCTATAGGGGCCGGCCAAGCTAGCTTGGAGACCAAGCTAGGGTCGACCATGGGTATGTTCATGGGTGAATTCATGTGGCCGTCCCTATTAAAATAAAAAGGAATTTTAATTTTAAAATTTTTCTTATGTGGATAATATAATTTAAAAAAGAGTTTAAAAATTTAAATCCTTCCTTTTATAAGATTCTACAAAAGATTAAGAGAAGAGTTAAAATCTCTTTCCTTATTTGTAGATTAAAAGGTTGATTTTAATTTTGGTAAAAACTTTCCTTTTAATTATATTCATGATTTAAAAGAAAGTTTAAAAATTCTCTTTTATTAGTTTCTACAAAAGATTAAGAAAAGATTTGATATCTTTCCTTATTTGTAGATTAAAAGAGATTTTAATTTTTTGGAGATAACTTTCTTTTTATTCACATGTTTAAAAGAAAGATTTTAATTTATAAAATTTCCTTTTTATTAACCAATCATGAAGGGATGAAAATTATTGGAGAAATTTTTATAAATTTCTAGAAACAAATTAGGAAGTTTTAATTTTTGTTTTAATTAAAACTCTCCTTGTTTTGGGGAAAGTGGTGGCCGGCCATTGCAATTAAAAAAAGAAAATTATTTTAATTAAAATAATTTTTCTTTTTCATGGCAAAGGAATTAAGGAAATTTTTATTTAAATTTCCTTATTTGCCAAGACCAAGGATTATAAAAGAGGGGGTAGAGGAGGCTTCATAATGAACAACTCTATTATTTTTCTCCCTCTTTTCTTCCTTGGGTGTGGCCGGCCCTTTCTTTCCTCTCCTCTCCTTTGTGTGGCCGAAATTTTCTCATGGTGGAGATAGCTTTGGTGGCCGGAACTAAGAAGGAGAAGGAGAGAAAAGAAGCCTCTTTTCTAGCATCCCTTGGAGCATGGTGGTGGTGGCCGAACCTCTTCATCCTAGGAGAAGTTTTGATGGCCGAAACTTGTAAGGAAGAAGAAGGTGCTAGGTGGTTCTCATCTCGGAAGATCGTTGCCCACACAACATCCGAGGTTAGAAGAGGAATACGGTAGAAGATCAAGAGGTCTTTCTAAAAGGTATAACTAGTAATTTTTCTTTCCGCATCATACTAGTTATTTTTGGAAATAATACTAAATACAAGAGGCATACGATTCTAGTGTTTCGAATTTGTTTTCGATATAGTGTTCTTTTGTTTTTCTTTTCCTTGTGATTTGATTGTTCTTTTCGGTTGACCTAAAGTTATTTTAGGAAATTAAATATTAACTTTCCTTAAAAGGTTTTGTCTAGTCGGTGGTGGTTGCTCCCATATCCAAGAAGGCCATGTGCCTCGCCACGTTAGTACTGGGAACCAATTTTGGAAATTAATATTTAATGGAATTAATAACTCAGGTGATTTGGATCAAACGTGTTAAGTTCCGCAGGAGATCCAAGTCAAAACCTAAAAGAACAAATAAATTAAGTTTTGGATCAAACGTGTTAAGTTCATCAGCGATCCAAAATTTAATTTAAAAGAACACATGGTAGCTAGGAAAAGGTTCAGACCTTTGTACAAAATTTTTGTACAGTGGAACCTCTAGATTTTCCGAGTAGCAACCAACAATTGGTATCAGAGCTAGGGTTTTGCCTCTGTGTATTTGGTATTAGTTTAATTATGCACATGTCATACATAATTTAGGCAGGTTAATAGTAGGATGTGCTAACTTTGTGGATGCAGGATCCAACTATTATGGCTTATAGTTATTATGTGTGTGATTGGACCCTTGGACATGTCAAGGGCATTTTATTGTGTGTGCATGATTGTATTATAAAATACAGCAGGAGCTGTATTTAGTTTTATTAGGATTTTATTTTTCATCTAGTTACATGTACATTCCTTTTATGGAATATAGGATCGATAGATGTAAATTTTATTTTATGTTCGATCTAGTTTACATGTATATTCCTTCGAGGAATATAGGATCAAAATGTAAAATTCTATTTATGTCGCGGATCGAATCTTGCAAAGCATGGAACCTTCTAAGGACCAGAGGCGCAGCGGAACTAGGAGCAAGATGGATGCGACAGCTAGACCCGGTGGCAGTGGCCAAATATGGCAGCAGCTTGGGATGACAACACACGGAGGACAACAAGAGATAAAAGCCATAATAGTTGAAAAATAGATTTTCTATTTATTGCTTTTATATTGTACTGTGTGTGCATGTTAGTTTACATATTTAGTAGGCTAGCATAGTTAAAATTCCTCATTTATAAATAACTAAGTGGGAGAGGGATTTTTAAGTAAATCCCATGGTCTCCATTACTGGTTTGTAAGTGATGCAAACAAGCTTGCGCGTTGGCTCTGAGTGCCTTCCTCCATAACGGATGAGCTTGTTTGTGGATCACTAGAACAGACTTCCATTTTTGGATGACTATAGGAAGTTAATTAAGAGCGTGTGATCTTCCCCAACGGAAGGGGCATAATCTTATTAATGGACTTAGTGTCAAGTAATGGTATACACTTAGACACATCTAATAGTATCCTCCCCATCGGAGTCACTGCTATTATTTGTGTGACCAAATGATACCAACTATTAATTTTATTTGTCAAAAAGTTAGGTTGACAAGATAATAAAATTAATGGGTTAAAACCCTCCTTTTACAAATGTTGAATTTGTATACGTCCACACTAACGTGGCATGCAAAATTCACGGTGTTTGAGGTGTTTGTGAATTTAAATAATATTGTTTGAGGAATCAATATTTTTTTAAAATTCAAAAGTTTTTGACCAAATATTTGATCAAAGACAGATCAACTATTAATTTTATTCGTCATAAAGTAAAGTTGACGAGATAATAAAATTATTGAATAAAATCTCCTCTTCGATTTTGTATACACAAAATTCTTGGAAATTTTAAGGAGTTGATCTTGACCAAATATTTTTCTGATTCTCAGGATTTAAAATGTTTGTCAATCCGTAATAGTCATACTATAGAAAAGACTTAGTAGTCCCAATTGTAATGATTGGAAATAGGACTTGGACATTAAGGTTGACTGTCTTCTTAGAACTAAGAACAATATAGGTGTATTTAATTCATTAGTTGAAACATGTTTAGTGGTGTTATCTACCAGAACCTGGAGTGTAGATACAGATGTCATCAATCATGTCCGCAATTCATTGCAGGGTTCCAGGAAACCCGGCAACTAAATGAAATTAAAACACCGTCCACATGGGCACTACTGTAAAAATGGTAGCTGTTGCAGTGGGAGATGTTTATCTTTTGATAAGAATAAAACATGGATTTTTGAGTAATTGTCTTTACGTACCAAGTTTAGAAAGAACTAGTTTTCAGTTTCTAAACTATTCAAAGAACTTGATATTTTGCCTCTTTTAATAACAAAGTTGTTATTAAGAAAAAGAGGGAAGTTATCTGTTCTGGTACGTTGGTTGACAATTTATAAATCCAATAACTCTCACGATACAACAAATGAAAATTAGTAACACATCTTCTAATTTTAAGAGAAAGCAACCTTCGGAAATGAACCATTAATATCTTTGGCATCTAAGGCTAGGTTATATTAACTTGAGTAGGATTCATTGGTAGCTGATGAACTTTTGGGTTCATTAGTAGTGGAAATCTTTCCAACCTGCGAGTCTTACTTGGAAGGAAAAATAACCAAGAAGCTTTTAAGTCTAAGGGGTATGGAGTCAAAGATATGTTGAAATTGGTTCATTCTGATTTGTGTGATCCTATGACTATCCAGACAAGAGGTAGTATTGAATATTTCGTCTATTTTATAGACAACTATTCAAGATACAAATAAATTTACTTAATGTACCGCAAGACTAAGTACTTTGATTAGTTCAAATAGTACAAGGCTGATGCGGAGAAATGTTAAAGTAAAAGTCACTATGGTAAGAACATAGTGGCAAGTACCTCTTGGGAGAATTTAGGAGTCACTTATCAGAAGTAGGGATTCAATCCCAACTAACTGCACCTGGTACACCCCAACAGAATGGTGAAGAAAAAGGAAGGTATAGGACTCTTATGGAAATAAGTAGATTGATGAGTTATTTAGAATATTACCAAAATCATTTTTAGGATATACTCTGGAAACGGAAGTGAATATAGTACCTTCCAAAGTCAGAACTCTCTACTCATATAGAATTGTTGAATAGGCATAAGCCTATTTCGAAGCATATTCGGATACGGGTAGTCCAGCACATATGCTGAAGAGAGACAATGATAAGTTGGACAGGAATTCACTTGTTTGTGGGTTATCCTAGAGAAATGAAAGTAGGTTTATAGTCTTAAAAATCAGAAGGTCATTGTTAGCATCAATGACCGATTTTTAGAAAAGGACTATGTAATAAACCACGTGCCCATAAGAAAATTTATTCTTAAGGAAATATTAAAAGGCATGTCTAATCTAGTACCAACTGTACAAGATGAGATATCATAAGGAAACTGTAACACGTATCACAAATGATACACAATTCCAGAAAAGTGCCTTGTCGTAGTGGGAGGGTTGTTAAGCAACCTAGAAAGATTCATGTTTTGGGAGAGTTTTTTGGACTCGATCCCTGGAGGACATGAACCTGATCTCCGGATATATGACGAAACACTCCAAGATAAAGATGCAATATCTTGGCAAAGAGTAATGAATAAAATTAGAATATATGTATTCTAATAAAATCTGAAGCTTGTAGAACCACCAAATGGTGTAAAAGCCTTTGGGTATAAAAGGTCTATAATAGGAAAAGAGGATAGCGGGAAGGTAGAAACTTTCAAAGCAAGGCTAGATGAAAAGGAAACTTTTCACCGGTAGCCATGCTTAAGTCTATCCAGTTCTTTTATCTATTTGGTAAGTGGATGTCAAGACAGCATTCCTTAATGGAAGTCTTGAAGAAAGCATCCATATAAAGCAACCAGAAGGGTTCATTGCAAAGGGCTAAGAGCATCTTGTGTGCAAGCTCAATCAGTCTATGGACTGATACAAAGCTTCAAGGTCTTGGAACATCCAGTTTATCAAAGTAATCCAGACCTTTGCGTAACTGGATAAGTCTTGTGTATACAAAAGGTGTGATGGAAGCGTGGTGGTATTTCTTGTACTATACGTAGATAACATTTTTGGTAGTTGGAAACAATATCAAAATGTTATCAGAAGTAAGGGTATGGTTGTCCAAACAATTCGATATAAAAGACTTGGAAGAATGTATATATTCTTGAGATCAAAGTAATAAGGGATCGCAAGAAAAGAATATTTTACTTATTCCTAGCTTCATACATCAAAAAAATCCTTGCTCGTTTTAAGCATGCAATACTCCAAGAAAGGTTTCTTACTTTTTAGGATGGAGTAACTTTATCTAAAGATATGTCTCTGTAGACATCAAAGGATATAAAGGAAATAAAGGCAGTTCTTTATGCTTCGGCTATCGGAAGCCTAATGTATGCTATGCACGAGATCAGAAATTTGTTTTACCAAGGGCATAGTTAGCAGATATCAAAGTAACCCTAGACAAGGACATTGGACTGCAGTAAAGCATATATTAAAGTACCTTAGAGGCGCTAGAGATTATATGCTAGCTTACAAGGCAGTTAATTTGGTCCCTGTGGGTTACACGGATTTTGACTTCCAATCGGATAGGGACAATAATAAGTCGACCTCGGGGTTTTGTGTTTACTTTAGGAGGAAAAGTCATAACTATGGAAAAGTGATAAGCATAGGTGTTTTTTCTGGACTCCACCATAGAAGCTGAGTATATGGCAAGCCTCTGAGGTAGCCATAAAAGCTGAATGACTTAATTACCTCAAGATAGATTTAGATATGATTTCTAGTTTGTCCAAAGATTATTACAATTTATTGTAATAATAATGGTGCAGTAACAAACTCGAAGAAACCATGAGTCTATAAGGCAATAAAACACAATAGAGCGCAAGTACTACCCAATATAAGAAATTATATAACGAGGAGAAGTTGTTGCCGCCTAGATTGCATCAGATGATAACCTAAGGTCCTTAAGGCAAGAGCTTTTTGAAAGGCTTGGGAATCAGATGTATGGCAGCAGATATGGCAGCTTAGTCTTTTAGTATAAGTGGGAGATTGTTAGAGTGTATACTAAAAGCCTAGCTTTTGGTATGAACATTTATCTAGAAATAAGAATCACATTGGTCAAATGTCTACATTTATGATAAATGTAGTTGCTCAATTAATTTATATTGTAGATAACATGGTGTGTGGTGTCACACACAGAAGATCATGTTATCGGTTCCTTATAAATTATAAACAGTGGCTCACGACCAAGATGGAAAGGAACAAACCATTGAAAGGTCGTAGTGTAATTAGGTATTAGTTTATCTTAACTATATAATTATACTAGTACACTTAGAGTGTATTGAGTAGGACCATTTGAGGTCATTCCTTTTGTACTGACTTTATAAAGGAACAAAGACCTCAGTTATTATGGAAGTGTGTGCTCTTAATCCTAATATAATAACAAGCACATATATTTGATATTTATTTCTTTAATTTATCAATGGGTGAGATTTAGTTCAATAAATCAATAAGCCCGATAAGTTGGGAAATGATATCACTTATAGTGTGTGTTGTTGATTATAAAAGGAAACTGTGTCCTAGTGATCTAGGTTGAGAATGTCCCCAAGAGGAGCTCATAAGGATTGTCATGTTAAACCCTGCAGGTGGACTTAGTCCGACATGACGATGAAGTTGAGTGGTACTACTCTTGGAGCTAGATATTAATTAAGTGAGTTGTCAGTAACTTACTTAATTAGTGGACATTTGTTATCTTAAACACAGGGAGACTAACATACTCATAATAAGAAGGAGCCCAAAATGTAATTTGGGATTGGTGCGGTAGTTCAATAATAGTTCTCTAGTGGAATGAATTATTATTGATAAAATTAAGTTGTGTGTTCGGGGCGAGCACGGGATGCTTAATTTTATCGGGAGACCAAAACCAATTCCTCCTCTCGGTCCCTATCGTAGCCTCTTAATTATAGAGTACTATACCCACCTATACCCACCTTCTTACCCATCCTATAGGGGCCGGCCAAGCTAGCTTGGAGACCAAGCTAGGGTCGACCATGGGTATGTTCATGGGTGAATTCATGTGGCCGTCCCTATTAAAATAAAAAGGAATTTTAATTTTAAAATTTTTCTTATGTGGATAATATAATTTAAAAGAGAGTTTAAAAATTTAAATCCTTCCTTTTATAAGATTCTACAAAAGATTAAGAGAAGAGTTAAAATCTCTTTCCTTATTTGTAGATTAAAAGGTTGATTTTAATTTTGGTAAAAACTTTCCTTTTAATTATATTCATGATTTAAAAGAAAGTTTAAAAATTCTCTTTTATTAGTTTCTACAAAAGATTAAGAAAAGATTTGATATCTTTCCTTATTTGTAGATTAAAAGAGATTTTAATTTTTTGGAGATAACTTTCTTTTTATTCACATGTTTAAAAGAAAGATTTTAATTTATAAAATTTCCTTTTTATTAACCAATCATGAAGGGATTAAAATTATTGGAGAAATTTTTATAAATTTCTAGAAACAAATTAGGAAGTTTTAATTTTTGTTTTAATTAAAACTCTCCTTGTTTTGGGGAAAGAGGTGGCCGGCCAAATAAATTGGAGAAGAGAAAATTATTTTTAATTAAATAAATTTTCTTTTTCATGGCAAAAGAATTAAGGAAGTTTTTATTTAATTTTCCTTATTTGCCAAGACCAAGGATTATAAAGAGGGGGTAGAGGAGGCTAATGGTGAACGACTCTATTCTTTTTCTTCCTCTCTTTTCTTCCTTGGTGTGGTCGGCCCCTAGAGGTTCCCCTTCTCCTTCTCTCTTCTCTTTCTTTTGGCCGAGACTTCATCATCTCTTGGAGGCATAGAAGTGGCCAGATCTAGCTTGGAGAAAAGGAGAGAAAGAAGTCTTGTTTCTAGCATCCCTTGGAGCATGGTGGTGGTGGCCGAACCTCTTCATCCTAGGAGAAGTTTTGATGGCCGAAACTTGTAAGGAAGAAGAAGGTGCTAGGTGGTTCTCATCTCGGAAGATCGTTGCCCACACAACATCCGAGGTTAGAAGAGGAATACGGTAGAAGATCAAGAGGTCTTTCTAAAAGGTATAACTAGTAATTTTTCTTTCCGCATCATACTAGTTATTTTTGGAAATAATACTAAATACAAGAGGCATACGATTCTAGTGTTTCGAATTTGTTTTCGATATAGTGTTCTTTTGTTTTTCTTTTCCTTGTGATTTGATTGTTCTTTTCGGTTGACCTAAAGTTATTTTAGGAAATTAAATATTAACTTTCCTTAAAAGGTTTTGTCTAGTCGGTGGTGGTTGCTCCCATATCCAAGAAGGCCATGTGCCTCGCCACGTCAGTACTGGGAACCAATTTTGGAAATTAATATTTAATGGAATTAATAACTCAGGTGATTTGGATCAAACGTGTTAAGTTCCGCAGGAGATCCAAGTCAAAACCTAAAAGAACAAATAAATTAAGTTTTGGATCAAACGTGTTAAGTTCCGCAGGCGATCCAAAATTTAATTTAAAAGAACACATGGTAGCTAGGAAAAGGTTCAGACCTTTGTACAAAATTTTTGTACAGTGGAAACTCTAGATTTTCCGAGTAGCAACCAACAATGAGAAGCTACAGTGTTGGCGTCAACTGGCTACAGTCCTCGCGTCAAGAACAGGGGAGCGCGGTCTGCTCCGGCGATCTTCCTCCTCGATTCATTCCACCGCCGGCGAGCTGCTGAGGTCAAGGGCGTTTCCCTTCCTCCGGTCATCACCCATCTTCAAGTCGGCGACGCCATTTCCCCCATCTGATTTCTATTTCTGCCGCGATTCCTGTGCGAAGAAGAAGTGGAGAAGCAACTAGATTCGATCTGGTTTCCTGATCTTTAAGCCGGCGATCTTCTTCCTTGGAGTTTCGCACCCATCTTAACCATCAGGAGTGTTTGTTTCTGACTAATCTGATTTCTACACCATTTCCAGCAGCATCTGCCAGTTTCAGAGATTGTTAGTTTGATTTCTCCTCGTCTGCAATATCTTGACATCTTCGTCAAGATCAGTGAGTACTCGGGAATGCCCAGCTCACTTTGGTTCATCACTCTCCCCAATCTCCATTACTGCATTTTGTTTTGTTCTATTTCTAGTTCAAGTTTGAGATTTGTGCCCGTTTAATTCTGTAGATTTACATTGCTTGAGTTAGCTGAATTCTTAGATCTGTTTCTTTTCTTTGATTTTGCTGTATGCTTGTTGAATCTCTGCGTCTAGATTTGAAGTGTTCGGTAAGTTGTTCTTGAATCGATTACATCTACTGTTCATCCGAATTCAAGTTCTTGTTTCAGTAATTGGCTGAATCTGATTAGGTTTTGTTCTTGTTTAGTATTGTTGGTTTCTTATCTGCTCAGTTGCATGAATCTGAATAGATCTTCTATCATTTGACAAATGGTGGTTTGATCCATTGAATTGATCTTTTGTTCTTGTCTTGTTCTTATTTTACTCTTGTTTAGTTTCTAATTTGTTTGGATCTGTTAATGATGAAATTCATAGCATAATGTGACAATATGTTGTGGGTTCATGATTAATAGATAGATAGATAGGATTTCTTCCATTGCGTTAGATTTAGTTTCATACTTGTCTTGCTATTTCATTCTTTAATCCAAGAAGTCAATAAAACCCAAAAACCCCAAGAGAAATAACAATTCAATCCTAAAATATTAAGCATTGGCTACATTCATTGGGAGACGACCCGAGTTATCTCTATGCTACATTAGTGTAGAATGAATTCGGTCACTTAATTCTTTTGATACCCATTTCACGACAAAATCGGGCTTATCAAAATTGGCGCCGTTGCCGGGGAATGTAGCGGTGTTTGATACCTTGGGATTGTTTCTTTTTCTTTTTACATAAAAATTTGAAAAAAATTGTTGCAATTGCTTTCATGTTCATATATCCATGTGTTTGATATTATATGCTCCTGTGTCTTCTGATTTTATTTGCTAGTGTTTCAGTGTAAGAGCAGGAAATTTCTTTAACCATGGATCCATATTATCAGTACTATCAGCCTCAGACTTGGTTCTATCAGCCTGAACATCAGTACTACCCACCTGTGGATCAATCAAATTTCAGGTACGAGGTTACACATAGTCAGTCTACTGAGCCATATCCAGCATATCAAGGGCTACAAGAAGTTCAAAATGATTATATAGCTATGCGGAAAAAGATTCGTGGTATTCAACAATTCGAGGAGGAGACATTGCATGAATATTGGAAAAGATTCAAGGAACTTTGCTCCAGTTGTCCTCAACATCAAATTAGTGATCAAATGCTTGTCCTACATTTTTATGATGGGCTTTCGCCGTTTGATTTGTACATGGTGGATAAAGCTAGTGGGGGGCCCTTGATTGACAAAACACCTGATGAAGCTATGAAACTTTTGGAAACCATGGCAGCCAACCCTCAGCAATTTAGAAATGGACAACTAGTTACCATAAGAGTTGATGAGATTATTCCTACGGATGTAGAGGTGCCTGAGCAGAGGAATTGTAGTGTTTTTGACAGACCTGATCTTGATTTTATTACTTCACAGGACTCCTCTAATATTTCTTGTTATGATTCTGTAGTTGTAAGAATTTCTGACTCTACTGATACTGTTTTTGTAGATGTTGTTGATGATGCAGGTACTGATGTAGATGATGATGTAAGTGTAGGGGATTGCGCAGTGGAAGCAATACCCCAAGAATCACCTGAACCAGATGTTGATGATGAGAGTGTAGGGACTTATGCTGTGGAAGCAGAGCCCCAAGAATCACTTCCCTTAGATACACTACCTGAGCCAGAGTCTGAGCTATTATCTGATGATAAGGAGGTCACAGTCACCATTCCAGAACCTCCAGGTACCTTCCAACATGACAAGGTTAGTATTTCCTGTAATTCATTAGAAGATCTTATAAATGTACCATTAATTGATTTTGTTGGATGTGATATATTCTTTGAACCATGTAATGTAAACACTGATATTTTCCCATACTTGCAAGAGGTGTTGTCTTCCTTTGGCTTTGTAGGTCGCCGTAGGCTTCCAAAATTGTTGCTCCATCTAAACCGCCTCCGACCTCCAGGAAGAATTTTCAAAGGAAAAATGTTGGATGAAGTGGACTTGACTGCAACTACAATTATTCCACTTCCAATTTGGATTTTGCACCTCAACCGACTCCAACCACCAGGAAAGACCATTTCATTACCGGCATGGATTCTACTTCTGAACCGTCTTCAGCCGCCAGGAATAAAGGGGAGTTCGTTCCTTGTTTTTTTTTTCTTTTTGTTTTCCACTTTCTTTTACTTTTATACTTTACATTTGCATTGATTTCATATTTTGCATTTTGTTTAGTACATAGCATCTCATTTGGAATAAAATTCTCCATGAAATTTTTCTAGTTATACTTTTAAGATGGTAAAAGCTTCTTAAATTTGATCATCAATTTTAGGTCATATGACATGATTGAATACTCTACTTACATGATATTGGTTAGTGCGGTGGTGGATTCCATTTTGATTAATTGAGTTTGATTGCCAAAAATTACCTAGAGAGGACCACTTTAAGCCTATACTTAATTATTCTTTTGTGTGGCATGCACTCACAACAATTGAAACTCTAGAACTTGCTTAGTTTCTTTTCAAAGTCACAATAGCATGTGTATGCATGGAAATGAAGGATAATTTTTCATTCTTGTTCCCTCATCATTTCTCATCTCTTACCCTATAATTCTCTTAATACATTTTCCTCTTGCATTTTATCCTTTTATTACCTTTGCTTGCTCTATTTTGTTGAGAGTTTGGATTAAGTGCTTGATGAATTAACTTGACTAGATGGACAAAAGAGTAAGTGTGGGGGAAGATTGGTATATATTTGAGGATGATGAAGGTTTTAGATGGCTTTGTGAGAATTGATCTGTGATTTTCAAGCATGACATGGAAATGACAAGAGCTTTTCAGTTGTATGATTTATTGGAATTGTTAGAGCATTATCAAGTGCCCTAATTGCCTAAGGCAGTGAGGTTTACTGATAGACACAGTACACTAAATGAGTGTTGCTATTGGGAGGCAATAATGAAGTGAATAACTTCGTGGAAAGAATAGTGATACTTAAGTGCAGAAATCAAAATTTTTTGATTTCTAGTATTGCTGCAAATTGCAGAAACAGAATAAGCAGTGAAGAACTTGGAATTTTGTATCAATTAACTGTCAAGCTTCTTATTCAGCTCCTATATTAGTAAGAGACTTAAGCAAAGCCTTTGTTATCTCATTGACGAGTCGCATTCCTCTTTATCCAAGTTGTCCACAGAACATATATATCTAAGGACAGAACTGCAAAAGTGGAAGCTGCAGAGAAGCAAATTTGCATTTGATGTTTCAGTTTTAAATGCTTTGAGCTAAATTCTTTTTGTTAAAGATGCAAGGGCTATGGTTGTTGCTGTTAAACTTTGTTTGGGTCATTGCTGATGCAAGATGAATGAAAACTTCAAGTTTTTAGAAGAAAGGTGACATTTTTAAAAAAAATGTGGTGTTTTGTGCACTGCATGGTGGAATTTCAGGGAATATAAGTTTTGGATTTGTGTTGAATTGAGTTGGCTGAAATTTTATGAGAGGAAACTAATGTATCAATAACATCAAAATCTGATGATGTGTTTCTGATATTGTTATTGAGTTCTTGGAACTCCATTGAGCTTGAATCATAGTTCTGATTTCCTGAATGGCATACTTGTCAAAACTGAATCTGATTTCCAGAGAACAAAGCTGCGTTAACAGAACGTGTCAGATTTAGAAATCCCCACACTTATAGATCAAAATCAAAGGTCAGATTTAGAAATCAGTTCCATACTCAACTCAGGGAATTTCTACATTTCAGGAACTAAGATGGTACAAAGGAAGTGTATCAAATTCAAGCTTAAAGAATTCAGATTGTGTGTTGGACTGTTTGCAGCATGAGAAAGCTCAAAATGGAGCTGAAATTTTGTGCCATTGCAAGAGAAGAGGTTAAGTATGAATGTCAGTCAAGTGCAGAAGAAGATGTCTATAAATTCAGAGCTTGCATTAATCAGGAAACAATTTTTATTTGGCACAAGATGGAATTGTGTGGAGTCTAATACAGTCCTAGGTTCTTGGTCTTTGCCATTTCTGGATTTGATACAATGTGCAGTAGTGCAGTTATGCCAACTTCTCAATACATTTGTTTATCAGGAAAAGCTGTAATGAACTGAATTTTTGCTGGATTTGAGTACATGTATCAATAAGTACAAGTTTAGTGCCAGTTCTATATGCTGTTTTTAATGAGTAACATTATGATTTCAAGATCGAAACCTGAGGTATCTCAATTCAATGAGCTCCTACCTATTGAAGTCTGATTAACAGAGAATTCTGTTGTAAAACTTAGCTGCAGGATTTTTGCAGTGTGTTAGGTAGGAGAAGAGAACTTAACTTGATTTTCCAGAAGTGGATTCTGAAATTCAGTCCAGGAACTGAAAAATTGCTGTTGTAATTCTGCATTTATTGAAATGCATTTCTTTCTTAGATTCTTTTTGCTAGCCCTGATTTGTGCCAACTTTTCAATCCAGTTCTAATTTGGTGCAAAGAAGATGAAGCTGTTCTGAATTCTGCAGAGGACTAAATTTTCTGTCATGCATGGAAATTTGAAGTTGAATCTCTTATATGAATTCAGTGCTGTTATCAGAGGATGAAAGTTGGGCAGCAAAGCTCTTTGATCTGGAGCCTTAATATGAAGAATGATTCCTGGAATTCTGGAGCTGCAATTCTTTAATTTCCTGCTGAATTCTAATTCATATTCCAGCAACCGAATTCTGAAACTGCTGCTGTGATTGGAGTTGTTGGAACTAAGCATATTGCAACTGAATTTTGCTGGTATTGAATTCTAGATTGATGATCACAAAACAGAATTCAGAATGAAGAATCTGATCAGTGAGGTTTTGAAGCTGAAGTTAGTAACACAAAGGTTGAGTATTAAGTTGAGGGCACATTGTATCAAGGTTATTGGATAGCTATTCAATTGAATAAGAGTTTGGTTTAATCTTTTGTTTACTCATTGACAAATGGTATTCAAGTTTCAATAGTTGGAAATCTGGAAAATTCTTGTAGATTGGATTTGAAACAATCTGTGGTAGAAATTGTAAGGTGGGAAATCAATTAAAGAAAAAGGAAGTTTACATTACTTGAATCAAAAGGATTTAATCAACAAGAATTAAAATGGAAACAAAAAGAAACAATGAAAGTGAATGAAATGGCAAAAGAAAAGTATTTAATGAAGAGAATGAGAGTATGGAAGGAATACAAAATCTGTAGCAGCAGATGTTAGGGTCTGGATTCCAATTACAGAAACAGAAACATTTTATGAATTTGCTTGCAGAAGAAGAAGCAGTAAGCAAGTAACAGAATTCAGTTCTGGATGCAGAAACTATAAAGAGTGAATAAGATTGCTGATGAGATGAGAATCTCCACGGCAGGATATTGGTGGCATATTGAGTTTAAATTCTTGGCAAACTACAGCTGCAAGAAGGAAAAGAACTGAAGGGAATCATTGTTTTTAATGTGCTAAACAGAAATACAGAAAACTGGAAATCAGAATTCAGCTTTAGATTGCTATCATGAGTATACCAAAATGCTACGAGTAGCTTACAAAACAATGAAGAAAAACAGTGAAGCTATGGTATTTTTAGTAACATATGGTGTTTTTGGATTTCGTTGTCTTCTACAAACTGAATGGACAGATTTATTAAATTTGTTGCTGAAAGTAGGAATAGGTAGTTAATTTCTGCAATCTGTTGCTATCAGTTCTGAAGTGAGTGCAGAATGTATATTGCAGTTTCAGTTCTTAAACCATGTACAGTTGATGCAACTCTCAAGAGGTTTGATATCTGAAGGATAGATCTACACAAAATAGAAAAAAAAAAGGAAGCTGCAGATTCTACACTGTCTGGAATTCTGAAATTGTATCTGACTTATACATAACTGCAGGGATGAAATAAAAATCTGTGATACTCAAGTGCAGAAATGATTTGTCTATAGCCTTTATAATGCCTTATCCTAATTACTGGAAAGACAAATTGTTGTTAGGATTTGTTTCTTTAATATGTCATATGATAAATTCTGTTGCAAGTTTCTGAACAGCAAGAGTTCATGTGTACCATTGAAATTGATTGCATCATTTCATCTACACATGGTAGATTCAAATTTCTAATGTTAGTTTTGCTGTTTTCTGAAGTTGATGATGGGAATTTGATTTCTAAATTGTAGTTGGTTCGAGAGCAGTAACAGAACAAGAAAATCTGCAGAAAGAGAAATAGTGGTTGAAAGTGTATCAAATACATTGGATTCATGTGGTGTTTCATTGTCCGAGACGGCCAATGCTCTAAGTGTGGGGGAGGGAACTCTTCCTCATAAGTTGAATTGAGATTGTTTAAATTTCAAGTGATGGAATGAAGTGGAAAAACAGTGAAGTGAAAAATAATTGTGAAATGGCACATCAAAAGAGTGTATCAAATGTGAAGAAAGAGTATCAAGAATTTTGGATTGTCATCAAATTTAAGGGGAGGTTAGCTTGGTATTTTGAATTGATAAAAACAAATGGTATTCATCTCTTTACGCATCAAAATGGTCAACTCATCAAGTTATTCTTTCAATGCTCTCAATTCTTCATTGATTCCTTTTCTTTGGCCTATTACATTCATTTCACTTAGTTTTTCTTAATTTTATTGCAATTTTCAATAAATCCTTTTGATTCATGTATGCTATGTTTATAGTGGTGGAGAATTAGAAAATAAGCAAGCTTATGGTAGTGAAATGTTGTGAGTGACATTGAGTGAGCTCTACTAAAATACATATTTTTGAGTGTGAGGGCTAGAATAGGTGAGTACCTTGTGAGATTGCATCTTGCTTAGTTTTTCAATTGGATTGAAATCACCATACCTACTGATTATTGTTTGGATTGAATTCATGATTGTTTGTGATCTTTAGATGGTCTTAGTTAAATTCCTATTACTATCTTCTAGGTATTGCTAGGGAATTATTGTGGAGATGTTTGTTTTAGTTGTTTCTTTGTTTTGTTTGTTTGCCCGGGACGTGCAAGAATAAGTGTGGGGGAATTTGATAACCATCATTTTGTCATAACATTTTGATCCATATAGGCATACATTTTAATCTTCTCATATGTTAAAGTCATGTTTACACCATGTTTCATGAGTTAGAGCCATTTATGGACCTAATTGCAAATTATATCATATTTGTGGTTTCTATGCTAATATTTGGTTATATTCTTTGTAGGCATCAAGGGATCATGGATCCGAGATTGATCAAACCAGATTGAACTCAAATCTGAGCTTGAATGGGAAGATCAAGCTTTGAAGCTACATGAACCATTCATTCAAGATCAAGAGAGATCTGAACCACCCATTGGAGATCTAGTTCATCCGAGCTAGGAGAGAATAGATCAGGTCCCTTGATGAAGATTTGCACCTTTGGATCAGATTTAGATCAAGATTCACCGTTGGATCAGAGGCGGGATGATCACAGCCGTCCATCACAGAACTGAGATTAAATTTAAAGGGATGAGAAGCTACAGTGTTGGCGTCAACTGGCTACAGTCCTCGCGTCAAGAACAGGGGAGCGCGGTCTGCTCCGGCGATCTTCCTCCTCGATTCATTCCACCGCCGGCGAGCTGCTGAGGTCAAGGGCGTTTCCCTTCCTCCGGTCATCACCCATCTTTTCCCCCATCTGATTTCTATTTCTGCCGCGATTCCTGTGCGAAGAAGAAGTGGAGAAGCAACTAGATTCGATCTGGTTTCCTGATCTTTAAGCCGGCGATCTTCTTCCTTGGAGTTTCGCACCCATCTTAACCATCAGGAGTGTTTGTTTCTGACTAATCTGATTTCTACACCATTTCCAGCCGCATCTGCCAGTTTCAGAGATCGTTAGTTTGATTTCTCCTCGTCTGCAATATCTTGACATCTTCGTCAAGATCAGTGAGTACTCGGGAATGCCCAGCTCACTTTGGTTCATCACTCTCCCCAATCTCCATTACTGCATTTTGTTTTGTTCTATTTCTAGTTCAAGTTTGAGATTTGTGCCCGTTTAATTCTGTAGATTTACATTCCTTGAGTTAGCTGAATTCTTAGATCTGTTTCTTTTCTTTGATTTTGCTGTATGCTTGTTGAATCTCTGCGTCTAGATTTGAAGTGTTCGGTAAGTTGTTCTTGAATCGATTACATCTACTGTTCATCCGAATTCAAGTTCTTGTTTCAGTAATTGGCTGAATCTGATTAGGTTTTGTTCTTGTTTAGTATTGTTGGTTTCTTATCTGCTCAGTTGCATGAATCTGAATAGATCTTCTATCATCTGACAAATGGTGGTTTGATCCATTGAATTGATCTTTTGTTCTTGTCTTGTTCTTATTTTACTCTTGTTTAGTTTCTAATTTGTTTGGATCTGTTAATGATGAAATTCATAGCATAATGTGACAATATGTTGTGGGTTCATGATTAATAGATAGATAGATAGGATTTCTTCCATTGCGTTAGATTTAGTTTCATACTTGTCTTGCTATTTCATTCTTTAATCCAAGAAGTCAATAAAACCCAAAAACCCCAAGAGAAATAACAATTCAATCCTAAAATATTAAGCATTGGCTACATTCATTGGGAGACGACCCGAGTTATCTCTATGCTACATTAGTGTAGAATGAATTCGGTCACTTAATTCTTTTGATACCCATTTCAAGACAAAATCGGGCTTATCATAAACAAAGACACTTTAAATCGACTAGGTGAGGCAATCCTAAAGAAGTGTGAGGTTGAGTGGGCATTTTTATATTTTGGTCTCCCTCTAATAATAGTGGCTCCCTCTACGTCTAGTGACTCATATATCCTGCTTGCAAAAAGGTACCACTCGATTGCTCTAGTTTTGTCAAAACGACCAATGCTCGAGCGGGTCATTGACAAGCCTCGAGCTTTCTCTGCTCGAGCAAAAGAGCCAATGGTCGTGGTTTGTCCCTCGGCCGAGCCTCTCATTTCAAGGCCAATTAGTACATCTCCCATGCCTTTATCCACACAATAGCAACGACTGGCGGTGCCAATTCCCTGTCCCTCATCTTCCGTCTGTTCAACCCTACTCACGGGCCCTACTCGAGGCACTCCCTCAAGGCCATAGTCTCTTGCTGATCCAGAGTGCCAATCCCAATATACTTTTGGCATGTCGTCCCAATAGGGAATGACTTCCGCTTTCTCCTCATATGGGGTAGTGAAGCTGCAAGAATCACTGGCTGATTCTTGGACAAGTGAGAGGAAATGTCTGAGGGACCTTTCTAACTTTGAGGGCGCAAATGAGTATGCTCGGACTGCCACTTCGGTAAGTTTGTGATATTTCTTTCATTAGGTATAACACTTCCCCATAACATTTCTTGATGCTACTCTTTTTAGTTTTATGCTACTGGGCTAAATATAAGCCACCTAGTGGTGGACTTGGAGAGAGATAATAAGATCTTGAAAGAGCGTGTCTAGGAATTAGAGCTCTCTGCATCCAAACTGAGCGAGGAGATGACCTATATGCATAAGAAAGTAGCTAACCAAGCCCAGTTGCTATTGGGTATGGAGAATACCTTGAAGGATTTCCAACAAATGGTGGATTCTCAAATGGAAAGAAAGAAATTAGAAGCCCTGTTGAACTCTAGTGAATCCCGACTCCGAGCAACAACTTTTGTAAAAGACAAGGCCTTATCCAACTTGGACAAAAAGATCACTCTGTTGGAGGAAATAAGAATTTATCACGCCTTGGGATCAATCAAATAAACCAAAGAATTATCTTTTAAAGATATGTTGATCCTGGAACAATAGTGCAACTTGGACACGTAAGAATCCTGGTTAGAATTACTACAGGCCAAACTAGATTCTGCTAAGTCCCAGCTATCGTTTTACAAGGCCGAAGAGGACGAACGTTTTGAGAAGAGACGAAAAGCTTATCTCGAATCTCGAGAGTTCAGTGTAATATTTAGTGATCGGATTGTAAGAACGCTCACTCTTGGAGCTGAAGGGGTGCTTTAACAGTTAAAGAGGGCGACTACCTATCGATAGAGCCTCCTCCATGATTCATAATCACCATTGACTTCTCAAGGAGCTCCTCAAAGATCTTTTGGGTAAATTTGACTGAATATGTAACATGATTTTCTATATGCCTTATAATTGCTATAAAGAATGGAACTTAATGTGAAACATATATTGATCATTGATTCATTATAGAATCATACCTATTTTTGTGTATTTTTTCCATTTGTTAATGCTTCCCTCATGAGATAAAATTCGAATAAGTGCTTCCTCTTAAGAAAGACCCACTAATCCAGAAATTAAGAGGTTAGATATATAAGTACTCATAATAATAACAATGAGTTGAATGATAATCCGAGCGACATAACATAGAATGGAACAATCATACTGGTAATATTGAGGAGATTGGGTGGAAGAATTATCTAGATTGAGGCAAGAATTTAATATTTAGCTGTATGAGCCTGCCTACTTGTAATGTTTATTAAATGATGTAAGTAAGTCGGGCGAAATAAATTTATTATTTCTTGAGCGACATTATTTAGCCGAATGAGAAATTGACTTAGGTGGAATATGAATAGGATACACACGAGAGTACGCTCACTTGCAGCTTGGTCGAATAGCTCGAGAGCTTGGAAAAATATAAGCGCGAGGGCATGCTCGCTTATAACTCGGTCTGGTGCTCGAGAGTCTAGAAAAATATAGATGCTCACTTATAACTCTGCCTGGTGCTCGGGAGTCTAGAAAGATATAGACATAGGGCATGCTCGCTTATAACCCGCCTAGTGCTTGGGAATCTGGAAAAATATAGGTGCGAGAGTATGCTCGCTTATGATCTAGCATGATGCTCAGGAGTCTGAGAGTTGGCGCGAGAGCACACTCATTTATAATTCGTCCGGATGCTCTGGAGTTTAGGACTCAGCGCAAGAGCATGCTCACTTATAACTCAGTCGGATGCTCGAGAGTCTAAAAAAAATATAAGCACGAGAGCATGCTAGCTTATAACCCGACTTGATGCTCAGGAGTTTGGGACTTGGCGCGAGAGCATGCTCGCTTATAACCCGGCCTGATACTCGGGTGTTTGGGAGTTGGCATGAGATCATGCTCAGTTATAACCTGGCTTGATGCTTAGGAGTCTGGGACTTGATGCAAAATCATGCTTGCTTATAATCTGGCCATGCTTGGGAGTCTAAGACTTGGCACGAGAGCATGCTCGCTTATAACCCGGTCGGATGCTCAAGAATCTGAGACATGGCGCGAGAGCATGCTCGATTATAACTCGGCTTGGTGTTCGAGAGTCTAGAGTATAGAGCTTTTTGAGATAAGTCCGTCTGCATTTTTCATTAAGTGCAAATATTCAACATGCTACATTAATGTATTATAAGCGTACTCTCAAGTCCTATAGGGCTACAGATAATTTATGCTCCAGGGCTGCTCCAACCTTTTCCCATCTACATTCTCAAGATAATAGGAGTCCGAGGTAAGTTTTTGTACCACCTTGTATGGTCCGCTCCACTGTGGCTCCAACTTGTTGATATCTTCGACCGGCTTGATACACTTCCAGACCAGGTGGCCTACTTGAAGAAAATCTTGGAATATTACCCTTCTATTATAATTTTGTTTTATTCTTTGGTGGTAGGCCTTTAGCCGGGCGACTGCCTTGTCTCTGATTTCTTCTATCAAATCAAGCTCCATGAGGCGCTGGCCGTCATTGTCTTCGTCATATAATTACCTCTGATCGGACTCCACGCCAACTTTGATCAAGGCAATTGCTCCACCACTGTAAATACGATGAAAAGGTGTTATACCTGTTGCTTCACGAGGAGTAGTGCGATAAGCCCACAACATACTAGATAATTCGTCAACCCAAATCCCTCTAACACGATCAAGCTTGGTTTTGAATCCTCTAATAATTTCTCTATTAGTTACTTTGGCATGGCTATTACTTTGTAGGTAAGCCACAGATGTAAAGGCCTGTAAAATTCTTTAGCTTGAACACTAGCCTCGAATTTTCTGCCCCTAGAACTATCTTCCATTATCTGAAACAAGCTTATGTGGAATGCCGAACCAAAACACGATGTTTTCACAAAGGAATTTGATTACCATCTACTTGGTTATCTTAGCCAGTATCTTAGCCTCCATCCACTTAGAAAAATGGCCTACCGTTAGTAGCAATAATTTTTTTTGAGCGGGTGTTGTCCATGCCCCATTGATCGAACGTACCAAAAACAATTGAGGCCTTCAATAACTTTGTAGGGTAGTGCGGAATATTCTAGTGCTTTTTACATGACAAGCAAGTTGTTATCAATTGAGAAGCATCAACCTATAGAGTGGGCTAAAAATATTCGACCAGTAATATCTTCCGGGCGATCGACCAACTACTTACATGGTTTTCGCATGAACCTTGATGCACTTTTTATAGAATATATTACACATCCTTGGGGTCGACACATTTGAGCAATGGTTGGGAGAAAGCTCATTTGTAGAGATTTTCCCCGATCAAAGTGAATCGATCAACTCTTTTTTTGATCATCTTAGCTTACTCTGTGTTGGTAGGTAAGGAAACGCCTTGTTGAAGAAATGTGATTAATGACGTTCTCCAATCGGTCTGTAGTTCTAGCTCGGTCTGCGTTTTGATGTGAGCGACTAATAACATCTGTTCCACAGGTTTGTCCAGAGTCCATGAGACTATGATGAAGGCCAATTTAGCTAAATCATCTGCTATTCTCTGACCGGAGAATCTTTTGTATAGGTACTTCCTTGAACTCAATTTTAAGCTTGTCAAATGTTTTTGTATATAATTTGAGCCGCTTGTTATTGATTTCAAAATTACCCAATAACTGCTTAGCGACTACCTGAGAATCTAAATAGATTAAGACTCGGCCAGTGCCCACATATTGAGTTGTCTGCAGGTCAGCTATCAATGCTTCATACTCAGTTTCTTTATTGGTAGCCCGGTAGTTTAGGCTAATGGACAATTACATCTTGCCCTCCCTTGGTGATATCATGAGAATTCCTTTTCTGTTGTCATGTTGGGTGGATGATCTATCCACACATACCTTCCAAGTTTCTTCCGCCTCAGGTTTTTTGTACTTCTGTTATAAAATCATCTAAGGCTTTGGCTTTGGTGGCCGCTTAGGGTTGATATTAAATAGCACATTCACTAAGCTTCATTGTCCACTTAACCAATCTCCTTGAAGCTTTTGGATTGATAAGCACTCGACCCAACGCACTATTAGTATGTACAATGATTGGATAAAAAGGAAGTAGGGGCATAACTTGTGAGCATCTAAAACTAATCCATATGCTAATTTCTCGAGTGTGGTGTAGAGACACTCGTCACTTTTCAATAAATGACTTAAAAAGTATACAGGTTGTTGATCTTTTCTTTCCCGCCTCACCAACATTGACCCAACGACATGCTCATTAGCAGACAAGTAAACCCACAAAGGCTCGCCTGCCATTGGTTTAACAAGTATGGGCATGGTAGATAAATAATTTTTTAACTCTTCAAATGCCTTGTCGCAGTTGACATCCCATTGAAATTTTGTTGCCCGACAAAGCATCTTGAAGAAGGGCAAGCTCTAGTTGGCCGAACGTGAGATGAAGCATGACAATGCTGTGATCCGGCTGGTCAAACGCTGCGCCTCCTTAAGATTGTGTGGAGGAGCCATGTCTTGTAGAGTTTTCACTTTGTTAGGGTTAACTTCAATTCTCCGCTCGGCCATAATGTAACCCAGGAAGTGTCTGCTCTTTGTTCCGAACAGGCACTTCTTGGGGTTGAGCTTTAATCCATACTACCTTAAAGTCTGGCAGGTTTCTTCGACACCTATGCACTAATTGGCCTGAGTGGCCGTTCAAAGGGATCTGATAAGGATGTCGTCAACGTAAACCTCCATATTCTGCCCAATTACTTCGGAAACACTTTGTTCTTGAGTCGTTGGTAAGTTGCTCCTACATTCTTTAGTCCGAATGACATAACATTATAACAATATGTTCCTTCAATAGTTATGAAGCTAACTTTTTCCTAGTCGTCCTTGGCGAGCGAGACTTAATGATAACCCTGGTATACATCCAACATGTAAATTAATTCACAACCAGAGGTTGAGTCTACCACCTGGTCGATCTGAGGCAGTAGATAATAATCTTTGGGGCATACTTTGTTGAGGTCTTTGAAGTCAATGCAGACCCTCCATTTATTTCCTGGCTTAGATACCAGGATGACGTTTGGTAGCCAGCTCGGGAACTACAACTCTTGAATATAGTCGACCTCTAATAGCTTGTCCACCTCCACCCGAATGATTTTATGCTAGTTGACTTTAAAGTCTCTTTTCCTTTGTTTGACCAGCTTAGCATCCGGGTAGACGTGGAGCACATATTCCAGGACGATTAGTGAGATGCCTTTGATTTCCTTGGGCATCCACGCGAAAACATTATTATTGCACATGAGACATACAATCAGCTTTGTCTTAAGCTCTAGAGTCAGATTGACAGCTATTTGGGTGGTTTCTTCTGGATGACCTGGCTTAATCTGTCCTCCTCGTTCTCTTCATAGTCAAGTGTAGGAAGCGCCTCATGAATAGTGTTGACCTCCATCCTTTGAATCTTCTATACGGCATTGGCCATCGTCTTGATGATATTCACATAGCACTTGTGTGCTACTAGTTGATTTTCTTTGACTTCCCTGACCTGATCATCCAAGGGAAACTTTATTTTTTCGCAGAAGGTTGAAATAACTGCTCGGAACTCATTTAGGGTCGGTTGACCCAAAATGACGTTGTATGCTGAGGGCGCGTCTACCATAATAAAAGTCAAGCGGCTCATCCTCATTAAAGGCTCCTCTCCTAAGGATATGACCAACTTTATTTGGTTAAGCGGCTAAACTTCGTTGTTGGTGAAACCATATAGTGGTGTCATCGTGAGCTAAAGTTTGCTTGGCTCGAGCTGCAGCAAATCGAATGCTTGCCTGCTTGAAGATGATGTTGATCGAGTTGCCTGTATCAACAAAAGTACGATGAATATTATAATTGGCTATGATAGCCTTAATTATTAAATCATTAACATTGGGTACTTTGACCCCTTTAAATCTTTGGGACCGAAGCCTACTTTGAGCTACAATCGACTGCGTATATTTTTAGTCACTGGGCATGCGACTTTCTAGCACAATTGGAGTCTCCATCGGTCGGGTCTCCAACAATCATACCAATATCTCCCCGGGCGGTGTTATTGCAATTTTCTTCTTGTTGCGTCGAGAGTTGCTCCGGCTAGACTCGGGCGGGGGCCTGAGTGCATTGTCAAGCGGTGCCCTGGTAGTCTTATCTAGGAGGCTCGTTCGACCTTTGATATGGTCGGCGACGAGGAGACAGTGAGCATCAACGGTACCCTTAGTTAGCCACTTTGCGTTGGGCAAGATTGTAATGGTAATAGTCTTGAGTGCCATGCATTGTCAAGCAATGATATGTGCAGAATCTGGGTGGAGCCTATCTAAGAGACTCGGGGCATTCCACCCGCTTGGCCCAAATGTTGTAAAACTTGGGGTCGAGGCTCTGGATGACGGAGCGAGGAGGGGGGGAGGGGGGGGGGGAGGGGGGCTCTCGGCGCTCGAGAGCTGAGGGTCGAGGCGGGGACTATGACCTCCTTCTGAGTGGATTATACTTCTTCCGCATTAATATACTCGATTGCTCGACCGAGTAGATGATTGAAGTCCCAGGTGGGCTTCCTGATCAGGGAACAGAAAAAATCACCGTCGATGAGCCCTTGAGAAAAGGAGCTCATTAAAATTTCTAGGGTAGCTGAAGGGACATTTATGGCTACCTAATTGAACTTCTTGATGTAGGCCCTGAAGCATCTCTTTAGGCCCCTGTGTGAGCGAAAAGAGGCTCAAGGCAATTTTCTGGTACCGACGGCTGCTAGCGAAATTATGAAGAAAATCTTTGTGTAAATCTTTAAAACTACAGATGGATTTGTTAGGAAGCCGCTTGAACCACCTTTGTGCTGAGTTAGAGAGTGTAGTGAGGAGCACTTGACACTTTACATTGTCCGTATACTAGTGAAGAGGGGCGACATTTTCGAATTTAAGGAGGTGATCTTCTAGGTCAGTTGACCCTGCATATTCCCCTATCGCTAGGGGACAGTAATGTTTTGACAGTTTGTCCTCCAGCACCTTTTGGGAGAACGAAATGTTGACTCGCTCCGAGGACCTGTTGGTCATTAGGGCTTTCCCTTTGCGTATATCATGCATGGGTGCATCCCAGAAGATGATGCTTGGGGCAATTCCTCTCGGCCCATATGCTCAGGCGAAGTACAAAATAGCGCTCGGTGGCATGCAATTGGTGAGGGTGGCACGAGTGGTAGATGAACTAGTGGGACATAGGGCAACACCAAGTCAATCGCTGAAGGAATAGGCTGGTGTTGGACAAGGAGCCAAGCCTTGTTGCGAGTGACCCTTTAACTGCCACCTCCCCTTGAGTTGGATCACTATTTTACCTTGACTTTGACTACCATATCATCTTAACTTCAACCTTCATATCATCTTGAAACCCACGTTTAACACCCCGTATCATCCCTATTTCATAAACAACGATTCTCTAATTAGTTAACGTCCCCTTGGATAGTCGAGTTAAGTCTAATTTCTATTTATAAATTAACTAATATTATAAATAATGAATATTTTATATAGTATTTAATAACATATTATTTTTTAAATAAATATTTTAATATTTATAAATTTTTATTTAAAATTATCAAGCTAGTGTGTATCTGAAAGAGCTTAATGGCATGGATTTTGCTTGGCATAACTCATCTAAAGTCATGCCCACTGGCTTATCTAGATATTTTGGAAAATAAGAGATAATTTTTATAGATTTCTTAATATCACAACTCATATACATTACTGAAAGAAATGGACAGCAATCACCATGTTGTTTCGTTCCATTACTTTTCTAGTAGGATGTTGACAAATTGTTGACTTATGTAGCCATTCTGCATTCTTCCAATTAATTGCATTCACACAATTCTTTCAGTTTCTCGAACACAAGTTCATTGACTAGACTTTTTGCTCTACCATCTTTTTAAGTTTTTGAATTTAAGGTGTTAAATTGAAATTGAGTGTTTTATTATAATTAAGTTGCATCAACTCTAAAAGGCAATACAACAGGAGCAAACAGAGGAATCATTCAGCTTAAGCTTCCATTGCCAAGATGAAGCTCTTTCTTTTTGGCTTCTTGGAAATAGTAGCAGCAACACTCTTCTTTCTTGCCCAGTCCTCATCATCTTCTGGTATGTTTAAGAAAGAAATTTTAGTTCAGAATTAAAGCATTACATAAGATTCTATTAATTTATTTATTTCAGTAATTTATATTTAACTTTATCAAATATTTACCATATTTTGAAAGGATAGAAAATCAAAATAGCATCTCTTCTACAGTTTAAAATTGTTGAAAAGTCACTTCATCTATAATTTTCTATTGGAAATACCCTTCTGTGCTCTATTTTAGAGCTCTTTTATACAAAAAGAACTTCAAAGTGATGCTATTTTGATCAAAACTAAGTCAAAATAATTCTAAAGTACAACTTCTTTAATTTTAATCAAAACCGAATCAAAACAACTCTAAATTACAGTTTCTTTAGTCAAATTTGGAGTTATTTTAGTTAAAAAGAAATTTTAAGATGGAACTACTTTGGTCAAAGTTAAGTAGCTTTAAGACGAAGCACATAAAGTATTTTGAACAAAATATTATTGGTAGTGTACTGTTTTAATATTTTTTAAAAAAAATAGAATTCTTTTAATGATAATGATAATAAAACTGCTTTTTAATTTTTACCCTTTAAAATTTATCAATTAATAAATTACTTTTTAAAATATCCCTTGACCTAACTCGCTGGATTGAGCCAGCTAGTCTTTTTGGCAAAGCAGAGCATTTGAGCCACTAGTCTTTCAAGTCGGATTGAGTTAACCAGTCTTCCTAGTAATGTAGAGAATCTGACCCGTCAGTCTTCCAGGTCGGGTCAAGCTGGCCAGTCTTCTTGGCAAAGCAAAGAATATGACCTGCCAGTCTTCCAGGCTGAGTGAGCCAGTCAATTTTTTTTGGCAGAGTAGAGCATTCGACCCGCCAGTCTTCGAGGTCGAGTCAAGCTAACCAGTCTTCTTGGTAGAGCAAAGATTCCAATCAGCCAGTCTTCCAAGCCAGGTCAAGCCAGCTAGTCTTCATGGCAAAGCAAAGTATCCAACCCACCAGTCTTCCAGACCGGGTCAAGCTAGCTAGTCTTTCTGGCAGAGTAAAAAATCTGACCTCCAGCTTGAACTCCTTCTGCCGTCAACATCCTTACCCTCTCCTCGACTCATCTGTCACTCGGTTCCCCCGGCTCCGCTGTCCCCTAGCTCTGTGCCATCCTCCAACTCCACACCATCGCCTCCGGCTCCGTGCCATCGCCTCGGCTCCGTGCCATTGCCTCCGGCTCTGTGCCATTTCCGGTCTGTTCTTGTGGGTTCGGTATGCTTTATATTTGATCTTTATGTTCTTCATTACAATATTATTTATCTTCTATCACCGAAGGCTGACTTGAGTGTTAGAGTGTCATACCGGGACAACCCTTGGTTTATTTTCTAACAACCTTGTAGGCACCATTAACCGAAGACTTTTGGACACCTTCAACTCTTCATTTTTTGGGGGTCCAACGACTCAGTCAAGATGCATGGAAAATAGCTTATTACACCCTCCTCCTTTGGGTCATAGAGACTTAGTCAATATTCCAGTCGCATCACTGGCATCTTCTTAGCTTCCGGATGAGATCAGTAGTCAATTAGTTAGTTAGCTAAAAATACTTTGGGTAAGTTGATAGTCCTCTAAAGTTAGATATGTTAGCAATGAATATGGACATATTTAAGGAATATCCATTTCCATTCTATAGAAATTTGAGATCTCTGTTGTAGTTATGCTTATTTCAGGAGCCCCGATTTTTACAGTTCGTACCTAAATTATATGAAGAGATATACATTATAAGATCAATTTATAGTCAATCTCCAAATATATAAGAAGTGGGAGGAATTTTTTCTTTGAAAATATATGTCCGTTAGAAATTGAACCGGTATCCTATTATTCTAGATCTATCCCAATTTGATATCTCCCGTGCTTGTAAGAGAAGCCATGCAAGTACAATGTTACTCATTTGAAATATCAGTGGACTACTAGGGTTTGATCCATAATATCTTAGGCAAAGCTGGTGAATAAGCATTTTGAGAAATAAAATTGTTTAATAATATATATACCGTCTTACATATTTACAGAAAAGCTAGTTTAATTTCATCCTTAAATAAAATATATTTATTTATGTATAATTTTACTACGTGTGATACAGGAGATACAATGATTCAGAACCTCACTCTTGTCAATGGACAGACCTTGACATCGACAGGAGAATTGTTCCAACTGGGCTTCTTCAGTCTAGATAATAGTTCAGCGATGGGATACTTGGGAATCTGGTACTGCGATCTCACACCACAAGAAGGCACTGTAGTATGGATCGCCAATCGGAACAATTCTGTCAACACATCCATGGCATCCTTCAACCTCACTTCCGATGGAAATCTAATCTTATTTGAGGAAGACAGAATAGTTTGGTCGACGGGAACGAGATCCACAGGACTCAATTCTACACACTTGCAGCTTTTAGAATCTGGAAACCTCGTGCTGAACGACAGCAACTCGATTCTATGGCAGAGCTTTGAGGACTCGAACGACATTGACACGTATCTCCCTGGCATGAAGCTCGGATTTGACAACCGGACCAACACTTCATGGCAGCAAGTGTCATGGAAGAACCTCACGGATCCTTCTCCGGGAGACTACATTCATGTGAGTCTTGCTCAACCTATTCCGGATTTGTTCACGTTGCACAGATCCGCCAAGTACTATCGAAGCGGCCTATGGAACGGAAATGGTTCAATCGGCCATCCATCAATGGTGAGAAGACAGGTAGCAAGCTCAGTGAGTTTCACGTTTGTGCTCAACCAGAATGAGACCTACTATATGGCTAATTACACGACCTCGCCGACGCCGGTGCTGTCGCGGTCAGTGTTGTGCGTCAATGGAACCTTCCAGCGTTGGTTTCTTGAAACGGGTGGCAAGGGAGAGTGGCAACTCCTGTGGTCGTTTCCGGAGGACGACTGCGATATTTACAATCACTGCGGTCGCAACAGCGTGTGCACCAAGTCATATGATGGTGTCTACTGCCAGTGCTTGGACGGGTTCGTAAAGATTGCAGAGAACGGATGCCAGAGGGAGAAGCCTTTGAATTACTCGTCGAACAACCAGTTTTCTAAGGCGCAGAACATGAAGGTCCCCGACACTGAGAACGCTACGCCAAGAGGAAAAATGAGTCTCGATGACTGCAAGAATTTGTGCTCGAGTGATTCCTCCTGCGTGGCGTATGCGGTGATCAGTGGGTCTTATGGATGCATAACTTGGCCTGGTGATCTGTTGGATCTCAGGACTTTTGATGATGGAGGAGGAGAAGATTTATACATTCGACTAGCAGGTACACTAATTAATTATTCACAGAATTGGATCATCGGAGTGCAATTGATCAAACATCTGTCTTCTATTTTAATTTCCTTCCAGAATCATCCACAAAGAAGCAGGCGTAGGTGGCGATAGTCATTCCGCTGTTACTCGGATTTTTTCTTCTATGTTGTGTTGGCGGCGTACTCGATTGGAGGAAGAGAAACAGAGCGTCAACCAGATTGCTATTGCAATTGCCAAATATAAAGGAAGGTAATGAATCCGCAATTGCCACTGAGTTTTTAATTACATTTGTTTGTGAGAATGTAATGTTGATCATGGTGTTCAATTCACTCTCGCAGGTGACTCGGTGAGTACTCGTGATGATGTATCAGAGTCGAGGTCGATCGCGATCGACTCTGAGGATTCTTGTCAGCATAATACTGATAAAGGAGTAGGTGAGTTCCTCCTCTTCTTCCTCACTGCTCATGCATACACTGCATTATTATGCAGTTACTCCTAACGTTCATTTATTAGCTCATTATCTGATTACAGAGTTTTGTTGAAACCTACGTATTTCTTCATTTCTTTCTCTATTTTTTCGAAATCCCAGATCACGATGGAGGAATTATACTGATTAAGGGGTGTGATCTTTGTGCCAGGCATGATCAACACATTGGGGTTACTACCTTCCTACGATTTGGGGACAATAAAAACTGCAACAAATAATTTCTCTGATAGAAACAAACTGGGAGAAGGTGGATTTGGTGTTGTTTGCATGGTAAGAAGAATTCCAGTATCCCCCAAAAAAAGGAGCCAACCTTTTAGACCAACATATATGAAATAAATAGTTCATTTTGCCAGGGTCAATTGGAAGATGGACAAAAGATTGCGGTCAAAAAATTGTCAAGAAACCCCTCACAAGGCCCAAATGAGTTCCAAAATGAACTTTCACTGATAGCCAAGTTACAACATAGAAACCTTGTTCGTCTTTTGGGTTGTTGCATCGAAGACATGGAGAGAATTATCATTCTTGAATACATGGAAAACAAGAGTTTAGACGCCTTCATCTATGGTAAATATGTTTTCCGAAATAAGCTAATTCCATCACTTCATAAATGGTTAGATATTTATCTTCATTTATATAGCTAATCATATGAAAATGACTCAAGATAAAACAAAAAGTTCCTTGCTAAATTGGCAAAAACGTCTCGAGGTTATAATTGGGATTGCTCGAGGACTTTTGTACCTGCATCAAGACTCTATCTTGAGAGTCATTCATCGTGATCTTAAACCAAGTAATATCCTTCTTGATAAGGACATGATTCCAAAGATTTCAGATTTTGGCATTGCAAGGATAT
Organism: Zingiber officinale; assembly: GCF_018446385.1. NCBI lineage: Eukaryota > Viridiplantae > Streptophyta > Magnoliopsida > Zingiberales > Zingiberaceae > Zingiber > Zingiber officinale. The sequence continues at coordinate 88,511,458 of NC_055992.1, read as the reverse complement.
TTGAAGGTGATAGAGCTCTTGAGGATGAAACCAATAGACCTATTGGAACATTGTAAGTTAATTCTTCAAGCTACATTTAGTCTCTCACAAATCATAAATCATTTTCGTTTTCTAGTATAGAATAAAGCTAACGTTCACGTTCTTAAATATAGTGGATATATGGCCCCTGAGTACTTGTCATATTGACAATTCTCATTTAAATCCGACGTATTTAGTTTCGGTGTTATAGTACTAGAAATCTTGAGCGGCAAGAAGAATCGAACATTCAGTCAAACAAATTCCAATTTGAACCTTTTACAACATGTAAGTTTATCTTGAAAACATGCATGCTTTTATCTTCCTAAATGGTATAGAATTCAAAATTTTATTTTTATGTGATCACAGGCTTATAAGCTTTGGAAGGAAGGTAGATCCTTGGAGATTCTCGATGATGTAGTAAATTGCCCATATCCAACAATCAAAATTTTACGTTGCATTCGAATGGCTCTTTTGTGCGTACAAGATAATTATAAAGATAGACCAACAATGACAGAGGTAGTGATGATGTTAGCAAGTGATGAGCAACTTCTAACTCCACTCAAGCAACCTACAATAACATCAACTTATAGTGAAGGAGATTGCTCTACTAAAGAAATGAGCATCACCATCACAGGTCGATGAATTGATGCAATGTGTGTCCTTCACTTATTTGAATCACGTTGAACATATATCGAAGTATGTACAAGTTTTGGACGTCTACAAAACGGTAAACATAAATCTGGATTTTAACAAACATTTGGTATACTCGAGCCCAATGCCCTCAAAACAACGTCTATTTCGAGCTTGCCATAGGAGGTATACCATGCAAGTGATTGCAAAGAATCTCGCCTTTGTGAGCTGGCTCTTGCCTCTATACTGCTTATTCATGACAAGCAGCAGCCTAGGCGCTGTGGTGATGTCTGGACGGATGCTGAGCCACCGTCCAACTCTGGTCCATCGCTGTTCGCTGACGGGGCGTCGGAAAAAACACGTGAGCAAGCGATTCATCGGCCTGCTGACAGAGCGGGCAGTTTTTGCTTGGCTCATATGGAATCTGGTCCTTTGTCCTCAACTGCCAGTGTACTAAAAGCCAAAAACAGAATCCGTACTTGGGCAGAATATGCATGCAGGTCTTATAAATTATTTTCGCCCAAAGCTGAAGCCAACCTCTCGGCCTGTACAAGTCGTAGGCTTTCGTTGCACCTTGCTTTTCACCAACATACCATTCGATCAGTTTCATGTTGCTGCGCCATGTCCACCGGCCTTTGTACGTGCAAATCGTGAATATGCAGTAGCCTTTTGGCCAAGTTGGCATGTAAACTTATTCTAAAAATAAATTAACTTCTTTAAATATAAGAACAGTGTTAAGAACAACTTAATTTCATCAACCAACCATATATAAGTAAGATGCCCAAATCAATTTGACTTCATTTGACTCTTTATCAACTAAGCAAAGTTTAATTATCTTACTAAGTTCAATGAAACTCTTTACAACAAGAAAATAACAAAATCTAATTATCTTGTGTTTAATGATGTGATGTAATTGTAGAAGAATGTAAAAGCATGAATTTAAGTGTATAAATAAGGACTTGTATGACGATGAAAGTATGTAGTAAACATTTCTCTTAATGGAGTCTTTCTCTCATCCTTATACTTTGTTACAAAGTCTGTCCTACATTCTTATTTTCTCATCCTAGTTCCACCAAAATTTCAACAAATTTGGTATCAGAGCCATATATACCAATGACTTTGACGAGTTGCCTACAAGTGCCAAAATTAACCAAAGACAACTACAGAATGTAGAGCATACAAATGGAGATTCTATTAGGTTCCCTTGATGTATGAGACCTTGTGAAGACTGGTTATACTATAGCCGAAACAAACGATGGGAATGAGCAAGCTCTTAAGGCGATGAAGAAAAGAGAGAAGAAGGATTTATTCACTATCTATCAAGGAGTAGATGAAGCCGCTTTTGAGTTAATTGCTTTAGCAACAACATCACAAGAGGCTTGGGAGATATTGAAGACAACATGTGATGGAATAGATAAAGTAAAAAAGATTCGCTTACAAGCCCTACAAGCTCAATTTGAAGTAGTACAACAAGAGACTTCATAAATAATCTTTAATTATTTCTCCCGAGTTATCTCTATTGTTCATCAAATGAGAAGAAATGGCGCGAAGCTAAATGATGTTCGAGTCGTTGAAAAAATCTTAAGATTTTTAGACTCAAAGTTTGATTTCATAGTTGTGGCGATCGAGGAATCAAAAGGTTTGGAGGTGATGCTATGGAAGAGCTTATGGGATCCCTTCCAGCATACGAACAAAAAATATTAAAGAAAAGTGAAGGAAGAACTTTGGACTAAACACTCCAAGCTAAAGTATCATTCAAGTAGAATGAATCATCCAGAGGAGGTCCTCAGCGAGGAAGGACTTTTACATGGAGAGGAAGAGATGGTCATACTTCTAACTCCAATTGGCACACTCAAAATCAAAATGATGAAAATAAAGAACATGGACATGGAAGAGGTCATGGTGGAAGCCAAGATCAAGGCCATGGACGAGGTAGAAACACTAGATGGAGATACGATAAAACTAAATCTCAATGTCGTATTTCCAAGAAGTATGGTAATTACTATAATGAATGTTGGTATAATGCTAACAATAAAAAAGAACAAGTGAACCTTGTCAATAAGGAAGTGGACAATAAAGGAATAGTATTGTTGATGGCATGCGATGGGCCAGAATCTGTCCAACCTATTACATGGTTCCTAGATACAGGAGCATCAGACCACATGTATGGGAGAAAGGAGTTTTTCACAAAGTTTTATAAGAGGTTAATAGGCAATATCACCTTCGAAGATCTATCACAAAGGCCAATTAAAGGAAAAGGTGAAATTGTATTTGAATTGCAAAATGGAAAGAAGGTATGCATCTCATATGTTTATTATATTCCTGATATAAAAAATAATCTTTTGAGCATTGGTTAATTATCGAAGAAAGGATATGATATACAAATGAAGGACTTGACTCTTAGTATTTGTGACAAAAGTAATAATCTTATTACTCATGTCACAATGACCAAAAAGAGAATATTCCCACTTAAGTTAAGCATCAATGAAGAGAATTGCTTCAAGGAAAGCACTATGGATAGTTCCACTCTTTGGCATCTTCAATATGGGCATCTAAACTTTGAAGCATTAAAGTACTTTCAAAAAATAACATGGTATTTGGATTGTCAAAGATTGAAAGTTCCAACCATCTATGTGAAATATGAGTTATAGAAAAGCAACAGAGGAAGCCATTTAAAAAGTACAATATGAGGCGAGATGTTGTGCACTCTGATATTTGTGGAACTTGTGCACTCTGATATTTGTGGACCCATCAAACCTATCTCTTTCAGAGGAAACAAGTATTTCTTAACTTTCAGTGATGATTATAGTGGAAAAACTTGGGTATATATGTTGAAAGAGAAGAAATAAGTTTTCACCAAATTTAAGTAATTTAAAATTTTGGTTGAAAAATAAAGTGGATATTAGATAAAATGTCTGTGAACTGATCGAGGAGGTGAGTGCACCTCGTTAGAGTCTAAAAATTTTTGCAAAGAAAATAGTATTCTTTGTCAACTCACAATGCCTCAAACACCACAACAAATGGTGTTTCAGAAAGAAAAAATTGAACTATTCTAAATATGGCTTGATGTATGTTGAAAGAGAAAAATGTCCCAAAAAAATTTTAGGAAGATGTTGTTGCATGTGCTATATATTTATTGAACATGTTTCCCACTAAAAGAATGGGAGACATCACCCTGGAGGAAGCTTGGAGTTTACGCAAACCAAAGATGGATCATCTTCGTATTTTTTGGAGCGTAACATATGCAAAAGTACAAGAAGAGAAGCAAACAAAACTTGAAAATAAAAGTCAGAAGTATTCTCTTGGATTATTGTGAGAATGCTAGTGGATACAAATTATACAATCCCATAACTCGAAAGCTCATGGTATCAAGGGATGTGAAATTTGATGAAGAACAAACATGGAATTGGAACAACAACAATAATGATGACATGAAGCAAATCTCATTTGAAGAAGATTATAAAGAGAAGAAAGACAAGTAAGGAGAGAGAGAAGAAGTATCATCATGCTAATAAGTTGATACTCAGTCAGAAAGTGATTATCCAAGCAGTCCAATTGTGAAAAAGATGAAGAGCATCCAAGATATATATGACTCCAGCCGAGTGATTGATGATGACTTTGTTCTTAATAATTTGTGTCTATTTGCAGGATATGATCCTATAACTTATGAAGAATCCTCCAAGGATACAAAGTGGAGAAAAGCAATGGAAGAAGAGATTCATACTATAAAGAAAAATAATACATGGGAGCTCACTTCATTTCCGCAATGACACAAAGCTATTAAAGTCAAATGAGTGTTCAAAATAAAGACAAATGCAAAATGAGAAGTTGAAAGGAACAAAGTAAGGATGGTTGCTAAAGAATACAAGCAACAGTATGAGATTGACTATGAAGAAGTCTTCACACCAATAGCCCAGCTTGAAACCATAAGACTATTCATCTCTCTTACAACTCAAAGAAGCTAGTCGGATGAGCAGTCAGGCCGAGCGAGAGGTCGGTCGGGTGAAGCAGACAGATCGTCAGGCGAAGCAGACAAATTAGTCAGGCGAGCACACTGAAAGAGTGGTCGTGCGAGCGTACTAAGCGAATTGAGGCCTGCGATGAATGCAATTTTCTTGAAATAGATTCGCCCCACCTCCGACTGTACTTCGAGACTTTCTCGAGTCATCTGTCTCCCAGGATACAATGGTGAACCATGATTCCCACCAAGCACTGATGGTTATGACGAACTCAAATGTACCCAACTGCTATCACGTGCACTCTGCCGAGCAAGAGATGCACGACAGAGGAGGAGGGTAATGTAGGTGGAGAGCTTCAGCTTTTCACGTGTGTAACCTTTTGCCTATGGTCGCAACCTCCTTATATAGGAGCTCAAGACCAAAGGACAACATTAATCATTATTCTCCAGCTGTGAAACGCCAACGCTTCACTCGGCTGCATTAATCTTTTTTTAATGCATTCGTTACACAAACAGCAAAATGGTTTACGTGGCAAAATGTTAGTTGTTCCACCTGGGCAAATTTTGCCCCTACCGGTCGGGCATTTGACGCGCACAAGTCATACCCGCACACGAGTCAACATGGTTTAATGCAATTCAGACCTTGAATTTGTACTCCCCCCCTTGCGCACCCACGTGTGAGAGAGAGTCTCTCCCCATGTAAAATACTGAAAATGGGCGAATCACCATAACATAATTTTTTGAAATTTTTAAAAATTTTCTTGGAATTTTTTTGGAGACCGTATGGTGTCGGTTACGGGGATAAATATTGAGCCCCGGGAAAGCCTGTTTAGGCTACCCCATTTAAGCGAGGAAAAGTTTGCTTTTTCTTTTGTTTTTCCTTTTGTTTTTCTTATTTTCCTCCACCGAGCCCGTGCCCTAGCCCTTCACGTCGTCTCCCCTCTTCCTCGCGTCGAGCCTCCTCTCCGCCCGATCTTTACCGTTTCTCCCCAAACCGCACGCAACGGTTTCTTCTCCCCCCCCCCCCCTCGCGATTAAAGCCATTGGCCAAGGGAAGCTTCGCCTCTTCCTCTTGCCTCTGCCCAACGTCGCCGATCACCTCTCGCGTCGCCCTGGTCGCCACAGCCGACGCCGCTCCGATCTCCGACACCATTGATCGCCGGGTGTCGCTCCTCCTCAGCCCTAGCGTCGACCAATTTCTCCTCTACCCTAGATTTGTCCCTCTCTGCCGCACCTCTGCACAGCATCGCCGCCGCACGGAATTGCGCCGGCCGCCTCCACGCTATGCCCTAGTTTCCAGATGCCGAGTTCTTCCTCTCACTGATCAGGAATAGAGGTAGGTCATGATCTCATTTTCAGTTTATGTTGTGGAGGGATTATTACTTACTTAGTTTTGGTTTATATGGAAAATTAGAGTTTTTAATCTGTTGTGGCTGATCTTGCTTCAGCCGAGGGTTTTTAAGGAGGAGGTTGACTTAGTTTAAGTGGTTGGCATTTGGTAAGTTTTGGATAGATAACGTTGCTGCTGGATTGTGATAGTAACTTCATGGTTGCTTCCTTGATCCTCTTTTATCAGGGCAGTGCGGAGGTTTCCAACAAGAGTAGTGGTGTTTTTTTGAGGATTTTCGTTTTGGATCTTTTCTTTGGTTTTCTTATTATGTTATTGTCTATGTTTTCAGACTTGTATCTTTTTGGCGCTTGGATCTTGTATGGTCCTTTATTATCGATGAGTTTTCATTTGGTATATCTTTTTATATGTCTGCCCGGATGGCAGAAGAGGTAGGTTTGGATGTATGCTAGTGATTTGAGTTTTATGGGTGTAGTTGAGTAGGATATAAGATTTGAGTTTTATGGGTGTAGTTGAGTAGGATATTTGAGATGATTTCCTTATCGTTGCTTAGGTTAGGTTTTCACTATTATACTGCGTGGTTGTCGCTTTTATTTTATTATATATTTTCGGTCGTGTTGGCCTAGTATGGTTATGTTGTAGGAAAATTTCATATTGTCACCCGTACAGAGGAGATGTTGTCAAAATTTCTTCTGGCAGGGACTCTCCCGGGGCGTGACAATTTATTTGGTATCAAAGCCAGGTTCTGATGCTTGGTTTTCGTATTGTTGGTTTTGCGAGTCAAGTTGTTACAAGTATAGGATGTTTGGTTTTAGTATTTTGGATTTTTGAGATAATTTGATACCAATTTATTGGTATCAGAGCGGGTTATGATACCTATTTTTCGTGTTCTAGATTTTAGGGTTAGCCCAAGTTTGCTAGTTAACTTGGGTATTTATTTCGGATTTGTACGAATTTCCGTCAATTTTCTCATCCGAAATTTTGAGGTCAAATTTGGGGACTGGACAGCGATGTAACATCTCCAGACGATAAATAGGTAAAAAGATAATTTTATAATTTTTTTTACTTGTAGTAATATCTAAGTTATAACTTAACATATATGAGGAGAACAACATGTGCAGCTACATCGAGACGTGGTGCTGGACGGCCACGTAAGAGGACTTTGGAATCTTTGGCAACGGACTCACCAGAGATGCCTACTGGGGTTGAGTCTGTCGGTCAGGGACAGACTCAAGATATTGCGAGCGCGCTAGGCTCTCAGACTCTGGTGGCTTCGTTAGAGGTACCCACCCATACCTTATACACTATACCACCCGTGGCAAACCTGATACCTCCACCAATAGAGTCTGCAGCGTACCCGGCACCAGCGCCACCTGGACCTACCGTGTACTCGACACCAGCGACACCCGCACCCCCAGTGCCTACAGCGTACCCAACACTCGCACCAGTGGTACCGGTTACTCCATTTTCGGTACCACCACCTACCGTACCTCCAGCCGCGGCCACCCATATTGACCCTGCAGTACCACCAGTGGTACAACTCCAGCTTATGCAGTAGCACCGGGAGTACCTCCCCCAGTCTATCCAGTGGTACTACCTGTAGGACCGTTGCGGCCGGCTAGAAGGAGATCAGTTAGCCTGCAAAATAAAAATGACTATTCTCGAACTCTTAAACTAACACTTGCATAAGAATATAAAAGCAATAAAACATAAAGAAAGAGACACAAGATATTTACTTGGTTACAACCGGGGAGGTTGTTAATCCAAGGAAGATGATCGCACTAATAACTCGTTCAGGCGTAGAAGCCTCTTACAGTGTTGAAGCACAAAAAGAAAGAAGCTAAACTACAATTTAAGTGCACAAGTGTTGATAGAATGGTCTTCTTAGAATTGTTGAAAAGCTTCTGGACCAAGGCTTTATTTATAGCCTTGGTCGGGGCACTTGGAAGGGTTCTGGGTGCCCTGAGGGGGGGGATAAATTTTATCCTCCAACGTTCAGATCGAGTTTTGACTTGATCTAGTCAACAAATCAGCTCCGGGCTCCCGGAACGGCTCCGGGCGCCCCGGGCTGCTTCGGGCGCCCTGGAGCCCAAAGTCAACTATGGTTGACTTTTTCATCCAGGACCTCTGCTCCGGTTCGGTTCGGCTCGGTCCGGATCTTCTATTCCGGATCCGCTTGCTTGGGTGATCTCTGTTATCCGGAAAAGGGCTCACCCGAACCCAACTTCCGATCTGCTCGAGCAGGCTTCCCTCCGGCTTCTCGTCCCTTGGAATCACCGCGTGCTTCCTTCTCATCCACCAGCGTACTCATCCACAGTTTTCATCCCTTGGTCGCACCCCGTGCCGACTTTCTCGCTAGCTGCATCTCTTGCTCCCCGAGCAATCTTCCGCTCCGGCTTCTCGTCCCTCGGAACCACCGCACGCTTCCTTCTCGTTCGTCGGTGTACTCTTCCACAGTGCCTCGTCCCTCGAACACACCGCGTGCCGTCCTTCTCGCTAGCTATGTCTTCCGCTCGAGTACTTGTGCTCCTAAGCTCCTGCACACTTAGACACAAAGTTAAAAACACACAAGACCTAACTTAACTTGTTGATCACACCAAAACAACCTTGGGGTTCCAACAATCTCCCCCTTTTTGATGTGAGCAACCCAAGTTAAGGTAGGGTAAAAATAGACATAAAAATAAAGTTAACTAAATTTGCAATTAAGTGCAAACAGATAAAATTTTTGAAAATTATGTGTACCTTCCCCTAAACTTATACTTTTTCTTCTCTCCCTTTGATCACATAAAAAATTGGGGTTCTAAGAAAAAATCTAAGGGTAAAAACTTAGAAAATTTTGAGACTTTAAAAAATTTGCAATATATGAACAGTCTCTAAAAAAAAATTTTAAGTAAAAGAAAATTTTCTAAGTAAAACTCTAAGTAAAAGAATTTTTTAAAAAAATACTAACTTAGGCAACTTTGCAAAAATATTTTTTTTTTGAAATTTTTTCTAAGAAAAAAATTTTAAATAGAAATTTCAAATTTCAAAAAAACTTTCAACTTAGGAAATAATAATTTTATTGTATTTTTTTATTTAAACAAAAATTCATTCTCAAGTTATTACCATTTCTCTAATATCATTATGATATCTAAATTTCTATTTTAGTCTATCAAAATTTCTTAAATCACAAATTTTCAGATTTAAAGCGAGCAATATTAAATATGTAGAAAATTATATCATGTTAATTTCTATTATTAGTTTGTCGAGAATCTTTAATCGACAAGCTATTGTTCGAGTTCCTTTTAACTCACTATTATTCAATAATTTTTTAGGTTTTAATTCACAATATTCTTTTGATAAAATAATTTGTAATTCAAAAAAAAAATTAGATTCAAAATTTTTTTTTGGCAATATGCATAATTCTTTCGAAAAAATACTTTGTAATTCACTAAAGTCTTTCAACAATGTTCCTAATTTGCAGAAATCTATTGATAATAGATTTTCTAATTCAAAAAACTCTTTTGATGATTTTTGATTGAATTACTCAAATGATCAGAAGTTGGAGTCTATACCTGACTTACCTTCTTGGCCGTTGATTCTCCCCCTGTTGTGTTGCTTTCTTCCAAAGTCTTTCCCCCTTCATCGATGCTCATTTGGGATGAGCTTTCTGTGTCCTTAGGATGGAATTCGGCTGTCTCGACAGTTTCCTCGTTCTCGGACTGTTCTTATGGTGACTTGGTGTCCATCGAGGAGTTGGATTTGACTTCAGCAGGTTTTTCATAGATCTTCAAGAACTTTTCCCAAAGTTCTTTTACGCCTTTGTACTCTCTGACTCTGTCGAGATCTTCATTTGGTACCACGCTTAGAAGGTGAAATTCAGCCCGCGCATTTGCCATAGACTCCTCACGTTGCTTCTTGGTCTAGAGATATTTCTTGACTTCTTCTCCATTCGTTGTCTTTGGTACTTCATAACCAAATTTCATTACTAAAGAAATACCAAAATCTGAGTTAAGGTATATCTCCATTTTTTGTTTCCAAACAGCAAACTCCCCCTCGAATGCAGGTGGGTAGACGCTAGCTCCGGCCATCACCTTGTTGCTTCGATCAGCGGTTAGTCCTCCTAAAGCACCTCGGCTCTGATACCACTTATAGGACCGTTGTGGCCGGCTAGAAGGGGATCGGTTAGCCTGCAAAATAAAAATGACCTTTCTCGAACTCTTAAACTAACACTTGCATAAGAATATAAAAGCAATAAAACATAAAGGAAGAGACACAAGATATTTACTTGGTTACACCAGAGAGGTTGTTAATCCAAGGAAGATGATCTCACTAATAACTCCTTCAGGCGGAGAAGCCTCTTACAGCGTTGAAGCACAAAAAGAAAGAAGCTAAACTACAATTTAAGGGCACAAGTGTTGACAGAATGATCTTCTTGGAATTGTTGAAAAGCTTCTGGACCAAGGCTTTATTTATAGCTTTGGTCGGGGTGCCTAGAAGGGTTCTGGGTGCCCTGGGGGGGATAAATTTTATCCCCCAACATTTAGATCTAGTTTTGACTTGATCTGGTCAACAAATCAGGTCCAGGTGCCCGAAAGGGTTCCGAGCGCCCTGGGCTGCTTCGGACGCCCCGGAGCCCAAAGTCAACTGCGGTTGACTTTTTCAGCCGGGACCTCTGCTCCAGTTCGGTTCGGCTCAGTCCGGGTCTTTTATTCCGGATCCGCTCGCTTGGGTGATCTCTACTGTCCAGAAAAGGGCTCACCCGAACCCAACTTCTAGTCTGCTCGAGCAGGCTTCCCTTCGGCTTCTCGTCCCTCGGAATCGCCGCGTGCTTCTTTCTCATCCACCAGTGTACTCATCCACAGTCTTCGTCCCTCGGTCGCATTCCGTGCTGACCTTCTCGCTAGCTGCATTTCTTGCTCCCCGAGCAATCTTCCGCTCCGGCTTCTCGTCCCTCGGAACCACCGCACACTTCCTTCTCATCCGTCAGTGTACTCTTCCGCAGCACCTCGTCCCTTGGACGCACCGTGTGCCGTCCTTCTCGCTAGCTGCATCTTCCGCTCGAGTACCTGTGCTCCTAAGCTCCTGCACACTTAGACACAAGGTTAAAAATACACAGGACCTAACTTAACTTGTTGATCACACCAAAACAACCTTGGGGATCCAACACTACCTGTAGCACCAACTCCAGGGATTCCGCCAGTTTCCGCGTCGATCCCTACCCACCTCACTGATATTGTCACGGCACGAGCCCGGATCCCAGCATTGGCAGAGTCGATGAAGAGTTGATTAACACTATTCTGAGGAGAGACTGATCCGAGTGTGGCCTAGTCCTGGATAGAGACTATGGAGCGGACCTTCTTCTACATGGCTTGCTCCGAGTGGGAGAAAGCAGAGTTGGCTGCTTTTCCATTTACGAGATGAGGCCGACACCTGGTGGGATACACAGCGTTCCATCATAGACGAGCAGAATATTACCTGGGCAAGTTTCAGAGAGGCTTTTCAGAGCCGGTATTGCCCACAAGCATATCAGATGACTCGTTGGTAGGATTTTCTGAGTCTACGGCAGAGCAACCGCTCGGTAACAGAGTACAATGCTGAGTTTCATCGGTTCGCCAGGTTTTGTCCAGAATTAGTTGCTGAGGACAGATCTCGCATGCTATAGTTTGTCCAGAGACTGGATGGACATCTGTAAGTAAAGATTATCAGTTTTGGTAATTCTTCCTACATAGAGACACTGGACAGAGCCCTGATGATAGAGTCAGCTCACCAAAGAGCATACCCGGACAAGAAAAAGAAATAGATGGATCGGACATCTAGAGAGATCCAGTAGCCACAGGCTACATAACAACACAGTGGTCACAGTCGGACAGGTCAAGGAACTTGTGGGGCATCTAGTTAGCCTCAGAAGTTGAGGCGGTCTTCATTAGGACGTTTCCGGCCTCCTCAGTAGACCCGAAAATAACCCACCAATGACATCCACTGCGCCCCGTGTGGATCCAGAGAGCACACCACATCAGCCTGCACCCTGGACAGTCAGTTTTCTATTATTGCAAACTGCCTAGGCACATGAGCTGAGATTGTTCGCTGAAGGCTCGACATATTGCTTCAGGAATTTCTGATCATGGAGTTCAGCTTAGTCAGACAGGGACTCAGCGAGGAGGGCATAGAGCCCAAACTTCGCATCGCCAGCAGTGGATAGCTCCCCCTGGAGCAGCTGCGTATGACATGCATGGTAAGGAGCACCCCAGTGCTCTCATAGTACCACAGAGTTCTGTCGTGGGATCCCAATATCAGCTGCAGCCTCAGCCCCTATTCTAGTATCTGCAGCCCCAGCTGCTGGTTCAGTACCAGACGCAGTCCCAACTAGCACTACAGTATCAGTTGCAACCCTTACATCCACCTCTGGCACAGTATCCAGTACCGTCTCAGTGGTAGGCTCCTGCCCAAACGTAGCAGTCGCTGGCAGCACTACCACCTCCTCCTCCGCCAGAGACTGGACGTATTCATATGATCACCAGAGAGGATGTATAGCAGACCGACAGATCCATTTTCCATGGTACGATTTTCATTTATGTCTTATCTGCTGATATGCTGATAGATACTGGTAGCTCACATTCTTTTATATCCCATACCTTTATAAGGGAGATTGGTATATTACCCACTTTTAGACCGCAGCGACTAACCGCCTCCCTACCATCCAGTGATACTTTGTGTTGGTGCAATATCCCTCAGGTCAAGGTTGACCTGGTTGACCAAGCTTGAGTCTTGGTTTGGGTTTCGATGTTTAACAATACAAGGTTGATTGAAGAAGAGTCAAGTAGGTCAAGGATTGACCGGATACTTGACTAGGAAGTCCTAACTGGGATGTTAGGCGAAAAGAGAAGTCCTGGTGAGTGAAGCCAGGCAGAAGAGAAGTCCTAGTGAGTGAAGCTAGGCAGATTGGAAGTCCTGGTGAGTGAAGCCAGGCATGATGAAGAAAAGTCCAAGTAGGTCAAAGGGATTGACCGGATACTTGGCACAAAGAAAAGTCCAAGTAGGTCAAAGAGATTGACCGGATACTTGGCACAAAGAAAAGTCCAAGTAGGTCAAAGGGATTGACCGGGAAAAGTCCAAGTAGGTCAAAGGGATTGACCGGGAAAAGTCCAAGTAGGTCAAAGGGATTGACCGGATACTTGGCACAAAGAAAAGTCCAAGTGGGTCAAAGGGATTGACCGGACACTTGGTGAGGGAGTCCTAGTAGGACAAGGAAGTGACTAGATGCTAGGCATGACGTACCAACAGGTTAAGGTTGACCGAATGTTGGTTTGGGAGGCTTGGGACTTGGTTTTGGGTAAAAATCAAGAGCTGGATCGATTAGTGGATCGATCTAGGCAGTTTACCAGTGCACAGAAAGCCTCTGGATCGATCAGTGGATCGATCCAGAGGTCCCAATCGATCAGTGGATCGATTGGGACGCTGCTGTTTCGCGCGATAAGCGTTGGATCGATCCGTGAATCGATCCAGGCATTTTTTTCAGAGCACAGAGGCACTCTGGATCGATCCGTGGATCTATCCAAAGCCTCCCCGATCGATTGGGAGCATTCCAATCGATCGGGATTCGACCGTTAGCGTCGATTTAAGCCGCAGGCGTTCATTTCCTTCGGCATCGCTTCCACGACAGACCTCAGATCTTCACCAGCGACTCCACAGAGCTCTCCACGCCAGTTCTTGAAGTTCTTGGAGGTTCTTCCAAGTCAAGAGGCGGATCTATTGCAAGAGGAAGAAAGCTAGGACTAGGGTTTTCTTGTACTCATTGTAAGCTTTGTGCTTGTATTTTGTATCCTTTCCCCTTCTTCTTGTAGTGTGAACTTGTAGGGCTTCTCCGCCTTCGGTAGTTACCGAAAATGAGGGTTTTATTAGTGCAGGGTGCGTGAGTAGGTGTGGATCCTTGGACTAGTCACCTCTTGTGAGGTAGATACCAAGTAAACCAACCTTGTTAGCGTTGTGTGGTTTGTTTCTTGTGTTTCCGCTGCGCATCTTTGAAGAAACAAGCAATGCCAACCAGGAAGCACGCGACGAGCTATTCACCCCCCCCCCTCTAGCTACTTTTCGGTCCCAACAAGTGGTATCAGAGTAAAGTTGCTCTTCACCGGAATCATCGCCGGAAGGGGCAAACAAAACAAACAAAGCTAGAGGGTGAAGAAGTTGGAGCAAATTCATCAAAGTCAAAGAATTCAAGAAGCTCAACTTCAAGATGCAATTCCAAGATGGACTTGGATCTGACACACGGGTGCCTCCACCATTCACAATGACAAGCTTCGATCTTTGGAGATCAAGGATCGAAAATTTCTTAATGGTGGAGATAGAGCAATGGTTTGCTCTTATGGAAGGCTTCGAAGCTCCAACGAACTCCAAAGGCAAAGTCCTCAAGAAAAGCAAATGGAGCCCGGAGCAAGTCCAAAGGTGAGAAGCAAATGACAAGGTAACCAAACTATTGATTAATTTATTGCCTAGCACAATTCTATGCAAAATTGGACAATTCAAAGATGCCAAGGAGCTTTGGAGCCAGTTGGCTAAGCTCCATGAAGAACCCTCCACTATACCGAATCAAGAGAAATCTAAAGAGGGCGACTCATTGGAGCAAGACCAAGAGGAGGACTCCGAAGTTGAGAGATGCTCAACTTCCAAAGAAGAAGTCCAAGAAGCTTCATCTTTAGAGGAATGCAATGAAAAGGGCAAGGAGGGAGCATACTCCTTGTTCCATATACAAGATGAAGATGAAGAAGCCTCCACCTCTAGGATTGAGGGGGAGCAGCTTTTGGTGACACCGGATCAAGAAGAAGGAGAAGCCTCCACGTCCGGGTCAAAAGAAGAAGAGGATGAAGAAGCTTCCACCTCCACAAGTAAAGCAAAACCAAATGGAGGAGTATCATCTTCGAATCAAGAGGAAGCTTCTACCTCCGGATCCAAAGGAGTAAGTGTCATCCCTACACAAAAAGGTATAAACATTTCACTTAATAATAAAAATCATATTATATGCTTTGAATGTAGGGAACATGGGCATTACAAGAGAAAATGCCCTAAATTAGCCAAGAAAAAGAGCCAAGTGGCATTAAAGGGCAAGGAGAAGCCCAAGGAGACCATCCCCGGAACAAAGAAGAGCAAGGAGCACATTGTGTGCTTCTCTTGCAATCAGAAGGGGCATTACCGAAGTCAATGCCCTAAAGGGAAGAAGGTGGTCAAGGCTCAAGGAGGAAGCTCAACTTAAGGGGGAGCCTCCAAGGTAAAAAGAAAGGTAACCTTTATTGAGCCTATCCCTTTGAATAATGGTAAAAAGCATGATAGTTCAAGTTTATATCATTTTAATGCTATTTATCATGAAAATAGGAAGCATGATAGCGTTAAGGAAAAACATATAGCTTTTCATGCTAAAACTACCACACCTAGGGTTAGGAAGGTAGATGAAAATCTAGGCAAGAAAACTAAGGGTTTTAGTTATAGGCCTAGAAATAAAAATGCTCATGGGTTTAATGAAAAACCAAAATCTAAGGATTTAATGGTAGAAAATCAAGTCTTGAGGTCAAGGCTTGATAAAATGGAAAAGACCCTAAAAAGGATGAAAAATATCCTAAAAGGGCAAAATGAGCATAGCCTAGGTCTAGGAGCACAAAGGTCATCTAATGGCCATAGAGGTTTGGGATACAAGCCCAAGGCTAAGAAGGATGTGCCCTCTTACCATAGGGTTCCATATAACTATGGAACAAACCCTAGGTCTAGTGGTCAAGTCAAGAATACTAGGGAGGTCATCTCTAAGAGTATTTTTGCAACAAATGTAACTAAGACTTCTAAGAAGTCTAAGAAAGTCACAAACAAGGTCACAAGGGAAGCAATCCCTAGGGTTGACCTAGAAAAGGTGATCAAGGCTTCTAAGAAGCCTAACAAGGTCACTGGGAAGGTATTTAGGGAAGTTATCCCTAGTGAATACCTAGAGCATCCAAGGAGCACCAATAGGTTTTGAGTTCCTAGGAGCATCTTCTCTACCCCATAGATGGGTTAGGGAGTGTCAACTCTAAGAAGAAGGGTAGTTAACCCAACTTTGAAGAAATTGACACTCAAGGAACATTTTCAAAGTTATTATAAATCCTTTAAAATGAAAAGGATTTACATTTACTCTTTGGAAGAGTGAAATGTGCCAAATTTGAGAAGTATTGATGTTAATCTTAATTGACACAATTTAGGAAACATAAGAAATACCAAGTTGGGACTTTGGTATTTTCTTAAGTAATTTAAGGCAAATCTAAGCTTTAATTTAAAGTGCTACTCTTGTGGGAAAATGAAATATGCCAACATTTGAGGAATATGCTTGATTTCAATTGGCATAAATTAATCAAGAGAATTAGAAATGCCAATTTAGGTTTTGGCATTTTCTTAAAGCACTTTTGGGCAATCTAGGTTTAATTTTAACTTAGCTAAGGTTTAAGGACACCTAGATAGGTAATCTAGGTATTTTATTTACGCTAAACCTTGCCATGATTGTTTGCCCATTATATGCCATGACATCATTTTTATTTTTGTATTCATATTTTATTATGAAAAATATAAAAATACCATGTCATGACATACTTACATCATGTAGTTATAGGAATCTTTCTTCTGAAAGCTATTTTCATTTTGATGTATGCCATAACATTATCATGCATTAGTTTATTTCCTTAAAATTAAGGACAAATGGTATTTATAAACAAGTGGAATCAACAAGTAACATCCTTGGTGGATATTTACCACACAAAATGCCTACATAGATATGCATGATTCCTAGATTAGGGCAAAACCAAACTTTACATCTCACAAAGACCTATAAGATGACTTGTATGTGTTTTTAGTGCACATTAGATATAAGTGAGATGTTAGGATGATGAACAAAACTCAATATGTTGATTTAGTGCATTCTTTTGAGTTTTAAATTCATCAAAACACATAGTTATGTGTTTTCCCATCATTGGGAAAGCTAATGTACAAGTCATGTGAATTAAGCTCAAGGAACATGGTGGGATATTGGTTTTGAAAATATTTTTAAAAAAGATTTTGGAAAACCTTGGTGAAGGCTATCTTTTGATAGTAATCATCGTTGAATAGTTAGACATAAACTTGAAGAAAACACTAAAGTTTTTGCAAGTTTTCAAGTTTGTGTCAATCTTTGAAAATATGAATTATTTTCTTAGAAAACTATTTTTCCATGATAAAGTATACCCTAAATAATGTCTAAACAAATTTTTACGATTTTTGGAATTTTGTAAATTTTTCTAGGGGTTTCTGAAATTCACTGAAAGTGAATTTCAGAAACATCAGGACCTCAATCGATCACCCGATCGATTGAAGGGTCTCAATCGATCGGGCGATCGATTGAGAGCAAGCTTCTCGTGAACAGAAGTCATCTGGATCAATCCACCAATCGATCCAGCCCTCCTGAATCAATCAGTGGATCGATTCAGCATGGTTTGATCGATTGGGACCCAACTCCAATCGATCGAAGTTGCTGATTTTGGCTGGTGAAGCCTGATTTCAGTATTTTTGAACCATGGTTAGTCTAGATAACCATTCCTAACCCCTCAAAATATATTTATATACATCAAAAGGGTGTTTTCATGTTGAAAACAAGGATGGATTGGTTAAGGGAGACTAAGTAGAAGTTTACATTGAGGTTGATTCAAATTTTGAACTTTTGAACCTCAAAACTTCTAAATTTGGATTTCTTAAAGGTTTAGGGATTCCAAGTCATTGTTGGTGCAATGACAGAAGTCACGACTATGTCTTTAGGGGGAGTTACTCTTTAAGGACATGAAAACTAAATTTTCATACATCATGGAAGGTGGTTAACCTTCCTTAGTGAAATATGCTCAAGGTTGAGCATTGGATTACAATGGAGAGTGGATATCCTCATTGTTTAAGTTATAAATACTCAAGGTTGGGCATTTGTCTACATTGGGGGAGATTGTAGGGTTAAGGATAAATGAAAGGTATGAGACTTTCATTATCGGGTTGATCACAACGAGTGAAGTTGTGAACAACGGTGAGTAACTCTTCAGGGGGAGAGTTTGTTTTGTTGTGTGCCCAAAGATGGGAATGTTTGTGATGTGTGCCAATAGGGGAAGAATGTAGGGTTTAAGTTAGACCTTCATTATCTAAGAGGGAGTTTGCCTTCTTAGTGGGAGAATGTAGGGTTTAACTTACGCATTCATTACCTAGTGGCATGAAGGAAGTTGAGGCTATGGGAATTAGCCTAACTTAAATGAGGTATTGTCAAACATCAAAAAAGGGGAGATTGTTGGTGCAATATCCCTCAGGTCAAGGTTGACCTGGTTGACCTGGTTGACCAAGCTTGAGTCTTGATTTGGGTTTCGATGTTTGACAATAGAAGGTTGATTGAAGAAGAGTCAAATAGGTTAAGGATTAACCGGATACTTGACTGGGAAGTCCTAACTGGGATGTTAGGCGAAAAGAGAAGTCCTGGTGAGTGAAGCCAGGTAGAAGAGAAGTCCTAGTGAGTGAAGCAAGGCAGATTGGAAGTCCTGGTGAGTGAAGCCAGGCATGATGAAGAAAAGTCCAAGTAGGTCAAAGGGATTGACCGGATACTTGGCACAAAGAAAAGTCCAAGTAGGTCAAAGGGATTGACCGAATACTTGGCACAAAGAAAAGTCCAAGTAGGTCAAAGGGATTGACCGGATACTTGGCACAAAGAAAAGTCCAAGTGGGTCAAAGGGATTGACCGGACACTTGGTGAGCGAGTCCTAGCAGGTCAAGGAAGTGACTAGATGCTAGGCATGACGTACCGACAGGTTAAGGTTGACCGAATGTTGGTTTGGGAGACTTGGGACTTGGTTTTAGGTAAAAATCAAGAGCTGGATCGATCAATGGATCGATCAGTGGATCGATCCAGGCAGTTTACCAACACACAGAAAGCCTCTAGATCGATCAGTAGATCGATCCAGAGGTCCCAATCGATCAGTGGATCGATTGGGACGCTGCTGCTTCACGCGATAAGCGCTGGATCGATCCGTGGATCGATCCAGGCGTTTTTCCAGAGCACAGAGGTGCTCTGGATCGATCCAGAGCCTCCCCGATCGATTGGGAGCATTCCAATCGATCGGGATTCGACCGTTAGCGTCGATTTAAGCCGCAGGCGTTCATTTCCTTCGGCATCGCTTCCACGACAGACCTCAGATCTTCACCAGCGACTCCACAGAGCTCTCCACGCCAGTTCTTGAAGTTCTTGGAGGTTCTTCCAAGTCAAGAGGTGGATCTATTGCAAGAGGAAGAAAGCTAGGGTTAGGGTTTTCTTGTACTCATTGTAAGCTTTGTGCTTGTATTTTGTATCCTTTCCCCTTCTTCTTGTAGTGTGAACTTGTAGGGCTTCTCCGCCTTCAGTAGTTACCGAAAATGAGAGTTTTATTAGTGGAGGGTGCGTGAGTAGGTGTGGATCCTTGGACTAGTCACCTCTTGTGAGGTGGATACCAAGTAAACCAACCTTGTTAGCGTTGTGTGGTTTGTTTCTTGTGTTTCCGCTGTGCATCTTTGAAGAAACAAGCAACGCCAATCACGAAGCACGCGACGAGCTATTCACCCCCCCCCCCCTCTAGCTACTTTTCGGTCCCAACACTTTGGACGTCACCTAGGAGGTTAGAGGTTGCCCGTTAGACTTTGACAACATGATACTTACGGTAGATCTTTTAGTATGATAAATGGTCGAGTTCGATATTATTCTTGGCATGGATTGGTTGTCAGCATATCATGCCACTGTTGATTGCCAGACGAGGGTGGTCACATTTCGGCCTCCGAACCAACCCCATGGAATTTCACTGGCATCAGAGATGACGGTATATCAACTATTTCGGTGGCTCAGGCTCAGAAGCTGTCGTCACATGGCTGTCAGGGTTTTATATTATCTTTGATTCATACTAAAGATGACAATAGTTCTCAACTCTCTGACGTTCCAGTAGTCTGAGAGTATCCGGATGTATTTCCAGAGGAGCTATCAGGTTTGCCTCCCAAAAGGTAAGTGGAGGTTGCTATTGAGTTGATTCTAGGAACCGTGCCGGCATCGAAAGCTCCTTACCATATGACATCAAAAGAGTTGAACGAACTGAAGGTTCAACTCTAAGAGCTTTTAGATAGGGAATTTATACGCCCTAGTGCTTCTCCGTGGGGTTCTCCAGTATTATTTGTCAAGAAAAAAGATGGTACTCTAAGATTGTGCATAGATTATAGACAGCTGAATGCAGTGACCGTCAGAAATAAGTACCCCTTACCTCGAATTGAGGATTTATTTGATCGGCTCAGAGGTACATCAGTGTATTCTAAGATTGATCTATGGTCCGTATATCATCAGCTGAGAGTCAAAGAATCTGATATTCATAAGACAGTATTCCGTACCAGATACGGCCATATGAGTTTTTGGTAATGTCGTTTGGGCTTACCAATGCTCCCACGGTATTTATGGATTTGATGAACCGCGTCTTCCTGGAGTATCTTGATTAGTTTGTTATCATTTCCATTGATGACATATTAGTCTACTCGCGTTCTGAGGAGGAACATGCACAGCATCTTCGCACAGTCTTGAAGACTCTTCGATGACATCAGCTATACGCGAAGTTCAGTAAGTGTGCTTTCTGACTATCTTCAGTCGGTTTTCTGGGACACGTGGTCTCTAGATGAGGTATTTTAGTATACCCTCAAAAGATCGAGGTTGTCACCAGCTGGGAGCAACCGAAATCAGTACAGAAGATCCGTAGTTTTTTGGGACTGGCAGGATATTACAGACGTTTTGTCGAGGGTTTCTCTCTCATAGCTATGCCACTGACACGCCTAACTAGGAAAGGCATGAAGTTCACGTGGTTCGAGGCCTGTGAGACCAGCTTCTAGGAGCTGAAGCGGAGATTAGTGTCGGCTCCAGTTTTGGTTTTGCCCGTTGGAGAGGATGGATTCGTACTTTACGTTGACACATCTCTTCAGGGTTTGGGCGTTGTTCTGATGCAGCACGGCAGAGTAGTCTCTTATGCTTCTCGTCAGTTGAAGGACCATGAGAAGAACTACCCAGTGCATGATCTGGAGCTAGCTGTCATCATCTTTGCTTTAAAGATTTGGCGGCATCATCTGTACGACATTATCTTTGAGATTCTCACGGATCATAAGAGTCTTAAATATATTTTCACCCAGAAGGAACTTAATCTCCGACAGAGGAGATGGATGGAGTTCCTGAAGGATTATGATTGTATCATTAGCTATCACCTAGGGAAAGCTAATGTGGTTGCCGATGCGCTTAGCCGGAAGTCCAAAGGGACTTTAGCTTGTCACAGGGTTTTAGTCACGGACTTGATTCAGGATTTATTCAAATTAGGCCTTGAGGAGCAGGGACAGACATAGCAGAGTATTCTTGTTACCATGGTTGCTCAGTCGTCGATCAGGACGAGGATCCGAGGGGCCCAGGCTGGTGATTAGCATTTTCAGTTCATTGGAAGCCAAATAGCTTCCGGGCAGCAGACAGGGTTCACCCAAGATGATGTGGGCATTATATATTTCCGAGGTCGATTATGTGTACCTCCATCTCACCCGGTCAGGGAGGGGTTACTTCAGGAGGCTCATCGCTCCCGATTTGCTATCCACCTAGGCGGGACTCGTATGTATCGAGATTTGAGGCGTTCTTACTGGTGGAACGATATGAAGAAAGACATCGCGGAATTCGTAGCAAGATTTCTTGTTTGTTAGCAGGTGAAGGCGGAGCACCAGAGACCTGTCCGATTACTTCAGTGGATTCCTATTCCTGAGTGGAAATGGGAACACATTACCATGGATTTTGTGGTGGGTTTGCCTAGGACACGACGAGGTCATAACGCGATTTGGGTAATCGTTGATCGATTAACCCAATTCGCTCACTTCTTAACAATCCAGAAGGCTGATTCCCTGGATCGATTGACAGATCTGTATTGCCGAGAGATCATCATATTACATGGTGTTCCTTTGAGTATTATTTCGGATAGAGACCCTCGGATCACATCCCGATTCTGGCAAAGTCTGCAGCAGGCTTTGGGTACTCAGCTCCGTTTTAGTACAGCTTTCCATCCGCAGACAGATGAACAGTCAGAGCGGACCATTCAGACTCTAGAGGACTTGTTGAGGTCTTGTGTATTAGATTTCGGAAGTAGTTGGGAGGACCATTTGTCATTGGTAGAGTTCGCCTACAACAACAACTTTCATTCGGTTATCCAGATGGCACCATTTGAAGCGTTGTATGGTAAGCCTTGTCAGACACCCACCCTCTGGGAGGAGGTTGGGGAGGCCCAACTGCTAGAACCTCATAGAGCTCAGCAGGAGGCAGAGTTGGTCCATACTATTAGACGGACGATGTTAGAGGCGCAGGACCGCCAGAAGAGTTTTGCTGATCAGAGACGGAGACCCCTGGAGTTCTCTACTGGTGACCATGTTTTTCTGCGAGTCTCACCCACGAAAGGGGTGAGGATATTTAGCCTCAAAGGTAAGCTAGCTCCGCGATACATTGGACCTTTCTAGATCTTCGAGAGGATTGGAGCGGTAGCTTATCGTCTGACACTACCACCATCCCTGGCAGGCGTTCACGACATATTCCATGTGTCTATGCTAAGGAGATATATATCCGACCCGGCACATGTGCTGACAGATATCTCAGTTTCTATTTAGCCTGACGTTACCTACAAGAAGGTTCCGGTAAGGATTCTGGACCAGAAAGAGTGTCAGCTACGGAACAAGACTATCGGACTGGTTAAAGTCGGATGACAGTATCATTCCGACGAGGAGGCGACCTGCGAGCTCGAGGATATGATTCGAGCTCGATACCCCCATCTTTTCACTTGAGGTATGTGGGTTAAATTTACCGTTCAACATTTATATTCTTTATCTGTTGCTAATATTTGCTGATGGTAATAACGAAATTTGGGGATCAGATTTTTATTAGTGCGGGAGAATGTAAAATACCAAAAATGGGTGAATCACCATAACAAAATTTTTTGAAATTTTTAGAAATTTGCTGAGAATTTTTCGGAAATTGTATGGTGTTTGTTATGGGGATAAATATTGGGCCCCGGGAAAGCCTGTTTAGGCTACCCCATTTAAGCGAGGAAAAGTTTGCTTTTTCTTTTCTTTTTCCTTTTCTTTTTTGTATTTTCCTCCACCGAACCTGTGCCCTAGCCCTTCAAGCCGTCTCCCCTCTTCCTCGCGCCAAGCCTCCTCTCCGCCTGATCTTTACCATTTCTCCCCAAACTGCATGCGACGGTTTCGCCCCCTTGCAATTAAAGCCATCGGCCAACGGAAGCTTCGCCTCTTCCTCTTGCCTCTGCCCAACATCGTTAATCGCCTCTCGCGTTGCCCCGGTCGCCACAGCCAACGCCGCTTCGATCTCCGACGCCATTGATCGTCGGGTGCTGCTCCTCCTCAGCCCTAGCCCCGACCGATTTCTCCTCTTCCCTAGATTTGTCCCTCTCTACCACCCCTCTGCACAGCGTCGCCCGCCTCCACACTGTGCCCTAGTTTCCAGATGCTGAGTTCTTCCTCTCACTGATCTGGAATAGAGGTAGGTCATGATCTCGTTTTTAGTTTCTGTTGTGGAGGGATTATTACTTACTTAGTTTTGGTTTATATGGCAGATTAGAGTTTTTAATCTATTGTGACTGATCTTGATTCAGCCGAGAGTTTTTAAGGAGGCGTTGACTTAGTTTAAGTGGTTGGCATTTGGATAGATAATGTTGCTGCTAGATTGTGATAGTAAATAAACTTCATGGTTGCTTCCTTGATCCTCTTTTACCAGGGCAGTGCGGAGGTATCCAACAAGAATAGTGGTGTTTTTTCGAGGATTTTCGTTAAGTTTTTACTATTATACTGCGTGGTTGTTGTATGGTTATGTTGTAGGAAAGTTTCAGATTGTCATCCGTACAGGGGAGATGCTGCCGAAATTTCTTCTGACAGGGACTCCCCCGGGATGTGACACCCCATGCATTTGTTCACGTCATCAATGCATGTGAATTAATATAAATCAACCAATATGCCTTGAAATTTTCAATGTGGGACTAATGTCTTATTCTCAATGAAGCTTCATGCCTCTTCCACCTCTTCTCCATTCACATATATCTAACAATCCTTTTACTTTTATAAATATGTTTGGCAGACCTTTTTAAAATTTGTTTGATAACTATTTGGAAAATGTTTCCAAAATTATTTTGCTTAGATAAATTTCTTTGAAAATACTTTAAAAATATTTTAAAAAGATAATTTGTAGAACTTTTTAAAAGTTGTCTTGAACAATTGATACTCTAAAAATTACTTTGCAACAAATTTTTTTTTTTGAAAAGTGTTTTGAAATCTATCTTAAAAAATAGTTTGTAAAATTCGGCTTTGCAAAATGGTTTGTTTATGCAAATTCAAGTTTCAAAATTTTGAAAACCTCTTGTAAATTTTGAAAATTCTTTTCAAAATATTTTAGAAATTTTTCTTAACTCCTCCCTACGATAAACCTATAAGTTTTTATGCTTACTTTAAAAAATCTATTACTTAACTTGTGTATTTACATTTTTCGTACTTTGATACTTATATGCATGTTTTTTGATGAATGCTAAAGGGAGAGGGTTAGAGTTTAAGTAAAAAAAGCTAGAGAAAATCTAAAAAACTTAAACCTAAAAATTATTAAGAGAATAAACCTTAACTATTTTATTTTAGATTTATCTTAAAATCATTTTATATATATATATATATATATATATGTGTGTGTGTGTGTGTGCATGTTTTTTTCTAACTTTAACCCAAGTTGTCATTACATCAAAAAAGGAGAGATTGTTGATGCAATTAATACCAATGATCAAACCTGAGTTTTGATGAATAACAAGATTAAAGTTAGATGTGTCATTGATCTAACCTTATTACCGAGTGTGCAGGATTGACTAACTTGATGGGTCAAGAGGACCAGACACCAAGCAGGAAGTCCAGATGTGAGATTCTGACAGAAGGTAAGGATGTTCGATTCTCGATGGGTTGAAGTCCGGATGTTCAATTCTGGCAGGAGATCGGGATGTTCGATTCCCTATTGGCAAAATACAGATGTGTGATTATGGCAGGAAGACCTAGTGGGTCAAATTGGACGTCAGGAGATAACTCGACACTTAGTAAGTGAAGGTAAGTTACTGGAGGAGAGTGATTCAGTGAAGACGCGTCTTGGTTAAGAGGACAGTAGACATCAGTCCAATTTATGTCCATTTCAAAAACTTAAATTGAGACCCTGACTCGATCCTAATCTTAAGGAGACAGGATCTAATTGCTAATTAATACTATTTTTATTGTGCTAACTCTATTTTACAAGTTATTATTTATTTTGAGCTAACATGAACTTGCAGGACAAAAGGAGCACAAGTTGTCTCGAGTGAACAGAAACTGAGGCGCCTTCCAGGCAACGGAAGGAGCCTTCCAAGCGACAGAAGGCACCTTGAGTACTGTTTATGGAAGGCGCCTTCAGTCGGATAACGCAAAAAAGCTCATCGACGATAAGATCCGGCTTTTAAGGGATAGAAGTTGTAGTTGAAGGAGCATTCAGTTCTATGGAAGTCGCCTTCCATCCCTTATAAAAGAGGCATTCAACCAAGGCTTTCATAACACTCTTCTACAAGCTTCTACACGTCCATTTGGCATCCCAACTACTCCGAATTTCTACTGCTGCCCTACTATGACTCTACTATGCCTAACTACTACTAAGGAGCTGTCCAACACCTAGTTTGAGCTGACTGTCTACAAAGAGTGTTGGGTAACGAAGTTTAATTTATGTACTTAATTACTGCAGAAAAGGAAAGTGTAGCTTGTTACAATTTTTCTATTTTTTATTTTGTACTCAATCCCCTCTTCCAGCAGTTCCAAAAGAGGTTATTAGTGGATTACCCATCGATAGGTGTGCGGGACCTATGTCTTGGAATAGGAGTTGGCAAAGGCTTTGAACTAAGTAAAATCGACCGAGTTTCTATTTTCGTACTTAGTTTTTTTGTTGCACACTTTATTTTCAAAACCGAAAAGAAAAAATTTTAAAACCACGTGATTCACCTCCCTCTCATGTGCATCTCGATCCAACAGACTTCTTGCCCGGTTTCACGATCTACTGAAACTTCTCTTGCCTAGTATCGGGTCCAACTGACCTACTAGGACTTTCTAAGTTGAGCATCCTGCACACTGGATCTCTGGGCGTTTGATGTCCTAAACTCGCTATCTCATTTCGACAGCGAATTTTCCACCCTTCGGACAACGGTTACAAGGCGGTTGTTCTCTTCGTATTGTACCATTTGGTTGCGTAAGTCGACAAATACCGAAGTGATTTGTTTACCTCCGCGTTTGGTATCGTCTAGTTGCTAACGTTGTCGGATACTGAACCATCGGAGTGGTCTCTCTCAGAAGACTTGTCTCTGTATGTCAGCTAGTACCAAAGATGAACTTGAGGCTTGTGACTTGGTGAAGTTGTCTCAACGATCGCTTAACGTGGATACAGATAGAGGTGAGACTCGATAGTGTCACTTGGTTGATGTCATTTCCTCTTTGTATCATCTGTCTGGTATAACTAGAATAAATGTTATTCCATAAAATTTCATATTATGATTATGTCTGCACAAATGTAACTTTATATACGTGTGATGTATGTGATATAATAATTAGTTATTATATTTGTTTTTTTTTTTTGCTTCCGTTGCATGTTTACGAAATTTGTTTTAGCACACACCGACCGCATTGGGCTCTCTATTCCCCAACACCAAGCGTCGAGGTTGTCCGAATGAATCAGCAAGTGCTAGGGATGGACGCTAGAGCCTAAGAGCAAGATTTGTGAGTTGCATCGCTTGATTAATAAAAATGTCGAGTTCTACAACAAAGTAATCTTCTTAAAATAAATTCATTCCCTCCAGGAGTAATACGAGGTCACGTTAGACGTCTATTTCCTAAGATAAAATGGCAAAACAATAATCACAATATAGCGTAGGTTGTCATGACAGACTGAACATATACCTGAACACTATCAAAGATGTTTGTCAGGCAAAAGATTGCACGATATAGAGAAAGAAAAAAGAAACGAGGGAATCAAAAGTGGAAGGATCTCCTCTTTTGCTTATATCAGAATTCTCTTCGAATTCCTCTCGAAACTACTCTCTTTACTCAAGATCAACCCTCCTATATATAGAGCTTCAACCTTCCTTGAGCTTCAGCCCTTTGAGGGGTCTCTTGACTGAGATATTGTCTTGGCAGACCTCTTATTAATATAGTGGTACCGTGCCTCTAAAAAATCCGTTAGGGGGTTTTTTGATATAAGACAGTTTTGGCGGTAGGGCCAGTCACTATAAAAATTTTATCTGAACAATTTTAGTAGTCGAAGTGACTTATCCCAAGTGGTAAGCATGGAGACATGTGTTGCCTGGGTTCCGAGTTTGAATTCCCTTAGCAACAAATAAATCCTCCTTTGAAGGGATCTATTAACTGAGGTGTTATCTTGACTCAACACAGTAGTACCGTGCCTAAAAAAAATCCCTTAGGGGTTTTCTGATATGGGGTTGTTTTGGCGATGGGGCCGGTCACTATAAAAAGTTTACCCGGACAGTTTTAGTCCCCGGGGCCATAGTACCGCAGTAGGATATCCAGGTTGTCATCTAAACACTCACGGTTCGAACCCCAGCTACAACGTATTTGCAGGAATGAATTTTTCCTCTAAATGAGGGGCGTAACCAAAGGATGTTGGGCTTCTGGGCTGACCACCAATGCGCTTCCTGATTTACCTTGGTGGCCAGTGGGAAACTTTTGTAAGACCGGACCGGTCATTCTTATAATAATCAATGAGATTAATTGGAATTATTATTTTCTTAAGATGAATTGGCAGGATGTTAAGGGCAAGTATAGTTGCCTTTTACCACCTTTGTAGTAAGTAAAAACACGTGGCAAAACACTAGCTGAGCCATATGTGTTTGAGCACCTAAAAGAAAATAGTGGTAAACACTGGTTTATACATATGAACCCACTGTAAAGAGAGCAGATCTCCTGGACTATTTTTTTGTGATCCAGAGGACGGACCACTCATATTTACGGTCAGATCGTGATCGCGATCCAGTCACAATTAATTGCGATTCATTCCTGGGTTCACCGTCCCCATCAGGTTATAGTTTGGTTCAGAGTGGGCGGTCGGAGGCCACCCGGTGGCCACCCTCGCTCGGTGCCTAGCAACCTGACCACTTGTCCACCACCGATGGCCTCCGAGCGGCCTCCAGGCAACCTTCGGGCGGCCTCTGGCCGTCCGCTCCGAACCAAACTATAACCTGGTGGGGACGATGAACCCAGAAAGGGATTGCAACTAATTGTGACCAGATCTTGGCTACGATCTAGTCATAAATATGAGTGGTTCATCTCCTAAACCACAAAAAGTGGTCCAAGAAATCCTGCCTCATGTTCCGACTAGTCCACTACAAATAATACCGTTCACATCAAAATCATTTGGATAGGTGCAATCCATATCTTGAATCCACACTTCTCCCCTTTCTAAATTATCAATTTTAATGTGACTCAACTCCTAATATAAGACTTATGTTACACTGGAGTCTATTTTTCATTCACCATTATTTTTTATTCATATTTTTTTTCTAACACCAATGACATATATATAAAGAAAAAAAAAATTAAGATTTAATAAATGAATGCTCTTGCCGATTGAGGAAACATGTTAGGTTTGTAAAAATTATCTTCATCAAAATATATAGAATATTTTGATGGTCTCCGATCAAAAAAAAATGTGGAAGAAGAAAATTAAAGATGTAAATTGCCTCAATGATGAAGACACGATTAAAAAAACAAAAACCTTTCCTTTATAGTTATAAATGTTTCGAATTCGTCCTCTTAAATACAATTCATAAAAATAATCTAAATGCTCCTATAAATTGACTCATTGACGCCGTTTGTATTTATATGGATATGTATTATAATGAATTTATTTTGGAGTTAATTCCCGGCCAATATTAAAATACCTCGTTGGTACTTAACATTCGTATAAAAAGTTATTATGTTAGGATAAATACCTCTGCAACTTATTTTTTTTTTTTTTATATGTAACGTCGTTCTAAAGGGACGTTAAAACGATGACTTTCACTTTTTTAAAGAATATATAATTTAGGCTTTTTTTTTTAATGAAGTAGTTAATAATTGAAAATATAAACTATAAAAAAAGTAAAAAATATTCAATTTTATTAAAGTTTCAATTGTGGTAAAAGATGAATATGTTCGTCAGTGCCCTTGTCAATCTATTCCAGGATCAACACGGAGAAAATAAATCACTGACGATTTCAAATAAATACAAGGTGATGCATTTGAAAAGTTATTAAGCCGAAAAATTAACATTGGTAAGGGTAGTTTATAGCCAAGTCATGAAAAGATTCTATTAAGAGCTCAATGGAGAATGCTTTCGAATTGAGAAGATAATCATGAAAAAAAAATGATTAATGGTAACGTCGACCTTAAAGTGATTAATTCAGTTCTATGAAAATTTCTGACTGAAATTACTCATGGCGGACGGTCTAAAAGCTCAGTATCCCTTAGTTGTAAGTTTTATTTGGAGGAAAAATCCTTATAAATACGTTATAGCTGAGAATCAAACTATCGACAACTAAAAGACAATTGGATACTCTTATCACTATACCATAACCTCGAGAACTGAGAAGATAATCATGAAAGACTAGCTGCAGAGTGTTTATAATGAATTGTTTGAAAGAATTAGATTTCTAGATTAAAAAAACCTTCTGAATTGATTCCACTCAATTTATATTTTATTATATTTTATTATATTTTCAAATTTGTGATATAAACATCAAAATGAACTATAAATCACATAATCCCCAACGCTCTTATTCTACTAATAAAGAATATAATATTTTTAACTGTAAAAATTGGATGGCAAATTTTTAAAGGGCATACTTCAAATTTGGTTTTGACAAAAAAAAAAAATAACACACGAATCCAAGTTTTATTATTCCTAAAAGACATGGATGGCAAATTTTTAAAGGGCATACTTCAAATTTGGTTTTGACCAAAAAAAACCCTAAAAGACATGATTGATTACAATTTTACCCCCTCCATTCACTTTTTATATTTTATTTTTTCTCTTTCATTTACATTTCATTTACATGCAACATTTAATTAATCCATTCTCTTTCCTCTCTCCTAATTTTTCTTTATTCTCTTTCTTTTAAAATTAATTTAAACATTCTAAATTTATTTATTTTTTTATTTTAAAACTTTAAAAATAATTAATAAAACATCGAAAATATTTTTTAATATTTAAGTATAAAATAATAATAAAATAAAATTAATAAAGCTGATTCTATTAATTAAAATAACAAAAAAAATAAAATTAAAATTACTTTGATACTAATTGATATGGGTAAGGTTTCGTGGGTCCCCGATAAGAAAAAGAAAGGAGGGGATGAAACCAAGGAGATAAGCTAATATCGGTCGGGACATACCTCAATAAGAGGTAAGGCTATATCGACCGAAATATACTTCCCAGAAGGAAGATCTATATACCTCAAAGGAGGTAGGCTAATATCGGTCGGGACATACCTCAATAAGAGGTAAGGCTATATCGACCGAAATATACTTCCCAGGAGGAGGATCTATATACCTCAAAGGAGGTAGGCTAACATCGGTCGGGACATACCTCGATAAGATGTAAGGCTATATCGACCGAAATATACTTCCCAGGAGGAAGATCTATATACCTCAAAGGAGGTAAGCTAATATCGGCCGGGACATACCTCGATAAGAGGTAAGGCTATATCGACCGAAATATACTTCCCAGGAGGAAGATCTATATACCTCCGAAGCTAACGGTCGGGACATACCTCGATAAGAGGTAAGGCTATATCGACCGAAATATACTTCCCAGGAGGAAGATCTATATACCTCAAAGGAGGAATGCTAATATCGGTCGGGACATACCTCAATAAGAGGTAAGGCTATATCGACCGAAATATACTTCCCAGGAGGAAGATCTATATACCTCAAAGGAGGTAGACTAAAATCGGCCGGGAGATACTTCTGAAAGCATGTAGAATAGTATCGATTGCGACATGCCCTGAAGAAAGAAGATTAATATCAGCCAGGTCGACCAACACCTTGGAAAAATACCTGATAAAATATGACTTATTGCTAGGTAGGATAAATAACATAGAAGGGCGCAGACAGAAGCCTCATGAGGAATAATAGAGATAAATATTTCAAATAAGTTAATTAATAAAGATATCCACAATACATGACTCTAGTGTTATATATTTTGGCGGGAAATGTGTTGTTATATTATTTTCAGGTACTAAATGACAAAGAAGGTACATCTGGGGTACAAAAAAGATTCCTTAAAAGTCATTTACCACAAGTACATAGCTGATGTCATCTCATAACAAACTCTAACAAACCGGGGTCCACTTCATGACTACGGAGGTTATATGAAGTGGTATAAAAAGGGAAATCCTCTCCGTTGGCAGGGTAAGTTCACATTATCGCGCACACTCATAACCCTATTTTTTGCGGACTACTTCTTCTTCCTTCTTCCACACTTAGAGAGATCACTGACTTGAGCGTCGGAGGGCCTAGCCAGGGATTCCCACCCCGGTCTTAGGTCACTGACGATAGTGTTGGTTGGTCTCTTATGCGCAGGAAGTCTTGGAAGCTTCAAATCTGGGTTTCTTCTCTTCAGATTTAGATTTCTTCTTCGTCATCGGGTCTTCGTGCGAGGAAAACCTCCGATGACTCTATTTTTTTCCCGATCCGCTTTGGATTTCTCGGATCGGTATTCTGCGGACATTATTCTTCATCAGCAAGGTGGGTTTCTTTCTTCCGGATCTTCGTCGTGTCCAGCTTCTCAGACAGGATCAAATTTGGCGCCGTCTGTGGGAACTTCACCTGAATCTGAGACTACAGGATGGAAGAAGCCGGAAAATCAAACCTACTCACTATCAGTCGTGAGGATTGGATTTCCTCATCAATTCTCATGTTTAGAAAGCCTTACAACAGCAGCAACAACAACTTCAAGCCCACACCAGAGCTACTCTACCAACAGCTCATCATCCAGCAATATCGACCACCGAGCATCGGAAAGGAAAGGAGCTGGAAGAAGAAGAACATGCGTATTTTCCTCCAGCTGCTGCTTCTCCGACAAGGCGTCCACGAGCCTTTCTTCGCACTCCCATGGATCAAGGGGGCAAGAGGCCCGTGTTCCAAGAGTCCTCTGGTGAAGCACCAAATAGAGAAAAGCGTAAGATCAAAATGATAACTAGTGATAGCTCACCAGAGAAGGTCATCTCCCCATTATCTCAAAGTGTACTAGATGATCCGCTTCCTAAGCGATATCAAAATCTTCAGATCGGGGAATACACTGGAACAACAGATCCAGAAGATCATCTATTGAAATTCGAGAACGTAGCATTATTACAACAATTCTCTGACGGGGTGAAGTGTCGGATGTTTCTCACTACCCTTGGAGGAGCTGCACACCGCTGGTTCAAGAGATTGCCAGAGAAGTCTATTCGGAAATTTAAAGACTTCAAGAAAGTCTTTCTACACCATTTCTCCAGCAACAAAAGGTATCATAAGACTCCTTGGAGCTTGTTTTCAATTAAGCAAGCATCTAAAGAATCTATCCGAGCATACATCAAAAGATTCAATCAGGTAGCTATTGATGTACCTAATGCTACCACTGAAATATTAGTTAGCGCTTTCTCTCAAGGTTTAAATGCTAATGATTTCTTTAAAGATTTAGTGAGGAATCCTCCTGTTAATTTTGATTCCTTGATTGAGCGTGCCACCGAGTTCATTAATGTGGAAGAAGCTCAAGCTGCTCGTAGAAAGGAGGGTGTTACCTCTTCTCCTACCCAGGTTAAGGAGAAAGCTCCGGCCCCTGTGCCTCCACCAAGAGGTCCTAGAATAACTCATCCCCCCCCCCATCGACAACCAGAGTATCGTCCACAAGCTGTACAACATGTGGAGATACAGTCAGAGGCACCAAGGAGATGGTGCACTTATCATAAAACTAGCAGTCATCATACTGAAGACTGTTTTGTTTTAAGAAATAAACGAGCTAATCGGGAGCGTTATCAGAGGCAGAACTATTATCGACAGCAGTACCCCAGGCAGCAAAGTCCACTCAAACTGGAATATCGCCCGGTCGAGCCTCGGCAGGAGGCAATACCAGTCCCGGTCGGTACCAGCCAAGTGTCAGAGAAAGCACCTTCTGAAGCTGTGACGACTCGGCAGGAAGAAAACAGGAGCAATGCTACTCGGGGCAATATCAATATGATTACGGGCGGACTCGCTGATGGGGATTCTAATAGAGCCAGAAAGGCACATGCCCGAAGACTGGAAATCCATGCTGTGGGATGTAGTAGGGAACGAGCGGCCGGTCCCGAAATAAGTTTCGGGCCCAGAGATCTCGAGGGGGTAGAAATACCCCATGATGATGCCCTGATCATCAAATCTGTGATAGCCAACTACGCCATTGCTCGTACCTTCATAGACACGGGTAGTTCTGTCAATATTATATTCAAGAAGGCTTTCGATCAACTGCAAATTGATCCGAGTGAACTTCAACAGATCGTTACTCCTCTATATGGATTCACAGGCAACGAAGTACAACCGTTAGGTAAAAATAAAGTTGGCCATATCTCTGGGAGAAAAGCATCTGATGAGAACAAGAAGATCTTATTTCATGGTAGTAGATGCTCCGCCTCTTATAACGTGATACTGGGTCAACCCGCCTTAAACGAGTTTAGGGCGGTCGTTTCTACTTTTTGTCAGAAGATTAAATTTTCGGTAGATGACCAAGTCGGGGAGGTGCGAGGTGATCAGAAGACAGCCCAAAAATGTTACGTAGAAGTAATTCGAACTGAAGCTAACACCGCCTGAAAGATTCAAAGAATGGAGGTTAATGTCATTCGGGAAAAGCAGCCCGTCTTGGTTTATAAGAGAAGGAAGAAGTTCAGATCCAGGCCGGTCGACCTGAAGCTACTACATATATTGCGGCTGATCTTGAGCCTGCTCTGAAAGCCGAATTAGTGCAATACCTGAAGAAGAATAATGATGTATTTGCCTAGACTCCCAAAGAAGTCTCGGGCGTTTCTCCTACAGTCATGGAGCATTCCTTGCATGTCTTCCCAGATGCCCGCCCGGTCATGCAAAGAAAAAGGAGTTTTAGCGCGGAACAAAACCAGATCATCAATGAAGAAATAACTAAACTCATGGAAGCCGGTTACATCAGGGAAGTACAATTTCCAAGCTGGCTAGCTAATGTGGTGTTAGTCTCCAAGCCTGGAAACAAATGGCAAGTATGTATTGATTTCCAGGATCTCAACAAAGCTTGCCCAAAAGACTATTATCCATTACCCAGGATCGATCAATTGGTAGACTCCATTGCGGGATGCGAATACATCTCTATGCTGGACGCTTATTAAGGCTATCATCAGGTTCCCTTAGCCAAAGAAGATCAAGAAAATGTCAGTTTTATAACATCTGAAGGTACTTATTGTTATAATGTTATGCCTTTCGGACTAAAAAATACAGGAGCAACCTATCAAAGGCTTATGAATAAGGTCTTCTAAAAGCAGATTGGTAGAAATATGGAAGTATATGTTGATGACATCTTAATTAAGTCTCTTCAAACTGCTGATCTATGCAAGGATGTAGAAGAGACCTGCAAAACATTAAGGCAATATGGGCTCAAATTAAATCCGAGCAAATGTTTATTCGGCGCGAAAGGGGAGAAGTTCCTGGGATATATGGTATCCGAACGAGGGATAGAGGCTAACCCGAGCAAGGTCAAAGCACTGCAAACATGGAGCCACCACGCAACATGAGAGAAGCTCAGAGACTGACGGGCCGAATTATAGCCTTGTCTAGATTAATTTCTAGGTCGGCTGATCGTAGCTTCCATTTCTTTAAAATACTTAGAAGGGCCAATAAATTTCAGTGGAATGAGGAATGTGATAAGGCTTTCCAAGAATTGAAAAATTATTTGTTTACTCTCCCTGTATTGGCTAAACCTATAGTAGGAGAAACTCTTTGGGTATAATTGTCGGCTAATGAAAACGCTGTGGGCTCTGTATTAGTCAGACAAGAAGGAAAGGAACAATAACTTGTATATTTTTCTAGCCATTTATTAAAAGGAGCTGAGTGTAGATACACTACACTAGAAAAATTAGCTTATGCCCTAGTGTTGACCGCTCGAAGGTTGCGCCCATATTTCTTAGCAGATGAGATTATTGTATTAACCAACAGTACTCTTGGACGGGTGTTACTCAATCCATAGGCGTCAAGTCGGCTGATCAAATGGACAATTGAACTTGGGGAATATGACATTCAATATCAACCTCACTCAACTATTAAAGCACAAGCCCTAGCAGACTTCATCATAGAAGTTCAAAGCCCTGAGGAAGAAGACATTTGGAAAGTTTATATAGATGGTTCTTCAACTAGACAAGACAGCGGAATTGGTGTTCTTCTTATATCTCCAAGGGAAGACAGACTTCAACTCTCCATCAGATTGAACTACAGAGCTACCAACAATGAAGCAGAATATGAAGCCCTGATAGCAGGATTGCAGACCGCTCGACATATAGGGGTGGCTCGAGTCCTTATCTATTCTGATTCTCAGTTAGCAGCTCAACAACTATCAGGTAATTTTGAAATTAATAATGACAGACTTAAGTTATATACTGAAGCATTTGATAAGTTGAAGTCCCAGTTTCAAGAAGTAAATATACAAAAGGTTCCTAGATCTGAAAATCAAGTAGCAGATGAATTGGCTAAATTGGCCTCTGCTATAGTGCCATGGAGTCTAGATCGGCCCGTAGAACAAACTCTGTTAGTATCTTGTATTGAAAGACATGCTGAAGCAGAAATTCAAAGTGATTGGAGGGCTCAAATCATATTATATTTGCAGCAAGGTATTCTTCCCAGTGATATAGAACAGGCAAGGGTATTTAAGAAGAGAGCTGCTCAATACACTATGGTAGGAGAACATTTATATAAAAGAGTTTTTTCTAGACCTTTGCTCAAGTGTATTGTCACAGAAGATATACAGTTTATTTTACGAGAAGTTCATCAAGGTTCATGTGGTAGTCATATAAGAGGGAGATCTTTGGCTCGCAAAATTCTGCTAGCAGGATATTTTTAGTCTACTTTACATGAAGATGCTAACAAGTTGGTAAGAACTTGTATTTCTTGTCAAAAATATCAAAATATCTTACATCATCCTACACAGTTATTGAGAACCTCTATAGTTGCATGTCTCTTCGATCAATGGGGCATGGACATAGTAGGTCCATTTCCTATGGCAGCTGCACAGAGAAGGTTTTTATTGGTAGCGGTGGATTATTTTTCTAAATGGGTGGAGGCAGAACCACTTGCTCGAATTACTGAAGATGCAGTTATTAAATTTTTATGAAAAAATATAATCTGCAGATTTGGCATCCCTCATAAATTAGTCTCTGATAATGAAAGACAATTCCAAGGGGATAGAATCTTAGACTGGTGCAACAGTTACGACATTACTCAGGCCTTCACCTCTGTGGCTTATCCGCAGAGTAATGGTCATGCAGAAGTAACCAATAAGGAAATCATAAGAGGTTTAAAGACCAAACTGGATCATGTCAGCGGTAGCTGAGTAGATGAATTACCCAGCGTTCTTTGGGCATATCGTACTACGCCTCGAGAGGCTATAGGAATCACTTCCTTTCAATTAGTTTATGGAGGAGAAGCAATAATTCCCATCGAAGTGGGAGTAGAATCTGACAGAAGACAATTATATGATGGGGACAATGAAGGTCGGCGACTCATGGAGCTAGATTTAATAGAGGAGATTAGAGATAAAGCTGCTACTCGTCTGGCATCATATCGACAACGGATGAGACAAAACTATAACAAAAGAGTCATTCCCAGATTTTTCCAAGTAGGAGATTTGGTATGGAAGCGAATTAAATCTGTCGGAGATGTCAGTAAGTTAGCACCACAATGGGGAGGACCTTACAAAGTAATAGAAAAACTCACATCAGGTTCATATTATCTCCAAGATACTGAAGGAAGAATTCTAGAGCGTCCCTGGAGTGCAAATCACTTACAGCCTTATCGAACCTAATTGCATCATACTACTCAAGAATGTGTCTGGAGAAACAAATCACAATTATTTGAGGTCCTTGGTGACTGAGGACAAGTATACCTACAGCTTATGTACTCTATTTCTTTTAATAAAAGTCAAGCGAGACAAATACCGCCACGGAAATAAGTATGATTCATACAGATTGATAAATATCAAGAGGACTTTCATTATCTATTTCAAGCAATCTACAAGGGGGAACCCTAAAGGCCTACACAGCTCCCCTCAAGAACCTAGAAACTTTAAAAAACTGTCACAAGGTTAGTACAAACCTCATATTTTTACATAAAATGCAGTCGATTGGGAAATCCCATGAAATAACTCGGACGGGTCTTCATGGGAGGAACCGGAGACTCTAAACCATCACAGAACATAAGTCGATCAGGAAATCCCATAAAGTAACTCGGAAGGGTCTTCATGAGAGGAACCGAAGACTCTAAACCATCACAGAACATAAGTCGATCGGGAAATCCCATGAAGTAACTCGGACGGGTCTTCATGGGAGGAACCGAAGACTCTAAACCATCACAGAACATAAGTCGATCGGGAAATCCCATGAAGTAACTCGGAAGGGTCTTCATGGGAGGAACTGGAGACTCTAAACCATCACAGAACATAAGTCGATCGGAAAATCCCATGAAGTAACTCGGACGGGTCTTCATGGGAGGAACCGGAGACTCTAAACCATCACAGAACATAAGTCGATCGGGAAATCCCATGAAGTAACTCGGACGGGTCTTCATGGGAGGAACCGGTTGACTCTAAACCATCACAGAACATGAGTTGATCGGGAAATCCCATGAAATAACTCGGACGGGTCTTCATGGGAGGAACCGGAGACTCTAAACCATCACAGAACATCAATCGATCGGGAAATCCATGAAGTAACTCGGACAGGTCTTCATGGGAGGAACCGGAGACTCTAAACCATCACAAGACACAATTGATCAAGAAATCTCATAATTTCAAAGACTAATCGACCGGGGTTATACAGACATGAAGCCAGGATTCAAAAGGGGATTCTATGCATATGATACATTATTCATCTGGAAACTCATCTATTTGGAAGTCTTCACTTAAAAATCGCCTGGAGTAGTGCATTCAGCTCGGAACTCAGGAATTTTATACAGTTCTTTGTCTAGAAATCAATTGAAATTATATATTTTTTTTAGAAATATGAAGCACACTAGATGCTATCTGCAGAAGGATTCATCAAGACGAGGCTTAACTTCACGAGATGAGCAAGGAATTCTTGAATAAAGTTTATACTTAATGCTCGAAAGCATTTCAAATGGAGTGTTCTTAAATCAACATAGCAAAGAAGCAAGTAAGTATCAACAATTTCTTATACATCGCAAATACTTAATTACCAAGCTTTAATTACACTTCTTTTCATTACTAGTTTTTCTATTACAAGTCTTTTATGAACAAATCTCTTTAGACATTTGGAAAAGGACCTTTTAAATCGGCGGACAGTTCTTCGTTAAGCCTGCGTCAATTTATAAAAGAAAGAGGAGGTTCCTTGGGTAGATAGCCACCCTCTCTTAATTATCGAAGAACTCCCGATACGGAATGATTCAAAGCACCCACTATCCTGCGGACAAATTCTTGGGCAAAGGCTGAAGACTTTAAATAAGCCAGTCGCCACTCTTCCCATTGACTCTTCTCTTGCTCCTTATAGCTTTGGAAATCAGCTTGCAGCTTTGTGTTTTGATCTTTCAAAGCATCCTTCTCTGATTTAAGCTGCTCCAATTCCTTCTGTAGCAGTGACAATTCGACATCTTGAGCTTTCCTTTGTTCTTATTCCTGTAGGATAGTGAAATCATGAGAAGCTAGGTCTTGAGCTTGGTCATAAAGACAGGCATTATGAAGCTTCTCTACTTTCTCTAAAAGGAGACTTTTATGAGAAGCATCCGAGATAACTTTCTCTTTTAAAGCCATCTCTAGTCGAAGACCAGAATGTAGCCGATCCACCTGTAATTCTAAAGTTCTTCTGGCAAGCTCTTTATCTTTCAATAATTGCTGACACTCCTCCAATTCTTGTTTCAAGGTCCCCAACTATTGATTTTGTAAGGCCACTTTCTCTTGCAACTGAGTCATATCGCTGTTGGAAGAAGGTGAAGTAGCCTTCAATGTCTCCAGTTGAGCTTGTAATTTATTGTTCTCATGGTCCTTAGCTGTAAGTAGCTGGTCGATATGTAGACTTGAGGTAAGAAACTAAACAAAAGGATGATGTAAGTTAAAGATGAAGGTACAAAGTTGATAATATATAACTAGAAATACTTACAGCCACTGCTTGACGATTATGGTGATCAGCTCGAAGTGGAAGACTAAGGCCTCTTAGTTGTTCGTAACCCCACATCCAAGATTCAGCTAATAGACCTTGTAATTGCAGAGAGCCATAGCTAGGTGGACTCGAGGGTTGTCCCAATTGAGAAGGTAAACCCGCAGCCTGTTTAAATAAAGGACGAGGAAGGGAGGAGGAAGGAGGCGAAGAAGAAGAAGATGCAATAGAAGGGAAAGGAATAGTAGAAACAAGAGGAGCAGAGGAAGAGCTAGATGGAATAGAAGGTGATAGTGTAAGGGGAGCTGATGCAGTTGTGGGAACACTAACAGTCGAGGGAATGACACCTGGAGAAGATCTCCGGCAAGGTGTCTGTTTTGCTCGAGGCCTAGAAGCCAAGGGAGGCAAGGCCAATGGCAAAGATGCAGAGGACACAGAAGGGATAACGGCCGTCTCAGAAGTAGAGGCAGAGGGAGCTGAAATAATAGAAGAAGAAGGGATAAGTAGACCGGGTCTCATCATCCTAAGAGCAGGATTAGAGATAATATGGGTTGGAGTTATCGGTGCCTTACCTCTCTCGAAAGAAATGGGCGCCGGGACAAGAGGAGCTTGCACAAAAGTACCAAAGAAATCACTAAAGGGAGAAGCCTCAGTAAGATTTGGCTTTTTAACTAAGGTAACAAAGGGTTCTTCTTCTTCCTCTTCCATGGCTGCAACAGCCTCTGCCCGTCGTTCTTCTTCAGATAATAAACCCAAGGTGGAAAAATTAGGATCCGATCGGTGGTCGCGTAACCATTCTTCTCTAAGGTTATTCACAAAAGACTTAGTCATGGCAGGATTCTTGTACATAAAGGCTGGAAGAAGAACATCAGCTGAAACATAGGAATTAAACACCGTTATAAAAGAGATGTATTAATCAGTAAATATGGATTGAGATGTTTTTTACATACCAAAGGATCCATCCAAAGGGGTGTCAATCTTGCCTATGCCAAAAGGAAACATTAAACCCTCCACAATTAGATGCGGCAAGCTGAATTTTACTCCCCTCAGTTTAGGTAGAGCAGAAGCAACAGAGGGATCGTCAAGAAGATCATGGGTGCTAAGAAGTGGAGGTAAGTCATGTATCAATTGAATAGGAAACGGAGGGGGAGAAGGGAGATGCATATAGAAAAATGAGGAGGAATGCGGTTGAACAAAATAGCCTTGGGACGAGATTGAAATTTAAAAACACCAACATCCACTCGATGAGGAATGAAGAAGTGATGAAAAAGACGTGGAGACAAGGGGAAATCTAACAGTTTAGATACCCCAATAAAACCCATAAGAATGGAAAAGGATTGAGGGACAAACTGGTTGAGTGGGATATTAAAATAACGACTGATATTACAGAAAAAAGGGTGAAGAGGAAAGCGAAAACCCTGTAGGACTTGGTCTCGAAAGATAGATATACACCCTAAAGGAGGAAGATGCGGACCCTCATGAGGAGCGGGACGGATTATATAAGAAGGAAAACCATAGGTCGCCTGCAAGTCCACTTCTTCTGTATCTATAAGGTTGGAAACACACGAGAGAAACCATGCGGGAGGAGAAACGGCCATAGAGTGATGATAAAATGAAAGAGGAATCAAGGAAGAGGGCAATAGATGAAGGAAAGCGGAAGAAAACTTCGTAAACCCTTGTTTCTCTTTTGGCCTTGTGCTAAAACCCCCAAACAGAAACAACAGAAGGAAAAAGGAAAGTAAAAGGTACTTAGAATGCCAATAGTCATAAATGAGTAATAATATTAAAGAATAAAATCAAGAGGAAGAAATAAAGTTAAGTAATCTACCTCGAAAAATGTGTGAAATTTCCCTAGAAGTAATTCTTAAGAGAGCCTGACAAGTACAGAGAAAAATTAGTCCAGTAATTATAAGTTTAGGGTATGAGTGTAATAAAATAAAAGTTGAGCACCAGATATTAGTTAACAGACGAGACTTGGTTAAAGGATACCTGATGAGGTCTGTAGATATGAATCGGACGGTTCTGATAGATCGACCGAGACAAAGATCACCTAAATGTATTGACCAAAGGCTTATCATAATGAGTCAAATAATATACACTATGATAAAACCATATAAGACTCGATTAATACGTAAAAAGGACATATGAAGACATAGGGGTAAACCGATCAAATGAAATAAATCGACTGATATTAGGGACATCATGATAAAACTGTGTCAAATTAGGCGAGACATAACTACGCTATGAAATATCGGGTGATATTTATCAATCTTGATATATATCGTCCGGTCATAAGGAAACGATCTAAGACGTGACAACCTGTTGGGAAAAGGTTGTATGGTGACAAACCGAGCAACATTGGACACATTTATATAAAACAGATAACTATCATGAGAAAGAGTAAAATTAACAACAAAAAAGAGAATAATCAGCGTTACGTGAGATCGTCATTACATAGTTTCTGCCCCCTCTTTACAAGAATTTGAATTTAAGTCAAAGTCAGCTTAGGGTACAGATCAGGGGGTTTGTTCTCAATGAGTCTGCGTCGATTTAAGAAATTGGGAGGAGGGTCACGAGATAAGTAGCTCTCCTCTCTTAATTGCTGAATCGCCCCTTGAGCTCCCGCAGTAAAAGCTGACAAGATGGACTTCACGATCGGCCTATTGAATTCAGGAGATTAGATCATGGCAGTGGCCCACTCCCTGTAACGAGTATCTTCGTTATCCTTGTAAACCACCAAAGCCATTTGAGAAGTCTTCAATTCAGCTTCTTTTGTAGAAACCTCGGTCTTGACTGAGTTAAGGGAGGTGTTCAAGGAAGTTATTTCATCTTCCTTCAGCTGCAGGGCTTTGAGTTTTTCAGTTAATTCTGCTTCATAATTATCCTTTAGTTCGCCAAGTTTGGAAGTCAATTCTTGGTTAACGTCCGTAGCCGATTTAAATTTTGTCTGAAGACTTTCAATTTGTGCTTCGAGTTGTTTCTTGGCAGCAGCAGAAAACGCAACAGAAGATAACTCAGCAACATCTTGTTTTAGCTTATCATTTTCAGATCTCAACCTCTTGTTCTCAGTATATAAGTTGTGCAGTAGTCGAGAAAAACTCATATTTTCTATCCATCGCTGGAAGTATAATGAAAAGCCATAAGATAACAGTTGAGAAATAGAAAGCAGACATTAGTAAGCACACCTAATTCTCCTTATGAGAGAAGCGATCAACTGCCTCAGGAATAGAGAGTTCTTCAAAAAGGGGACGAATTTCATCCCAAGCGCCAGCAAAGGAACCTCCTAGAAGTATGGGGAGAACAGGAATAGTAGAAGAACCAGTAGAAAAGGAGGAAGTAGGAATAGATGGAGGAGCA
The DNA here is from genome assembly GCF_018446385.1 of Zingiber officinale. Classification (NCBI taxonomy): domain Eukaryota; kingdom Viridiplantae; phylum Streptophyta; class Magnoliopsida; order Zingiberales; family Zingiberaceae; genus Zingiber; species Zingiber officinale. The sequence continues at coordinate 88,468,686 of NC_055992.1, read as the reverse complement.
AAGACTAAATAAGAAGAAGGTGAGGAAGGCAAAGACCCAAAAGTTGGAATAGATAGGGGAAAAGTGAAAGATACATCACCGGAAGCGCTGGCATTAGAGAAGGGTGAGACAGGAAAACTAAGGGAAGGATAGAGTTCCGCCAATGTCGGCTCATCAGAAGGAAGGTCAGCCGAAGCAAAACCTTCTGAAACTAGCTCGTCAGCAGGGAGGGTGAGCCTCCTTTTTGATGGGGGAGCTCTAGTAAGTTTGCGCCCTGGGCGTTTATCCTTAGAAAGTTCAGTTATCGATTGACCAGAGCTACCAGGAGACATGAGCTCAATGAGGGGAAGAGGGGCAGATGAGGAGACAGCAGCAGCCGCTGGAGAAGTAACAGCGGGTAAAGAACTGGCAAGGATCTCTGCGGAAGGACCTTCAGGAGCTTCAAGAATGCCCAAAGAACTGGGTGCTTCAGCTAAAGGGGCTGGTTCTTCGATTAGAGGGGGAAGAACAATAGCAGCCAGAAGTTCGGCTTCTTTGGCGCGAATAACATCCTCTTCCAGATGTAGTTCTTCGTCAATCAAAGCATCATAGAAGCTATCCACTACATAGAGAAGAAAAATAGTTTAGTTAGTTAAAAATAAGAAAGAAATAAATAAGGTGTTACCTAAAGGAACACGAGTATCAGGTCTGACAGGGCTTAAGCCAAACAGGTATAGGAGATCAACCCGTAGCCACTTAAGAATAGAAAGTCGATGATTTAACAATTTCTCACAATAGATAGGGAAAGAAGGATGAAGATGAAACTCCTTGACGTCGGACAAGGGGGGCAAGAAAGATTTTCAAGCATGAGACCAAGGAATGGGTCCTGGAAACTTTAAGAAGAAAAAATGAGATTTCTAAGCTTTGAGAGACGAGGGCATATCCTCAAAAAGAACCATTTTAGTCCGTGAATGAAATAAGAAAACACCCGGTTCTGAACATTTGGGATAAGAGAACATGAAGAAATTTTGAGGAGTAGGAGGAATATCCCGCAAACGAAACAGCATGTAAGTATCGCATAGGTAACGAAATGCGTTGGGGGCAAACTGTTGCAAAGGAATATCAAAATACTGACTTATTTCAATCAAGAAAGGAGGAATAGGAAACCTTAAACCTCTTATCAACTGATCCTTAAAAAAGGTTACACAATTATCAGGGGGACGATGAGGACGATCAGTTGATTTTGGGATTATGATACCGTATTCCCGGGGGATTTCATACTGACGACGGATAGCTAGCCTCGCATTTTTATCAAAGGAAGAAGACATATGGACATACCAAGGAGCAATTGCTTCCTCAGCCATGGACAAAAGTATAGGCTAGTGAAGTAATAGATTACTTACTGAAGACAAGAAAGGAGATCGTCGAGAAACGGTGAGCCCAGGGTTTGGTTGAAGGCAGCAACAAAAAAAAGAACTCTAGAGAAGAAAAAAGAAGGGACAAAGTTTAAAAGGAGACGAAGGGTTTAGGGTTTGAAAAGCACACAACTGTCGTCAGATCAAAACACTTTTATCTCAGCAGACGCTGAGGATCACAATAGAAAGGCAAAAGACCTACGTGACGTGGCGGTCAGAAAAAGTATGTGTCATACCATCATAAAAATATTTATATCGGATGTGATAGGTCGGATCACGCTGGGGTTGGTAGCATCTCGGGGTACGCTTCTAACATTCTCTCACCTGAAGAAGAGCCAATCACTAGCTAGGAAGCTTCGAAAGAAGACGTAATTAACTGGACATGATAAAGTGAAAAGGACTGATTTTCTTGACTAAAGTCCAAGCTAAGGACAAAAACATTTAAGGATGGAGATTTAGGCGAATGACAGATTTTGAATTAACGTCCTTATGAAATACAAACTAATATTGATCAAAATAATTTTATATTAGTCGATATAACTTTGGTTATGCTAGGTAGGTATAATATTGATGTCAATCAATGAAATAATGTTGGCTGGCATAATATTAGCCATGATATAGAAGTATGCCAACAGTTAAGATAGCCTCAGCCATGATAAATGACACGTAGGATATGTAGAGAGGTAATGAATACAACATCACATTTATTCTTGTAAATTACAGAAGGACTCCATAGAATCATTTAATTCAATATAAGAGTTTGTTGTTACACTTAGAATCTGATCAAGTACATAATATTACATTTTGCCTCAGAACAGTAAACCTCAGATAGATAACAAAGTTTACAAACACAAGCTCTTGAAACGCTTAGAAAATTTTAATCCCACTGGATTCAAACTTACCATGGAGCAGAGATGGAAACATTTTACCTTGCCCAAGCTTGTCAAGGCACATAATTGGCAATATTCTGCCCGGGATGAAGAAAGCAACAAAGTAGAAAAACTCAAGGGTAGGGGGAAGGAGAAAGGTCCATACAGACCATAATAGAAAAGTAAATGTAAAAACCACTTCCCCTCTCAAACCCTAGAGCTCTACAAGTGGAGCAACCAAGCATAACCCAAGGGTAACATGTGTTGTGCCCTTCACACAGCACCCATGGGTCATTTGGCTGCCCCTCTATGAGTAGCAAAAATCTCTCTGAAGTTTCTTGAGTCCTTCAGAGCATCGACATCTTTGGATGAAAAGTCTGAATTGTGAAGCTTCATCTCTTAAGACAATCCCTTGAACCCTAGAGGTAGCCGGAGCAAAAATCCCAATAAACTCATATATAGATATCACCTTGTCCGAAAAAAGTCGCCCCCAAAGAGGAGGATCCGAGACCATAACCTTAGCAATAAAAGGTGGCAAGGAAGGAAAAGAACTGAGATGGGTGGTGGATGAAGAGAGGGTTGTAACCCTATTTAAAGGATCAAAAGACTCACAGGATCACTATACTTGGTTTAGTGGGACAGTTGTACACAAAATCTGTGAGGTCATTTCAATATCTGGAGCAGAGTCACGGGTAGGAAAAGACAAAACCAGGCTTATGTCTAGTCAGTAGTTTACACCTCCTTCGACTAGACTTGAAGGGAAGGCTAGTGATATGGGTAAGGTTTCATGGGTCCCCGATAAGGAAAGGAAAGGAGGGGATGAAACCAAGGAGATAGGTTAATATCGGCCGGGACATACCTCAATAAGAGGTAAGGCTATATCGACCGAAATATACTTCCCAGGAGGAAGATCTATATACCTCAAAGGAGGTAGGCTAATATCGGCCGGGACATACCTCAATAAGAGGTAAGGCTATATCGACCGAAATATACTTCCCAGGAGGAAGATCTATATACCTCAAAGGAGGTAGGCTAATATCGGCCGGGACATACCTCGATAAGAGGTAAGGCTATATCGACCGAAATATACTTCCCAGGAGTAAGATCTATATACCTCAAAGGAGGTAGGCTAATATCGGTCGGGACATACCTCGATAAGAGGTAAGGCTATATCGACCGAAATATACTTCCCAGGAGGAAGATCTATATACCTCAAAGGAGGTAGGCTAATATCGGCCGGGACATACCTTGATAAGAGGTAAGGTTATATCGACCAAAATATACTTCCTAGGAGGAAGATCTATATACCTCAAATGAGGTAGGCTAATATCGGCCGGGACATACCTCAATAAGAGGTAAGGCTATATCGACCGAAATATACTTCCTAGGAGGAAGATCTATATACCTCAAAGGAGGTAGACTAATATCGGCCGGGACATACCTCGATAAAAGGTAAGGCTTTATCGACTGAAATATACTTCCCAGGAGGAAGATCTATATACCTCAAAGGAGGAAGACTAATATCGGTCGGGACATACCTCAATAAGAGGTAAGGCTATATCGACCGAAATATACTTCCCAGGAGGAAGATCTATATACCTCAAAGGAGGTAGGCTAAAATCGACCGGGAGATACTTCTGAAAGCATGTAGAATAGTATCGATTGCGACATGCCCTGAAGAAAGAAGATTAATATCAGCCAGGTCGACCAACACCTTGGAAAAATACCTGATAAAATATGGCTTATTGTTAGGTAGGCTAAATAACATAGAAGGGCGCAGACAGAAGCCTCATAAGGAAGAATAGAGATAAATATTTCAAATAAGTTAATTAATAAAGATATCCACAATACATGACTCTATGACAGGTATTATATATTTTGGCAGGAAATGTGTTGTTATATTGTTTTCAGGTACTAAACGACAAAGAAGGTACATCTGGGGTACAAAAAAGATTTCTTAAAAGTCATTTACCACAAGTACATAGCTGATGTCATCTCATAACAAACTCTAACAAACCGGGGTCCACTTCATGACTACAGAGGTTATATAAAGTGGTATAAAAAGGGGAATCCTCTCCGTTGGCAGGGTAAGTTCACATTATCGCGCACACTCATAACCCTATTTTTTGCGGACTACTTCTTCTTCCTTCTTCCACACTTAGACAGATCACTGACTTGAGCATCGGAGGGCCTAGCCAGGGATTCCCACCCCGGTCTTAGGTCACTGACGATAGTGTTGGTTGGTCTCTTGTGCACAGGAAGTCTTGGAAGCTTCGGATCTGGATTTCTTCTCTTCAGATTTGGATTTTTTCTTCATCATCGGGTCTTCGTGCGAGGAAAACCTCTAGTGACTCTATTTTTTCCCGATCCGCTTTGGATTTCTCGGATCGGTATTCTGCGGACATTATTCTTCATCAGCACGGTGAGTTTCTTTCTTCCGAATATCCGTTGTGTCCAGCTTCTTAGACAGGATCACTAATCTTCAAAAACTAGCACCATAGCTTCAATACAAACATCACTATGCTATCGAAAATCAACACCATAGTGTTACGAAAGTTTTAAATCATTTTAAACATTGTTGGGAGGATCTTAAAATAGTAAACGATGGTTTATTTAGAGTCAAATTCATCTAATAAACACATAGGAGTTGGAATGACTTCGATTAGAGCTCTCTAAGTACATCAATGAGTTTTGACTAAAATTTATTAATGAAGCTAGGGGACTCAGATTTCTAAAAACTTGAAAATGAGATGGAAGAGATAAGTGTGTAGAAAGGAGATATGGTGAGAAATCATAGTATTGAGTCTCTTACATGAAGTTATAGACCCGTGCCAATTGACACAATGTTTAAAACTTTCTAAACCTTCTTAGCAATATTGGGAATCTTTTACGATGATAACGAAGGGTGCCCTTGAACTCTAGGGCACTGCAAAAACTCATAGGAGTTGGAATGAGTCCGATCAAAGCTCTCTAGCTAGGTCCATCAATAAATTTTAACCAAAATACATTAATAGATCTAAATGACTTGGATTTCTGAATTTTTATAATGAGATAAAAGTGTGAAGTATCCAGAAGGTAAATATGGTGAGAAATTTTAGTTTTGAGCCTCTTATATAAAGTTATAGGCCCATGTCATTTAGTATAGTTTGAAACTTTCTAAATCTTCTGAGCAATATTGAGAATCTTTTACGATGATAATGGAAAACACCCTTGGACTCCAAGGAATTGTAGAAACCTACAAAAGTTGGAATGAGTCTAATCAAAACTCTCTAAATCTATCAATGAGTTTTGATCGAAACTCATTACTGAACTAGACGACTTAGATTTTTAAAATTTTACAATGATATGGAAGTATGAAGTGTGTAGAATATATATATGATGTCCAATCTTGGTCCTAATACACGTAGGTGAAGTTATGATCGCATGTCAGCTAACATAAATTGTGGTGTTGGTTTCTCAAGAACTACACCATAGTGATGCTGATTCGAAGACCAGCGCCATAGTGTTGCTGATTTCTAAAGACCAACACTATGGTGTGGGTTTCTGAAGACTAGCACCACTATGGTGTTGGTCTTTTGAAACTAACACCATATTCTATGCTAGTTGGTATATGATCATAACTTTACCTACGTATATTAGGACCACAATTAAACAATATATATACCTTCTACATACTCCACACTTCTATCTCATTGTAAAATTTTAAAAATCAAAGTCATCTAGGTCCATTAATAGATTTTGGTCAAAATCTATTGATAGACTTGGAGAGCTCTGATCAGACTCATTCCATTTCTTATAGGTTTCTATAGCTCTTTGGAGTCCAAGGGTGCTCTGTGTTATCATCGTAAAGGATTTTTAACATTACTTAGAATGTTTAGAAAGTTTCAGACTTTGTGTCAATTGACACGAGCCTATAATTTCATGTAGGAAACTCAGAACCAATATTTCTCACTATATCTATCTTCTGCACACTTCACACTTCCATCTCATTACAAAAATTTAGAATTCAAGTCATCTAGGTCTATCAATGGATTTTGATCAAAACTCATTGATGGACCTAGAAAATTCTGATCGAACTCTTTCCAACTCCTGTAGCTTTTTGTAATGCTCTAGAGTTCAAAGGTGCCCTCATTATCATCATAAAAGATTCTCAACATTAGTCGGAAGGTTTAAAAAGTTCCAGACTTTGTATCAATTGATACAGATCTATAACTTCGTGTAAGAGATTCAAAATCATTATTTTTCACCATATCTCCCTTCTAGACACACATTTCTTTTATTTCATTTTAATTTTTTAAAAATCCGAATCCCCTATGTCCATCAATGAATTTTGGACAACACCCAATGATTAACTTAGAGAGCACTGATCAAACTCATTCTAACTCCTATGTATTCATTAGGTGAACCTACGCCTAAATAAATCATCATTTACTATTTTAAGGTTCTTCCACTAATGCTTAAAATGGTTTGAAGCTTTCATAATATTATAGTACTGATCTTCAAAAACTATCACTATAGCGATGTTGGTATTTAAGCTATAGTATTAATTTTTGGAGATCCGCACCAAAATAAATTTTATTTTATTATTTCTATTAATAAAATCAGCTTTATTTATTTTATTATTCTTTTATAATTATATATTAAACAATTGAAAAAATATTTTTGATGTTTTATTAATGTTATTTTATATTTTTTAAATTTTTATTAAAGTTTTAAAAATAAAAAAATAAATAAAGTGTTTAAATTAATTTTAGAGGAAAGAGAAGGGGAGAAGGGGGGAAAATCAGAAGAGGGCGAAGAAAGTGAATAGATTAATTAGATGTATATAGTTGTCTGGGTAAAATTGAAATTAAGTGTTTTGGGGAAGAATAAAAATTTAGATGCGTCTGTTGGACAAAATCAAAATTGAAGTGATAAATAAAAAATAGTATGAAATATATATATTTTTAATTTCATCATTTATTTTACTGTTTTTTCTTTCCAAAAGTGCCAACCAACGAATCATTTGCAGCTTATATTTAATTTTTAAAAGAAAATAAAATAATAAAAATACAAGGAAAGGCGTCACCGCTCCCAGCGTTGTTGTTGCTGCTTCGGATTGCTTCAATACTTCTTCTTCCCGTCGCGCTTCGATCCTCTTCCTCCTTCTCCCCTGTTGCTTCTCGGAGCGGAAGGGAAGGGAGGGGAAGGGGAAGGGGTAGGGGTAAGGGAAGGTCGACTTATGTGTCTTGGTAGAGAAAGGAGAGGGCAAGAGAGAAAGGAAAGGAGGCTTGCGGAAAAAGGAAAACAAAGAGGGAAGAGAAGCGTGAATTTTGTAGGATGAAGGAGGTAGTGCTGCACGTTTACGACGTGACCAACAGCGGATCGGAGAAGACGAACAACACCATCCTCCAGATTAACCGCATCTTTAAGGATCGTATCGGACTGGGAGGCATCTTCCACAGCGCCATTCAGGTCCCTTTCTTCTTTTCCCCCTCGTTTGTTGTTCTCGCTCTTCTTTACCTTCTGGCACCTTTGGTTAGGCAAACCAAGAAAGTGTTTTCTGGATTCGAACTCTCAAGATCTGGAAGGGTTTTAGCCTCTTAGGTCCTTCAGTACTTTGATTGATTCTCAGTTATTGGGTATTATTTTTTTTTAACTGAATTTCTATTTCCTGGCCGCTTCGGAGGAGCCCTAAAATGCGTGCAAATTTGATCGACAACTTCAGATGTGAAAGTGACTAACTTTAGCTTCTTTCTATGTGTTTGAAGTCGAACCATACGAGAATGAAACTGATTGCTCGGTGCAGAGACTATTCCTGTGATATTTTTGGTGATGTTTAGAATGTGATTTAGCAGAATTTTTATTTTCTCAAGTTAGGAGTTTCAGCACAAATTGATAGTGTTCATCCAGGTTAAGTATCATACATCTTTGTGTTGGTGGAAGTTCTGCCTCCAAAAATTAAAATAGAACTCCTAAAATGATCACTATTCATAAGAAACTTGGAAGCTTAGTGCAAATCATGGGTATGATTGCAAGAGATCTCTATCACATATGCCATTGATCAGCAGGAATTTAAAAGGGTATTATATTTAATGGGTCATAAGAAAATGACAGCTAAATTGCTAGAGATCTATGTCATGTTCTAAGTCACATAAACTAATTGGTTTTCTCAACTGATTGGACTTTTAGTCTATAGTAGGGCTGTTGATGAAAGAGTAACACTACTATTGATGGTTCATCGAATCCTCTCTGGTGGCTTTGAGCGATCAGATTTCTTCCTTTAAGAGCATGTAATATACCTAATCATTATGGACTTACGCATAGTTACCCAACTTTTATATGGGGAAGAAACTTGAAGCTCTCCAGGGTTCATTTTCTCAATATAAATGCTTTTCTTATTTTAAACATAAGTAAAAAAAAATTTCTGAACTCCTCTCATTTATCATGAAACTTGCTAATCTTTATTTAGTGTGTCAACTTAATGTAATCTGATGTTTGGGTTATTCACTGACAGGATTTCTTCTTGTTACTGATGAGAAAGTTCATTGAAAAATCAGAGTTACTCTTGGAATCTTGCTATTTTTTAGTCAACCAAATAGATGTTCTTATATCTGCGCTCAGTAAATGCTCATTTATGGTCACTTTTGTCTTTTCAACTGATCAATGTTTCTTAAAATGCAAATTCACGTCATGCATAGTTTGGATAGGAAAAAATTAGAGACAGGAAAAGAGAAGAATACAATCCTTTCCTTGTTTGCTTTTGGTCAGAAAATATGAAAAAGGTTTGCAAAGTTTTCTTGTTTGGGTAAATAACATGGGAAGGAAAGGGCGGAGGAGGAGATAATTCACTTGCCTGCATATTCAGAAGTTTTTCTTCTGAAATTCCGATGGAAGGGGAGACAAAAGACTAAATAGAGATGATAAGTGATAACAAATTACTATTCCAATATGATCCTACCGCCACATTCAACTGGTGGCTGGGTGATCTTCTAGCTGTTAGGATGATAAGTTTAAATTCACCTCATGTTGCATTGGTTGTTCAGTTCAATATATTTAACGTGACCAAGGTAAATTCTCAAATAAGTAGAGCTGGAAGTCTAATGGCATTAAATGCCAGAACAATGTTTCTTCCTTTCCTTTCTATTCTTAACCAAATAAGTGAAAAACTATTGTTTCTTCTCATCTGCTACATACAAACATGTGAACTGGAAAAAGAAAGCTACTTATGCACTTCCCTTCCTTTCTTTTTCTTTTATTTTTTTTTTCTTTCTAAACTACTACACTCTTTCTACCCTCTTCACTTTTCATATGCAAAGATAGCCTTAGCGTTTAGTTATAGCTCAAAATAAGTAAGGAATCCCTATGATCTTATTACTTCACTTTACTTCACTTTTGTCATCACATCGGGATGTGATTGCTTGATTAACTCTTAAATTTCATATCTATTGGGTGTTAGCTATGTTCTTTTTAGTAGAGTTTCCACATACTGTGCAATTACTTCACAAGTTTAGTCACCAACAACATACTGGGCCAGCGATGCCTTTCTGATTCTGTTGAAGAAATTGGACATCCTATGATAGCATTCACTTGAGAGACTAAAGTGGATAGAACCAGCACAGGTCTGTTTGAATGAACATTCTATGTCAATCATAGGGCAGTTAAAACTGACATAGATTATCTTATTGGCTGCTTTTCTGAAATTTTAGTTGCTCTAGTAATTTTCTAGTGAATTATAGTGTGATGTTTTCAAACTAAACAAAAAGAGATGCAAAGATGGTGAAATAGGTAGAATAGTGGAAAGCAGAAAAGTGGAGAATGAAAAATTAGGAAGAAGAGTGGAAGGTAAGTGAGAGAATAGATGTATAGCACCGAGACAATCCATGACTACCCTTGACATTGTTAGTTTCTCACTGTCACTATTGTCTCTTTGTTTAATGCTATCAAATTCTTGCATGATCTTCTTAGGATTTGAGTAAGAAGACTCTCTGAAGCATTAAGTTCTCTGATGTTGATATTTGTATTTAGTAGGTAAAAATTCATATCAGAGCATCAGCAAGATAGTCTAGAATAACAGGTTGTCATGACGTTAGGGATAGCAATAATAGGTAATCCAAATAAATAATAAGTAAGATGTATGAAATAATTGCTAAGAATGTAAGGTACCTCATTCTTAGTCATCTACAGAAAAATGGGCAAATCCAACCAATCTTACTTACACAATGGAAAGAGTCACCAGCTAAAGGCTTCTCTCTCCGTCTATCAAATTAGCCAAAGGTGTGCATTCATGACCCTTGCCAAAGTTCTAATTAGTTCCCATCAATATTCATGCCAAGAAATTATGAACATAAATCCAGTAGTCCAAAGGACCAGATGTCCAAAATCCAAATAAGAACATCCAAACCCATATGGATAAACTATTAATTCCAAAAGGCTATTATTAAAGTACTATAAAATATAGATAATTGTTAAATACTACTTTCATATGGCTTCTTATGAAATAATATATCATATGTGCTGTTATTTTATGGACAAAAGTGTGGCACATAATGAAAATATTTTGCTAATTTAACTACTTGGGAACAAACACATGATTAGACCTTTTTTGCGGGTTGCTTAGCAACAATTTTTAGTAAGACATTTAACCTTGATTTAAGTTAATACTGCTTAGTTATAAAAAATATTAATGTACTTAAGAGAGATTGTACAAGAAAATTGAGAACAAAAGATAGTAAAGAAATCAATATCGAACATAAATTTACTATGAATAGGTTATAATAGTTTAACTTCATATAACATTAGGCTTAATTACTATAAAAAATTTCAGTATTAACATATTATCATAACCTTTCATTTTAGATATATATCATATCCTATTGATTTTATAACATCAATTTTGTTGCCATCCAATTGTTGTGAAATGGATGGCCTGAATCCAAAATTACAACTCAAGCCAAAACTCCTAAATTCTCATTTATGTTTTTGTTTTATTTTTAAATCTTTGTTGTTATTTTGTTTTTTGGCATGATACATAACATGGATTTGTATTTGGGATCCATTAACAGTTGGATGGAAAAGTTAAATAAAGATATATCTGTGAAAACAAAGAGAATAGGTTTGGATAAATTTGTTATGTCAGAATAGATATATTAAAATTGAAAGGATTATTTTTGTTAAAACTCTGAGCAAACATAATATTTTCATTAAATAAACCTAGATGGCAAATATAAATGTTGAGATTTTTGACAGATAAAGAAATTGAACACAAGCAAACAAGTGAATTCAAGAAATATACTTTATATTTGGAATTTTGCAATATATGTATATGAAAGATATTATAATAAACATATATACTTCTAAGAATGTTTAGCAAAGTATAGATCATGAATCATATATTATTAGATTTAGACATTTAGTAGCGTAAATGTTAATGTAGCGTGCAAAGAAAATAATATAGTATCTAGCAATATAACTGCTTTATACTAATACTCTTGTGGATTGCTTCATTTTTTAAGTTTTGTATCTTTGATTTAAAAGTGTATGGCTGTTCTAATTCCTTTCTTTATTAAGAGTATTTGCTTGATTTTGTATTTTAATTGCGAAAAATATTATTCCTATTAGCAGGACAGCCCATAAAGCCCTGTTCTGTGATTTACTTTTGGTCTCTCATTCTTATATTTGGAAACAAGTGACCTTACATTTTATTGTATGATTGTATCTTGATCACTAAATACTGGAGCTAATTTGTGTGCTGAACTAGGTTGTTCACCATCTGTATCCAATCTTTGTGTTCCTGGACTGGAACACATATTAATCAATTACATCAGGTATGGACTACAGTGACATGCCAACTAGAATGAAGGGATTAGCTCCTTGCTCAAGGATGTACACTTACCTCCTCATTTGACTTCTAGTTGTCATTCTGGTTTGACATTAATGCCTGCTGCAGTATTTGTCAAATGACTGGTTTGCTCCAATAAGACATAGGAACTGGATAAGGCTAATGAGGCAAGCCTTGTACTGCATTGCAGGGAGTAGCAATGGTATCCCTCAGGGGATACCACTTTTTCTGAGATATAGTGCATTTCTCTTTCTTGAATTTCCCTTCCACTTGCTTTCGACCCTGCATATCCAGGCAACCTGGTTGCTGATACTGAGCTAGAGACTTGCCATTCCTGAGATAAATACTAAATTTCTGAACCATACAATGGATCATGATTTTTAAAAGTGGCTGATACTACTGCCGATCACCTAAGTTGGATAGGTATCGGCTACGGCCAATCCAATGTTTCCTAAAAAATTGATCATCTTATGTAGATTGACGAAGAAGTTTAAGGAACATAGAAACTCAAAGAAGTTTCCTAAAAATGAATTAATTTTATTAGAAAATAACTGAAATTGATTGATAGCTCATCAAATCATGAAGGAGACGATGGAATCATTTGCCCCTAGGGCAATGGTGCAACGGCAGGACTCCTTTTTCCCAGGCATCTAAGGATTGAGTCCCAACCTTGGTGAATTAACGGATGGATTTTCCTTAATGAGCGATTAACCTAAGAACACTAGACTGATGAGTCACCCGCTGTGAGCACTTCCCGATTTACCTGGGTGGCCGATGATAAATTTCCGTGGAGTCGGGCCGGTCATCTTAGGATTAGTCAGCGTAAGCTGGACACTTGGTGCCAACTAAAAAAAAAAAATTAAATGAAGGAAACGATGGAAGCTGTTAGAGTTTTGTCAAACTAAATTCTTATTTAGTAACTTCTTTAATAATAAATGCAATAGTATTTGTTGATCTATTTTGGATTATTGATTTTAATAAAATATGATTTATTATCCAATAGATATTTAAGTAATAATATAGTATTATATGATATTCTAGAATAATATTTTATAATATTATATGAAATCAAACCCTTTTTTTTTTTTTTGAAATGATAGCTATGAGAGGCCTCAAGCACTCACATTTAGGCGAAGTTGGGTCTCAAACCCAAACCTTGGCAACAACTTTAGAGTCCTTACCAGCTGAGCTAGTTGGCACCCTCAACCAAACTAATTTAAGTAATTAATTCTGTGAATCTATATTGGGTTACCATGCTATTTCATGACACACATCATTTGTCATCTTTGTTATCAAATTATACAATTTTCACTTTTTTTTCCTCGACAAGTCCGATTTCACCAGTTTTGCTGATCTGATACAAGTATACAATCAATACTGTAGATTTTTTTTGAGCATCTGATTCTGATAACCATGCTATGCAAGCATGATGTTGGAATATGAGTGATTTTTTTTCTTGAAGCAACAAGAATATAATTATTGCTGTCATTTGATCCTAATTTAGTAATTTGGTCTAATTTAAAATATTGCTTGTTCCTAGACAGTTTTTTTTACAGTTGGAAGAATGCTTAATCAGGAATTGAAACTTTTCTATCTCTCTTTTATATTGTATTAATTTTATTTTTACCCCTATCCGTACACAGTATTTCTGTGTTCCTAAACTCATCATTGTATCTTAACTCAGGAGAAACTGCAATTTGAATCTTGCTTAGTTAATCATGTTATTGTTATTCTGACAGGTTTATGGAGATGAGGAATGGTCATTTGGATTTTGTGAACAAGGCTCTGGAGTTTTCAGTTGTCCACCATCTAGAAATCCTATGTATACCTACCGTGAGAGAATTGTTCTGGGGGAAACAGATTGCTCCATTTTTGATGTAAATATGATGCTGAGAGAGCTTAGTCAAGCATGGCCTGGGCAGTCATATGACCTTTTAGCAAAGAATTGCAATCACTTCTGTGACACATTTTGTGAAAGGCTAGGTGTCCCAAAACTTCCTGGTAATATGATTATCCTTTTTGTGACAGCAAAATTTTTAATTTTTGGAATTGTTATTCTTTGATGAGAGTTTCTTCAAGAATAGCTTCAGAAAGCATAATTTGAATTGTAGAGATAAGTGTAAGAATCAAAGCTTTAAGCTGAACAAAACTATGATTGAATACTGGAAATATGATTTCAAATTTGAGCACTAGAAAATAAAGTTGGAAAGATTGAGAACTCTGGCAAGCATTTTTAAGTCAAATGTTTTGGTATTCTGGATATGTTATATATTGGTTGTTTCTTCATAGGTCAAAGGAGCAACTTTATAAGATTGTGCTACTGTAATCCACAAAATTAAGAAACCATAGAGTTTATAGGTGAGATGATTGAGATGATTACATGGGATTACTAGATAAAACAAGAAATGTTACTATCAATAAGAATGTGGGTACAAGGTTTAAAGCATTTTTGTGTCAAAATTTCATGCTTGATTGGATCAGTATGGTGTTGGTATTATAGGATGCCAACACACACGTGTTTTGGCATGCTCAAGAGTGTGCTAAGTTGGTTATGTGGGACTAGGTTCCAACCTCTAATTTGCTTTCACCTGGCTTGTTTGCTTTAAAAACTAATCCAATAATTTGATAAATGAATTGAAATTTGTATGTTTAATTGTTTTAAATATTTAATATTAATTCAGAAGTTAATTAATATATACTTAAATTTAACTATAATAGATTTTTCATTATCTACACACCACATAATATATGGCTTAACAAATTAACTAATATTATTTAACCATAGATTTAAAAAGTATATCGTATATAATTCTAGTTATTTAAATTCAACCATAATTAACTTAAGCCAATGATAACTTATAAAGAATTAAAATGTTGATATTAAATTTAAGAAAGCATGTCCTGGTACTTAATGTTTGGGTTGGCCTGCGGAATTAAAAGTTTCGTTTGGTTTTATTCTGTTGGCTGACCTAAATAGCATGAAAATATAAATCATGGCTAGGTATAGCTCTAGTTGATGGGAAAAATGAGAAAATAAGTTAAAATATGCGTCCTATATATACAAGAGAAATTGATTAAACTTATTTGTGTTTGAGATGTAAAGGAGTCCATTGAAAACTCTTGTTCTCTATTTATTGAACCAGTGTAGAGACAACAATCTTGAGACTGTAAAGAAAAGTTTTTAGCCAAAACTGAATTTATGCTCCAATCATCATCAGTTCAGTAAACTGCATCTGCTCCATCCATTATTTGAACAAGCCAGAGCATTAAAAGAAAAAAGAACTCACTCTAATAAGCATTTAATTCTTAGTTTTCAAATAAACATATCAATATAAACATATGTTCTCCGGCATGTGCCATGTGTCTAAATATCTAAAAGAAAATTCTTCTCTATGGCCTTTTGGTACGGGGAGTATGACATTTCTAGTTCTGTTTCTCTTGTAAATTGGGATAGTTATCAATGGCAATGCTAATTGTTCTTGTTGCTAGGATGAGTTGGATTAACATATACTGATCCTATTTTGTCCGCATTGAAGTTTATCTATTGAGTATTTCTCCTAATTGTGTATAACAGGCTGGGTTAATCGCTTTGCCAATGCTGGTGATACTGCTGTTGTAGTTGCAGGAAATGCGGCATTCAGGGTACTAAGGCATTTGCTATTTATTTATTTATATTTCTCATTCTGCCTCACATGAAATCACATGTTTCTCAGTAGTATATGTGAGTCACTGAGCTTCTCGGTTCTTGGCTTCTGAAACTACATCTGTTTCATTTTATTTCAAGATGAGTTAGTTTCACCTAATGGTTTTTCTGTTTTCCAATATATCCACTTTTGCAGCTGCGGCAAGCCAAACAAGAAATCGTAACCGCAAGCAAAGTTGCATACAGATTTATGTCTGGCCTAGCTTCAAATCCAAATTCAGAAGGCACACCAGAATCCCCAAGCAATTCTAACAGAGGCACCCCTAAATTTCAAGGTGCATGGTTTAAAAACTTGATGTCCATGGGTGCCAAACCTTCGACTAGCACATCAGAGCTTTTGGAAGAGTCTGGCGTCATTCCTACCCGCCCCCAACAGCATTCAGAAGTGGCAACACAGCTCGAAACAAAATAGTTGTCGAAAAGTAGTTGAGTCCATGTTGTACAACTAGAATCTTTGATTCCTACGATCACGACTGCAAAGAGTACTCATTGTTAAGAGAATTGCTATGTGTCAAGTATTCATTCGACTGTCATCCTTGGATCGGCTAAAATGATCAGGATCTATGCGAGTTGTGTTCATCGGGAAATTACATCATTTTGCCTAGCAAAGTGGCGATTAATTATGATCCTTTATTGTTTATACTTTTTAAACAGGCACCGCATTGAAGTTTATGCTTCTTAAAACTGATCCTTTCCACGCTTAGAACTTGGGAGGGAAAACAGAAAAAATAATAGAAATCGAAAGTTAAAAGGGTTTTCTTTTTTATTAGAATTGTCCAAAGTAAATTTTTATTTATTATTTAAATAATATTTTATTGTATCCTAATTTATTTTATTTTTTTTATTTTTGACAATGGGATTTAGACCGTTATAACATTTGTGATATAATTATTATAATATAACATAAGTCAGAAATATCTATATTTATTATTATTATTATTATTATTATTTGTTTTTTAATTAATTTGCTGCTGTCACGATTAGTTTAGAAAAAAAAAAAAATCACTTGCTTCGCTAAATTCCGTTTCTCGCTTCTCTAAATTCCGTCCGTCTATAAATAGAGCCGCTACTCACTGTCTCTTCATTTGAAATCCTACGTCGTCTTCTGTCTCTCGCTCTAGGGTTCAAGAAGAGCGACATTGGAGCATGGCCGGCAGATTCCTCCGATGCACTCTGCCAGCTGCCTCGTGGGGGATAAAGCGCCAGCGAACGGAGGGCCGTCGCCCTTCGCATCCGCCCTCGGTTTTCGTCAGTCGAGATGAGGAGGACTGCATCCTCGGTCTCCTCATGCTGTCGGGTGCCCTGCTCGACCTTCGCCGCGGGGTTCCGCCGCCGCAAGCACCAAAGCAGCTGCTGATGCTTCCTTCCCGATCGTCGCCTCCACCGGCGGAGACGCGGGAGCAAGAATCGCCTTATCTGATCTCATTCCCTGGGCTAATGCCGCTTCTGCCTCCGCCGAAGGAAAATCAGTCTCCGGCTCTGAAACAACAACAACAGCAACGGCAGAACGAGACGCTTTCCCCTGCGACGCCTTCAACGGCCGATCTGCGCCGTTACGAGTGCCCAGAATGTGGAAAGGCATTCTTTTCGTACCAGGCCCTCGGCGGCCACAAAAGCAGCCACCGGAAGCGCCGCTGGGCGCAGGAGCAAGAATCGCCGTATCTGATCTCATTCCCTGGGCTAATGCTGCCGCTTCTGCCTCCGCCGGAGGAAAAGCAGTCTTCGCTTTCGTCCCCGGCGCTGAAACAAGAACAGCAGCGGCAGAACGAGACGCTTTCTCCTGCGACGCCTTCAACGGCCGATCTGCGCCGCTACGAGTGCCCAGAATGCGGAAAAGCATTCTCTTCGTACCAGGCACTCGGCGGCCACAAAAGCATCCACCGGAAGCGGCGGTCGCCCAGCGCCTCCCAGACAGAAAAGCAGAGACGCGTCAAGGCGAGAAGAGCAATGCTATGCCATCGATTTCACTGACGGAGTGCTCGCCGATGAATTGGGGACTAGGCGTCGACCTCAACCAGCCGGCGATAGAAAAGGATTAATTAGGTCACGGAGGAGGAGGAGGCGGTGGTGGGAGTTGGCTGCCGATCAATTTCTCCTCTCCTCTGTTTTAATTTCATTTTAGGATAATGAAATTTCTTGTTAATTAATCTCTTGTTGTACATAATTCATTTGAAATGTTATGAAAGTAATTAAAACCATTTTTACTAAGAATGTCAACTGCTACAATATACTATTACCAGTGTGGATTATAATTGAAGTATTTATATTATGGTAGTTATAATCTAATAACTTCTAAAATAAGAGTATCTTGAAAATAAAAATGTTAGAATGTTATTTTAATAACAAATAAAAAAGGAGTGCAATTTGAATAAAAAAGATGATTCTTTTATTTTATTTATATTTTTAAATTAATTAATTTATTGTATTAGTTATAATCCACGGTCAACCTAAATAGTTATGAATCTTGATTATGCCCCAATTCGTCCGAAGTTGCATAGGAGATGTTTTATCCGAACGAGTTTCTTAGGATACATTACATGTCTCCCCTCTAAATCAAACATCAAAATTGAATAGAGTCTATTTTTTTTTCTTTAAAAAATGAATGATTTCCAAACATGCGAAGGTTGAGAAACCTCCTTCCTAGGAGTACCCCTAATTAGACAAGCAAGTAGGGCGTCAAACCACGTAGGGATGGAGAAGAGGGTGATCAGGTTCTTCGACTACTTCATGTTGTTTTTGATTTCTTATAATTGAACTGCCTTCAACCTCCAAGTTGAACTTTCAAGAAGTAAATGGTGGAAGGAGAGATTGTTACGTCAATTCTTAGTATTCCACCTCTATCTTGGATTCTGCACCTTAACCGTCTCCAACCATCTAGAGGAACCAATGCGGAGACAATGAAGGAGGGAGCAGTGCATCATGATACTGATCACACAAGGATAACTCTCTCATCCAGTCAAACCACTGTACTAGCGGCGTGAATCTTACTTTTGAATCGTTTGCAACCGCTAGGAATAAAAGGGAGTTTTTTTCTTCCTTTTTACGGCCTACTTTTCTTTACTTCAGCACTTTGCTTTTATATTTTTGTTTCATACTTTGTGTCTTGTTAGGTCTATATTCCATTTGATTTTGAATAAATATCTCCTTGTGTGTTTTCTAGTAATATTTTGAGAATGGGAAAAGTTTTTTAAGTTTGACCAAAGTTTTAGGTCATTGGACATACTTGAATGCTCTACTTGCATACTATTGGTTAGTGTTATGATAAATTATATTTGGATTAATTGAGTTTGATTTCAAATTACCTAGAGAGGACTACTACATTCCTAATCTTTTCAAAATTACAATATCATATATGTGCACGAATATGATGAAGGATATCTCTTTGCTTATTCTTTGATTTCTTTTCCTTTTACATTTTAATTGAATAACTCACTCAACAAATTTTATCTTCCACCTTTATTTTGCTATTCTTTCATTGAGAGTTTTGGTTGATGTCTTTATGAGTTAGAATGTTAAAATTTTAAGAGTGGGAGAAAGAGAGGCATATGTTTGAGTTCATGGAGGTTCCACACTGCAAATTGATTGGAAATTTTGAAATGGGAGATCAATTCAAGAGTCAATTTGTTGGAGGGTTTTTAAGGCAGAATTCTCATTGAGATTTCTTATTTTGGATTTGTACTAAGTTTGTGGAATCCAGCTAGTTAGTTAATTGAATGTCACATCAGTTTAGTAGGACAATTTGAGATCATTTTCAAGTCCTGGTGTGGCTGTTAGCCTTGGATGATGCTGCTGAAAAATGTCCACAGCCATTCTTATCTCAAAAACTAAAAAAAATCTGTACAAGAGTTGGAAGGTTTGTCAAAAGCTGATGGAATGATGCAAGATCTTGTTGCTGGAAAAGGTTTCCAAGAAATAGGAAAGTTTCAGGGATTGCAGAAAGCTAAAGAAGTTGCTAAATTCAAATCCTTAACTTTCTAAATTGATGTTGTTGCTGTATTTCCAAAAATGATTTTTGAATTTGAGTCTAGAAACTGAAATTCATTGCTGTAATTTTGCATTTTTTCGGAGCCACATCATTCTCAGCTGGTGTGGAGTAGCCATGAACCTGAAAGAGAATTTTAGTTGTTGTGTAGAAATTTATCAAAGTTGCTGATTTCAGATGTGCTGGAAATAATTGCCCACAGCAGGTTGTAATTCAAGGGTTGCTGATTGGTAATGTTTAAGCCTTGTTTTGGCTCTTGTTGATGTAGTATCAATGCAGCATCAAGAAATGCAGAAGATAAATGTCATCTACAAGTAATTTGAAACTGCATTATAGCCTCATTTGCACATGTGCTAGCCATCATACCATATAGGCTTCATAATCAGAAACAACTTCAATTGAAACTCTTACTAATCCAGTGCTAGTTGGTTCCCTCTTCCTTCCACGGGTTCCAGAATCAGAATTATGAAACTAACATTCAAAAAGCTTATTTTTAAAACTGAATTCAGGAAACTTAAAACCTGTAGCTCCTGGAGTGTTGCAACTAGGTAAAGGCTGTAAAAAATAAGAAAGGAAACCAGCAAGGAAGATTTTTGCAATTAGTATATCAGTTTCGATATGTTGTGTGCCAAATTTTCTTTACAAGCTCTGATCATTGGAAATTTTAAGTTGAGCCTAAGATCTCTAATTGTCATTTGGCGTTATGTTCTTCTCAATTTTTAGTGATCAGAATTCTGAAACTTTGGGAAATCTAGAATCTGAAACTCAAGTGCTGAAATTCAGGATTTTGAAAAGGAATGCAGGGGGCTGTTGTTGGAGTTATTGAACTTTGTTTTGGTTCTTTACGTAGGAAATAAGATGTTCAGATAACAAGTGCCAATTGCAACAAAGAAAAGCTGAAAATTATCTTGAATATGAGATTTCAGGATGATAACTGAATTTGGTGAGAAGTTGAATTGTGAATTAGATTTAAATTGCAGTGTGCCAATTTCTATTTCATTTTCTGGCCACCAATAGTTTGAATTTGATCTCCTATCATTTTAGTGCTACATGAGACCTTTGTATGAACTGAATTCTTCATTGTCAAACCTTGAAATTCCCTTGAATCTAGATTCTGAAACTAAAGTTAAAAAAAAAAACAGAATTCAAGATTTAGCTGCATTTGATGTTTGAATTCATACACTACAAGAAAAAGCTAATAGACAACGCTTTTAAAGCGTTGTCTTTGTGTCTGAAAAAGCGTTGTTAAAGGCACTGTTGTTAAAAGTCTGCTCAACGACAACACTTTTAAAGCGTTGTCGTTTGTAGCGAAGACAACGCTTTTAAAGCGTTGTCGTTTTTAGCGAAGACAACGCTATTACAACGCTTTAAAAGCGTTGTCGTTTTAAAGAAAAATATTTAAAAAAATTATTTTAAAATCATTATTTTTATATTTACGAAACTATTATTTTTCTTTTACCATGTCTAGATTCGAATTTTACATATAATCAACTCAGCTAATGATTTCAAACTCATACCAAAATAATAGAATTCTGACATTGAAGTAATATTAGTATTTAATTACATAAGAAGCTAGTAAATATCAAAATTAACACTAATTCTGTTTCAAAGTAGATAGTGATATTCCTCTAACTCTTCCTAAATCCAGCTTCAGTTCCACACTGATGGAAACCATCTGCTTCTCTGTGAACTTGGAGACAGACTCTGCATCAAATTCAGCAAATGCCACCCTGCCACACAACATTTCTTTCAAGATTCTAAATTGTTCGAAACAAGTACTTTCCTCTAAATAAAAACTGTTTCTAGCATTAGTTCTAACCTGAATTCATTCCTCTTCTTCAGTATAGTAGTCCAGTCCATCCCCACTTGAGCTCTTGTTAGAACAAGCAACTCAAACAACACCCTGCAAGTTTATCCATCTGAATCTTGTGAGCATGTAAATTTAGTTGAAATTTGTGTAGATAAGATGAAGAAATTTATGGAAGTAATCACCTGTCATCATGAACTGGAACTCCCCATTCCTCATCATGATAAGCAACATACACAGATCTGTGTATACATTAGTAAGAGGATGGAACAATTAGTAATTTGCCCTAATCTTTCTTTGAGTTTATTGTAATTTGTAAAAGCCCTCTTTTGGTACCTGAACTCAGTGTTATGAAGCTGCACTTCTTCTCTTCTTGGGAGGCGCTCATGGCAATGCTGGGACACTCAATAGAACCCGCCAACTCCTCGATCTTGGCCGGAGTCCTCCCGTAGTGGGCGATCTAAAACTTCCTCTGGGCTTGCATGAGAGCGGCGTGCTCCCTCTGCGCACCGACGACACTCAAGTGAGATTAACATAATATAATGTTTATGCTATTAAAAATAATATACAAGTTTCAAGCACACTCAAGTGAGATTAACATGCAATCCTGAAATCAAAGCAAAAAAAATCATTTTGATATGCATAACTAGTACACAATGTTTCCATCTTTATTTATTAGATAGTTGCCTTGGGTTAGTCTTAAAAGTTTTTATGAAACAAGGTTGAGAAGTGAAATGTAGTATGCCTCATTACCCATCCTTGCAATGAGATTCAAGTTTAAAATTCAATTACTTGTTAATGGTCGCATCAACCACAATTTGGATTGGATTTGCATCAGTAAGCAAATGAATAATTTCCATAGCATGTTTAATTATGCAGACAACCATAAGCTTCTTTCCATTGTTCCGGCCATGCATCATCAAAGAATTGGTAAGTCTTTCAATAATTGGGCACTGAGCCTTGCGGAACCTCTTAGCAGAATATCTTCCAGCAGTTTGAGGAAGGTATGTAGCATGTTTTGGAGGAGTCACAGCGATGTAATTAGCAAGAGACATGTCACTGACCTGGAGTTAGCAGAAGATTAATCTAATCTTGCTGGAGTAAATAATAGGAGAACATCTCCATTTTATGACTATGTGGATTGAAAGATGTGTTGCATACTATAATTCAACTAAAAAGTGTGCAAATAAATTTAAACAAACATAATTTATCCAGTATTTGCTCTTTATAGGCATATTGCAATTCAGATACAGTATGATGATAAATCAAAGTTCACTGTTTGCTCGATCATGGAGCCATGTTTGGTCGGCTACTATAATCTTATCTCTGTGCAATCTGTTGCTGGTAAAATAAAGCATAGGAAAAGTTGGGTAATCAGCGCTTGTACAAGCTATTGTCGGTAAATCAATAAGTACTCCACAAAAATTTGTGAACTGATAGATAATAAAGGCCGTATTTTTCATTTGTGCATACTGAAAAATCCTAGCTCTCTCTCAAAGCATGAACTGGTTATCTAAAATTCCAAGTATTACTAACACATCATGCAAAGATTATATTTAAAAAAAATGGCAGATAAGGCCTAAAAATATCGAAAATCAACCTTAAAGCAGATCATATGTGCTAAATAACATCATGAGATTCACATGGTCAACGCAGGTGCTAAGAGCAATAGGCTGCGGAAACACCACGGAGTGAGAGTTCTAACCTCGACATCGTCGAACGACCAGCGATTAAAGAGCTTAACCTCCTGTTGCTGGATCACCATCGATGCAGAGTAAGGATTGTAGAGATGTGCGGGCTAGTCCACCAACGGCGGAAAGAAAAATCACCACGTCAAACCCAACTCCAACGGGCAAACGTAAACGCCACTATGGTTGTAACCGGAGCCAAAAGCTACAGCACGAGGCTCAAACAGCAATAGGAAAAAAAACAGAAGAGATCCAGAAAAAAAACAGAAGCAAACCAGAACGGAAGGCAAATCTCTAGAAAAGGATCGATCTGAACAGGTTCAGAAGGGATCCAGAAGCGAGATCTAAATTCTAAAACAAATCGAGGACAAAAAAACTTAGAGACCTCTCTAGCAGAACCACGAAGCGATCCAGAGGGCTTCAGATATCGAGTACCTTGCATGAATGAAGGCTGGAAGCCGGAGATCGGACTGGATACCCACGAATAGAAGCAACGTTCTCGCGGGATGCTCGCGTTCCATCGGAGAGTTCAAAAGGAAACCTTTTCGCCTTCGCCCGTTGAAGCAAAAGGAAGAACTGCTCGATATCGGACGGGTAAGAGATTAATCCCACGAATCAAAGAGATTCGGCAGTGTGAAGGAAGCATGAATGAGGCGACGGAGGCGAAGAGATTAATCCCGCGGTCTTGACGGAGAGGAGTTTGGAGGAGTGGTTCGTGGAGAGGGGTTCGCCAGAGAGGGGTTTGCCGGAGAGGAGTTGGATGGAGAAGGCCGCGTGAGATGAGGAGTTGGGAGAAGGGTTCGGGATCAAAAACGATCGGAAGATAGGAGTTGGGAGAAGGGTTCGGGCTCTTTACTTAGATCCAACGGTTTATATTAATCAAGATTTAGATGAGAATTTAACAATAGACAATACTTTTTAAAAAGCGTTGTCGTAGATGTTGATACAGTCTGACCTGGATATTGTTTTGCTGTTGACACTGATTTAAGCTTGTATCAGATATTTAACTCAGATTAATTACTAATCTAGGTTGACTAGGTTGACCTGATTGAGAAAGTCCTAACTGGGATGTTAGGCAGTTGGAAAGTCCTGGTGAGTGAAGCCAGGCAGATTGGAAATCCTGGTGAGTGAAGCCAGGTGAAAACCCTAGTGAGTGAAGCTAGGTGCAAGTCCTGGTGAGTGAAGCCAGGCAAGGGAAAATCCAGATGGATCAAGGGTGATCGGACATCTGGTGTTGAAAAGTCCAAGAAGGAAACTTGGCATGCGAAGTCAGAGAGGGCTCGGTAGCTCGTTCTCTAGGACCAGATGAAGTCGGAGAGGGCTAGGGAGCTCGTTTCTCCGGACTAGGTCAGAGAGGGCTCGACCCGGACTGAGTCAAGAAGCTGGATCGGTCGACAGACCGATCGGTGAAGCTGGACACTGATCGGTCCGACGACCGATCGGGAATCGATCGATGGCTGCGATCGATCTTGTCGATCTGCAGACCGATCATCGATCGATAGCCTCAGTGATTTTCTTGATCGGTCTAGAGACCGATCAGGAGGGCTTACAACGCTTGGGAAGAGCGACATCTGATCGGTCTCGGGACCGATCAGATTAGTGCCTGATCGGTCCGCAGACCGATCAGAAGCTGTGTGCAGCGACATCTGATCGGTCTGGAGACCGATCAGATTAGTTCCTGATCGATCGCCAGACCGATCAGCATGATCCAGAAATTGTGGATCGGTCTGCTGACCGACCCACGGTATTGATTGTTCTGCATGCACTTTTTTTTCTTGCCGTATTTGTTTTCACCCGTTTGTTTTTAACCATCTGCTGTGAGTCTTTTTAGCTTGCAGGTTGCAGGTCACACTCTCATGGTTGAATTCAAATTAAGCTTCATTAAGAGAAGAAGACAAGTGCTCTTTTCACTATGATTTGCTGCAACAGATGCATTTGAGGCATCAACGTTCACTGGCGAATCTGATTGCGATTGGGCTGCGCTCAGTTTGACCTCTACTTATTGGTTCGTATCCAGAGACGCCAGTGATGACTGTGATTTCATTGGTGTGAGTTCAGAGAACCAGGTAAGGAGAAAGAGGGATTGGCTGCAGCACTGATTCGTGCAGTCTGACCATGATCGGGAACAGGGTTTCAGAAGTAGTAAAAACAGCGAGAGGAAAGAAGAACACAACAACAAGAAAGCTGAAAGAAAAGTCTGTTGGGTGTGAAAACTTCTTGAGCTCTCGGGTGAACTGCGATCTCTGTTTTCCTTCACTGATCCTCGCGTGGTTGTAAGCATTTTTCATTCTTCTCTGCCACCGAGCTTCTGTAAGTCTTGTGCTTTAACTTAGATATTTCTTGAGACTTTGTGGGAAGGTTACTCCACCTAGAAGGAGGATCTTTAGCCGGAATTCTTCCGGGGTGCGATCTACCGAAGATCAAGGAGTCGTCCACCTTACGGACACGCCGAGGAGTAGGGGCAAGTTATCCCCGAACCTCGTAAATCTGTGTATCAGTGTTTGTGTGCTGGTTTTCGTTTTGTTTTAGTTTGCTTATTCCGCTGCGCTAACTAGTTTCTGTGTAGAACTCTCTGCTTAAGTTTTTAAAGAGGCTATTCACCCCCCCTCTAGCAATCTAAGATCCCAACAAGTGGTATCAGAGCAAGGGGCTCTTTGATTCAGATTAACACCCAAAAGAGCAAACAAGGATGGCTATGAAGGAAGGCTTTAGCACAAATCGACCACCCTACTTTGAAGGAGCAGATTTTCAATATTGGAAGGGCCGCATGGAGTATTACCTCAAGACCGACATTGCCATGTGGTTCTCAGTCAAGGAAGGTTTCACACCACCAAAGGATGAAGAAGGTAAGGAACTCGATTCATCAAGGTGGTCTACCGAACAACTCCGCAAAGCACAAGCCGATGCCAAGGCTATGGTCACCTTGCAATGTGGAATTGCCAAGGACCAACTCGTCAAGGTAGGTCCGTTCTCGAGTGCAAGAGACCTATGGAACAAACTCATCGAGCTCCAAGAGGGAACTCGAGATTCTCGAATTGCCAAGAGGGACCTATTCTTGAATCAACTCCAAAATCTAACCATGAAGGACAATGAAACGGTAAGTGAACTTCATGGGAGATTCAAGGAGATCATCAACGGTCTACACTCTGTGGACGAACGAGTGGAGAATCGCGATCTAGTAAGGTACGCTCTTAAATCTTTTCCTAGGAATGCCTTGTGGTCATCTATGGTAGATGCCTACAAGGTATCCAAAGATCTTTCCATTGTTAAACTAGATGAATTTTTCTGTGAGATGGAACTTCATGAGCTTGCTAACAAAGGTCAAAAAGAGAAGGGTATTGCTTTATTTGCAGGACCAAAGAGCAAGGATGGAAGAAGGAAGAAGGAAAAGAAGAAGGAAAAGGAGATTTCCTCATCCACCTCTTCCTCCGAATTCGATGATGAAAGTGGATCATCATCAAGTGAGATGGCGAACTTCGTAAGAAGGATTATGAGAAGAAGCCGAAGATACAAAGGAAAAGGTAAAACAAATGATCAAAATTTTGATAAATCTAATGTTATATGTTATGAGTGTAGCAAGAAAGGACACATTCGGAGCGAGTGTCCGAAATTAAAGAGGAAGGAGGAACGAGCCAAAAAGAAGGAGGAAAGAGCCAAGAAGAAGAAGGCTCTCAAGGCCACTTGGGATGAGTCCTCATCAAGCTCATCGGAGGAAGAAGAGAAGATGGAAAAGAGCACACGACAATTAGCACTCATGGCAAGGGAGGTTTCGGACTCCGGAAGTGAGGGAGATTCGAGCGATGCTTCGACCGCGGCTTCATCATCATCGGATGATGAAGAGGTAACCTCTTCTCATATAGAAAAGTGTTATAAGACTATCACTCACTTATCTACATTGCTTAAAAAGTCAAAAATAGAAAAAAAATTGTTAAAAGAAGAAGTAAAAATCTTAAGGACCCTTAGGGAAGATGAGGTCGATGACCTACATCTAGAAGTCCTTGAGGATGAGAACAAGGCATTAAAGGGTGAGGTTGAGAAACTCAAGAAAATGCTTGAGAAGTTCTCAACTAGCTCTAAGACTCTAGACATGATTCTAAATGCCCAAAGGGCAGTCTACAACAAGGCCGGGCTAGGGTATCAACCCAAGGAGTCGAGTTTCATTTCTCTAATGTCTAGAACTCAAAATAGTAGATCACATGTTTCTAGGGCTCATGGAACTAGGAAAGGTATGACCAAGGCATGGATTCCTAGGTCTTTCGTTGTAGAAGCATTAGGTCCCAAGATTTGGGTACCTAAAACCTCTATCTTCCGTGTCTTGTAGGCATTGGTCGAGGGGGAGCATCTATCAACTTGGTTTGTTGATAGTGGATGCTCCAAGCACATGACCGGGGACAAATCACTGTTTACAACCATTCAAAACAAAAGTAGAGGTAATGTGTCTTTTGGTAATAATGGTAGCCTTAAGGTTGTAGGAGTTGGAGACATTCATATATCCGAATGTTTCCATATCAAGAATGTCCTTCTAGTCAAGGGGATGACTTTTAATCTCCTAAGTGTCAGTCAATTGTGTGATACGGGTTACACAATTGAATTTCATTCAAGTCAATGTTTGGTTAAACACATTGACACACTTGACACGGTACTAGTAGGCACAAGGGTTGATAATATTTATCAAGTATCGTTTAAAGTGCTACTAATGCTTTGATTAAGTGTTTCATGTCGAAAGAAGAAGAGTCTTGGCTATGGCATAGAAGGTTGGCACATGTAAACATGAAGAACATCCGGAAGTTGGCCAACCAAGGATTAGTGCGAGACTTACCCAGCATCAAGTACCACAAGACCAAACTATGTGATGCATGTCAAAAGGGTAAGCAAACAAAAGTTGTTCATAAAGGTAAAAGCACTGTAAGTACATCTACTGCTTTAGATTTATTGCACATGGACCTATTTGATTGCAGTAGTGTAATATCATTGAATGGAAGTAGATATTGCTTGGTAATCGTTGATGATTTTACTAGATACACATGGACTTTCTTTTTGAAACATAAGGACCAAACTATAGATATTTTTATTTCCTTTTGTAGAAGAACTGAAAATGAAAAATCGACAACAATTAAAACCATTAGAAGTGATCATGGTAGGGAATTTCAAAATCATAGGTTTTTAGAGTTTTGTCAAGAAAAGGGATATAGGCATGAGTTCTCTACTCCAAGGACCCCACAGCAAAATGGGGTTGTGGAGAGAAAGAACCGAGTCCTACAAGAGGCTGCACGAAGCATGCTTAATGAGTACTCACTACCGAGCTACTTATGGGCTGAAGCTGTGAATACAGCTTGCTATGTGCAAAATCGAGTTTTAATACATAGGTTTTTAGGAAAGACTCCTCATGAACTTTAGTTTGGGAAACCGCCTACAATTAAACATCTTAGGGTGTTTGGTTGTAAGGTGTTTATCTTGAACACCAAGGATCATCTTGGGAAGTTCACGGCTAAGGCTGATCAAGGGATACTGGTCGGGTACTCTCTTACCAGCAAAGCCTATCGAGTCTACAATGAGAGGACTAAATTGATTGAAGAGTCCTCGGATGTAGCTTTCGAAGAAATCCCTGATAATCAATCAAGGAATGTAGAAGAAGTTCAATTCGAACTTAGAAGGCTAGGTTTGAATGATCCAAACATGGAAAGAGTCGAAATTGACTCTGATGATGATGAGCAAGGGCAACAAAGAACTCAGGAGGACCCGTTGCCTGATACTGAGTCCTCGCCTGTGCCGAGTGAGACCACTCATGAGGCACCGCCAACACCAAGGCAGTCTAGGTTAGCCTCTAGTCATCCCCAAGACCAAATTGTGGGAGACATCAAACAAGGGGTTAGGACTAGATCATTCTTTAGAAATGAGTCCAATGAGGTTGCCTTAATCTCAGAAATTGAACCAAGACTAGTTGATGAAGCATTGCACGATCCTGATTGGATCATAGCTATGCAAGACGAATTAGGTCAATTTGAAAGGAGCCAAGTATGGGATTTAGTTCCTAGACCTAGGAAGACTACCATTATTGGAACCAAATGGGTCTTCAAAAATAAATTAAATCAAAAGGGTGAAGTTGTAAGAAACAAGGCAAGACTTGTAGCCAAAGGCTATAGCCAAGTCGAAGGTCTTGATTATGATGAGACATATGCTCCCGTGGCCCGATTAGAGTCCATTCGCCTGATGCTAGCTTTTGCTGCACATAGAGGTTTCAAGCTCTATCAAATGGACGTTAAATCGGCTTTCTTAAACGGTCTCATCAAAGAAGAGGTCTATGTTGAGCAACCACCGGGGTTTGTGAGTACCGAAGCTCCAAACCACGTATACAAGCTCAAGAAAGCTCTTTATGGGCTTAAACAAGCACCTCGAGCTTGGTACGAAAGGCTGTCAACTTATTTACTAGAGAAGGAATTTGTAAGAGGTCAAATAGACCCAACACTATTTCTACGTAGAGATGGTGAAAACATTTTTGTAGCCCAAGTATATGTCGATGACATAATTTGTGGCTCAAATAACAAGGGCTATTTGAATGAATTCATTTCTCACATGGAAAGTGAGTTTGAGATGAGTCTAGTAGGAGAGTTGACATTCTTCCTCGGACTTGAAATCAAACAAACTCGAGATGAAATTTATGTCCATCAGACAAAATACACTCAAGAGATGCTTAGAAAATTCAATATGAGTGACTCTAAGGAAGTGTCCACTCCAATGGCGACAAACACTCGCCTTGACAATGATGAGAGTGAAAAACCAATTGATCTAACGCAATATAGAAGCATGATTGGTAGTCTTCTATATCTCACAGCTAGTCGACCAGACATACTTTTTGCTGTGGGCATGTGCGCTAGATATCAAGTCTGTGCCAAGGAATCTCATTTAATTGCAGTTAAGAGAATATTGAGATACCTTAAGGGCACAATTCGAGTAGGTCTATGGTACCCTCGTACAGAGTCTTTTGACTTGATAGGCTATACCGATTCTGATTATGCTGGGTGCAAATTGGATCGGAAAAGTACTAGTGGGGGCTGCCAATTTTTAGGTTCATCTTTAGTTAGTTGGTCAAGTCGGAAGCAACATTGTGTTGCTCTCTCCACGACCGAGGCCGAATATATTGCCATGGGAGAGAGTGTATCACAGTTGTTGTGGATGATACACACCCTAGAGGATTATGGACTTTCTTATAAGGGTGTACAAGTGCTATGTGACAACGTTAGCACGATCAACCTAACTAAAAATCCAGTCCATCATTCGAGGACCAAACACATTGAAGTGCGTCATCACTTCATAAGAGATCATGTAGCTAGGGGAGACATTGCACTCACATATGTTGAGTCAAAGTCAAACCTAGCTGATATTTTCACCAAACCCCTTCTGGAGAATGAATTTAGTCATTTAAGGAGGGAGTTGGGAATGTGTTTGGCTCCTTAGGTCATTAGAACTTCACCATGATCAATAAGGACTATTAAAATGACAAGAGTAATTGGGACAATAATTTGGGCAACTTGGGAACATCTCACACAATCTATAAGGTTTAACAAAATATTTTTGTTTGCTAGAAATGGGGTGAGATGCTAGGAACAACCAAATTATTCAAAATGTATCATGCATCTCTTGAATAATTAGGTTGAAGAGACATTAATTGAGTATGGGGAACACCATTACATAATTCATGTGTAATTGGTTCCTAGATCTTACTCATATATTCCAACCAAGGAAACTTGGTTGGGCCTTTGCCTAGATTTGATCTGATTTTGATTAATGGGTTGTTTGATATGGCTGTTCATGATTTTGAATGAAAAATAAGACAGGCTATTGAAGTAATTCTAGCATTTTGAATATATTTTGACAAACTTGAAACTGTACATAACAAAGGTGAAAATTTTCAATTTTCAGGCCTTAAGTTGTTTGTTTTCTAAATATCTGCAACCTTAAGGCTATAAACAAGTTCAGACCATAACTTTTAGGTAAGAGTTATGCTTGTAGATCCTCCAGGTTCTAGGCTCTGAACTTGGAAGTTTTCCTAGAGAAACTTCCACGAATTATCGAACACGAGTTACTGAAATTACTATTTTCAGTTACTGAAATTACGGGAGATACTAGTATCAGACACTGATCGGTCTACGGACCGATCAGGTCAGCCTGGAACGCTCGAGCCCGCTACTGATCCCTTTCTGATCGGTCTACAGACCGATCAGAGAGTTCCCTGATCGGTCCGGAGACCGATCAGATCAACTCGGCATAAAAGCCACTGATCAATCTCTGATCGGTCTACCGACCGATCAGGAATCTCGCTGATCGGTCAAGGGACCGATCAGTGAGTACTGATCGTCTCCTGATCGGTCCGTGGACCGATCAGGATGTTCCTGGATCGGTCCAGGGACCGATCAGGAGGCTTCTGATACCTTCTGATCGGACAACCGTCCGATCATTTCTTCACTGTACACCCATCTAAACCCTTAAAACCTCCCGATCCCTTCTTTTCCTCGTTCACGCGAAACCCTAGCCGACTCTTCCCACCAGCTCACCCTTTCTCTTCTCTTTGCACGCCAAACCCTAGCCGAAGCTCTAGCCCTCGGAAGCCCTAGCCTAAAGTTCAAATGGCACCAAGGTAACTTCTTACCTCTCTAGAACTTGGCATTGTGTTTTCATTTCTCACTGAATCTTCTGTTGTTCTGTTGTCTCGGTTCTTGATTGTTGGTGGCTCCGGTGCTCACTCATTGCCCCATTTTACCACATTGCTAACCCCTTAGGAAGAAACCAGTAGGTGAGGGTACTTCCAAGTCCAAAGATAAATCCAAGTCCAAAGAAACCTCCCGACCTCAACCGTCCAGTTCGGGGAGATTCCTCAACCAACAGTTTGAAAAATCCTTTAAGGAAAGGACCTTCAAGTTGCTCCCATGTAGATCAGTCGATAAAAACTACATGAATGAGTTTTGTCCAGCGATTACGG
This sequence comes from Zingiber officinale, assembly GCF_018446385.1. Lineage (NCBI taxonomy): Eukaryota > Viridiplantae > Streptophyta > Magnoliopsida > Zingiberales > Zingiberaceae > Zingiber > Zingiber officinale. The sequence goes on along the minus strand of NC_055992.1, from coordinate 88,436,467 downwards.
AGACCATAGCCTACTATAAACTTGATTCCTTGGTATATTTAGAGAGGGATATCAACTTTGACCTAGTTTCTGAATTCTATAACAACCTTCATTAGACTATTGATGGTAGTTATAGATCAAGAGTGGCTAAGCAAAACGTTGATTTCAGCTTAATTGCCTTCTTTGATTATTTAGGCTGTCGTATGTGTTCGGGGACGGTGTTCTCATTCTATCCTGCTTTGCCTGAACCCGTGCCTCATCCTCTTGATGTCTCATCTGACTCGATTTATGAGTACTTCTTTGGACATCTGAGACCGGATGGATTAGATGAGTTAGATGTCGATTTTCCTACATTTGCAGCCCTTGGCCTTTCTGCTCCTGATTACATTCTTTTCAAAATTGTCACAAACTGTCTTCTACCTATTACCTCTAAACCATTGGCAGAGATTCGACCGTATCATTGTCTGATGCTTTATGGGTTACGTAGGCGTCTTGACTTTGATATCATGTCGAGTGTCTATACTTCTATCATATCCCATAGCGAGCCAAGCGGTTACACCATCTATATGCCTTATGGGCATGTAATTACTGACTGGCTTGAGACCCTGGGTATTGACGTCTCTAAGGGGAGGATAGTAAAGATGGTTAGGCAGGATTGTCGACTTGGGAAACGTGCGTTTTCTAAGTCTGGAATCTTAGGACAGGCTCGGGCGGTTAGGTGGAAGGATGGGAGGGCACTAGGTGAGTTACCTCGACGACAGGTTGCTGCTGCTGCTGCATATGGCGAGGCGGATCCAGATCTGCGCTGGCAGATCGCTGAGTTGGAGAGCCGATTTGATCGCCACGAGGAGATGATGGCTGCTGAGTTCGATGGGCTACACGTCCAGATTGACCAGCGCGACGATGATTTGCGCAGTCAGCAGCTGGCGACCCATCAGACGATTATGGACTGGATGGCCAGATATCCACCTCCGCAGGATTTCCCGGGCTATCCATCTTCGAGCAGCGGCTTGCCACCTCAGGGAACCTTTCCTCCCGCTGATATTGCTGATGCTCCTCATGATGAGGAGGCTGACTGAGACACACTGTTTTATGATATCATATTGATTGTATGTTTTGGATGATGGTTGCTAGATACTTATGTCTAACCTGGTTGTCTGCTACTTACTGTTACGCTACTCATTCTTCTTTATATATTTGCTGTTCTTTTCTTGGTTGTTACTATACTCTTCATATGTCTTTTATTTCTTTATTCATTTACTGTCCTAAAATACACTTAGAAGGAACTCTAGGGGGATTAAGCAGAGGACAGTATGGATTAAGGGGGAGCTCTTTAAGTTATCTTACCTTGTTCGCTCCTTTTTGGTGTTTGACAAAGGGGGAGAAGATAACTAAGTTTAGTAATGAATGAAAGGTTGATTTAAGGGGAGAGGATGACTTTGAGTCTTTTTGAATCCTCTTACCCAATTCGCACCTATTCGACTAAGTTAAGTGATGAATTGACTTCATCAAGTCAATATGAAAAAGGGGGAGAAGATAACTAAGGTATATCCGTCTTAGGGGGAGGATCCTGATTTCCCTAAAATTATGGGTATATGAGCATTTCTGATCTAAACTTAAATCGTGTTGTCAAACAACAAAAAGGGGGAGATTGTTGATACAGTCTGACCTGGATGTTGTTTTGCTGTTGACACTGATTTAAGTTTGTATCAGATATTTAACTCAGATTAATTACTAATCTAGGTTGACTAGGTTGACCTGATTGAGAAAGTCCTAACTGGGATGTTAGGCAGTTGGAAAGTCCTGGTGAGTGAAGCCAGGCAGATTGGAAATCTTGGTGAGTGAAGCCAGGTGAAAACCCTAGTGAGTGAAGCTAGGTGCAAGTCCTGGTGAGTGAAGCCAGGCAAGGGAAAATCCAGATGGATCAAGGGTGATCGGACATCTGGTGTTGAAAAGTCCAAGAAGGAAACTTGGCATGCGAAGTCAGAGAGGGTTCGATAGCTCGTTCTCTAGGACCAGATGAAGTCGGAGAGGGCTAGGGAGCTCGTTTCTCGGGACTAGGTCGAGAGGGCTCGACCGGTGACACATAAGACAGTGGATCGGTCGGTGACCGATCTAGTGAAATTTGGGACACTGATCGGTCGGCGACCGATCGGGGAATCGTCGATGGCTCGATCGACTTCGGTCGATGGGACCCGATCGAAATCGATAGCCCATCAGGATTTTACCTGATCGGTGCGGAGATCGATCAGGAGTCGCGCGCACAAGCCTGATCGGTCTCGGGACCGATCAGATTAGTCTGACCGGTCCCGAGACCGGTCAGTATCGATGACAGTAGCATCACTGAGATTCGATTGAGTTCTCGATCGGTCGCCGGACCGATCAGTGATAACAGATGCTGAGTGTCTGATCGGCCCATGGTATTGATTGTTCTGCATGCACTTTTTCTTCTTGCCGTATTTGTTTTCACCCGTCTGTTTTTAACCATCTGCTGTGAGTCTTTTTAGCTTGCAGGTTGCAGGTCACACTCTCATGGTTGAATTCAAATTAAGCTTCGTTAAGAGAAGAAGACAAGTGCTCTTTTCACTATGATTTGCTGCAACAGATGCATTTGAGGCATCAACGTTCACTGGCGAATCTGATTGCGATTGGGCTGCGCTCAGTTTGACCTCTACTTATTGGTTCGTATCCAGAGACGCCAGTGATGAGTGTGATTTCATTGGCGTGAGTTCAGAGAACCAGGTAAGGAGAAAGAGGGATTGGCTGCAGCACTGATTCGTGCAGTCTGACCATGATCGGGAACAGGGCTTCAGAAGCAGTAAAAACAGCGAGAGGAAAGAAGAACACAACAACAAGAAAGCTGAAAGAAAAGTCTGTTGGGTGTGAAAACTTCTTGAGCTCTCGGGTGAACTGCGATCTCTGTTTCCTTCACTGATCCTCGCGTGGTTGTAAGCATTTTTCATTCTTCTCTGCCACCGAGCTTCTGTAAGTCTTGTGCTTTAACTTAGATATTTCTTGAGACTTTGTGGGAAGGTTACTCCACCTAGAAGGAGGATCTTTAGCCGGAATTCTTCCGGGGTGCGATCTACCGAAGATCAAGGAGTCGTCCACCTTACGGACACGCCGAGGAGTAGGGGTAAGTTATCCCCGAACCTCGTAAATCTGTGTATCAGTGTTTGTGTGCTGATTTTCATTTTGTTTTAGTTTGCTTATTCCGCTGCGCTAACTAGTTTCTGTGTAGAACTCTCTGCTTAAGTTTTTAAAGAGGCTATTCACCCCCCCTCTAGCCATCTAAGATCCCAACAGTAGATACTAAAAAAAAGGCTAATAGACAACGCTTTTTATGAAGCGTTGTCTTTGACCCGTAAAAATCACTAATAGACAACGGTTTTTAGAAAAGCGTTGTCTATTAATAAGAAAATAATGAAATAGACAACGCTTTTCACTAAAAGCGTTGTTAAAAAAAAATAGACAACGTTTTTTATAAAAAGCGTTGTCGTTTAAGTGTTGTAGAATCCCAATTTTCTTGTAGTGATAAGTTGCAGGGATTAATCCTATTCGAGAGGCTTTCTAGCTGATGTGTTTATGTAGTGCCCTGGTGTGTGATGCACACACTTCTCTCGAGATGTGAGCACGTTCTCTAATTGATCGTGTGTATGTTCTCTAATTTGTCGTATGAAAGGACATGTCAAGAGGGAAAGAGATAAGAGGGAAGGGTATTTCAGACATTGGACACGAATTAGGTTTGGTTTAAGTGGAAGCACTGTTCACTCTTGAAAAGGGGTCGGGTTCCTTGGGAGGCAGGGGGGACGAAATGGAGGAGGCACCGAGGCAGGGGGGTTTTCTTGGTAGGGGGAAAAAGGCCGCCGTCAAGGAGAGAAAGGGGGAAGCTCGCAGGGTTCGTTGTCACCGTCGCCATCTCTGCTCCCTCCTTGGCTGCCATCCTCGAGCATCGGTTGCAGGTCACAGTCCTCCTTCTTCCTCCTCCTCTCCTGCTGCTCATCGACTCCATCGCCGACCGCCACTGTTTTCACCGTCTCTGTCATAGCGTGCATAGCCCGCCGCTGGTGGCTTCCTCACGAGCTGCGCCGCCGCCTCACGCACGCAGTCGCGCTGGGCCTCGCTTTCCTTCTCCTCTCTCCCTTCTATACGCCAGTCTCACCCAGGAGCACAACCGCGACCTCCTGTAGCCACCACCGACGCCCCCAGCGGTCGACATCGCTCTCTGCGGCCATAGCCACCTCTTCTCGTGTCTGGAGCCTCCTACAGCGGCCACCGCCGCTTACAGGGTTCGCCGCTGCCTTTGCCAGCCGCTGCCGCCTCTTCCGGCGGTTCTACAGCCGACTTCGACGGCTGTACATTTGTTGTCTCCCCTACTTTTGGTGTAGATTCGGCCCACCGCTATATTTCCGGACATTTGTTGTGTTTTCCGGCCATCGAGCCGTGATGTTCTGCTCTTTGTATTACCACTATGATGGTGAGACGTTTTACCAGCCGGCCTATGAGCCGTCAGTGCGTATTGTATTCCGGCCTGCGAGGCAAGGACATATTCCGGCTTCATGCCGCCTTGCGGATAAAGGGTACACCGGATTCCACATCGCTGCTCCTAGATCCGGTTCCTCTGCTGACTCACACTCATCCATCCGTCAGGGCCGCGACGACTCGATCACCACCGCGATCAACTCACCGAGCCATCCGAGGGGGCCCCCCGGGGCCAGGGTACGTTCTCGTACTTGTTGCTTATTTCATTGTGCCACTATTTATTCGACTGCTTATGTATTCGTGGGATCCGCCTCGAGCACCGAGATACTAGAGACCGGAGCAACCTGGTCGTTGGTTGTAGGTACGGTTGATCGGAGGATTTCTGACGACTTGGTCAACACAGGAGACAGCTCTTCAGCCGGGTCATAGGGATGCGGTCAATCTTCCAGACACGTCGTTCCAGCGGGTCCGTCTTCTCAGCTTCCCGACAGGATCAAATTGGCGCTGTCTGTGGGAACGCACCTGGTCTAGAACGTGAAGACGGACGACCCGAAAAGTTCTGCCATCCTCATGGCCTTGATGGGTTTCGATGAGTATATCGTATCTTCCTCACTCTACGGGTATTCGGCAGTCGAGAAATTGAGTCAGATCCTCTGCTGGTCGGCAGGTTAGTTTTTTAGCTACTCTTTTGGTCATAGAATTTATCATGGTTTCTCGAGCGAGTACTCCCGTGCCGATCGACCGGGTTTCCATCATATCCGAGCCACGGGCTCAATGCCGAAGACCCCGTGCCGATCGGTCAGGCGTATATTATCCGAGCCACAGGCTCGATGCCGAAGACCCCGTGCCGATCTGCCGGGCGTATATTATCCAAGCCATGGGCTCGAGGCCGAAGACCCCGTGCCGATCGGCCGGGCGTATATTATCCGAGCCACGGGCTCGATGCCGAAGACCCCGTGGCGATCGTTCGGGCATATATTATCCGAGCCACGGGCTCGAGGCTGAAGACCCCGTGCCGATCGGCTGGGCGTATATTATCCGAGCCACGGGCTCAAGGTCTGATCGACCGGGCGTATATTATCCGAACCACAGGCTCGAGGGCGAAGACTCCGTGCCGATCGGCCGGGCGTATATTATCCGAGCCACAGGCTCGAGGGCGAAGACTCCGTGCCGATCGGCCGGGCGTATATTATCCGAGCCACGGGCTCGATGCCGAAGACCCCGTGCCGATCGGCCGGGCGTATATTATCTGAGCTACGGGCTCGATGCCGAAGACCCCATTCCAATCGGCCGGGCGTATATTATCCGAGCCACAGGCTCGAGGCCGAACACCCCGTGCCGATCGGCCGGGCGTATATTATCCGAGCCACTGGCTCAATGCCGAAGGCCCCATGCTGATCGACCGAGTTTGAGTTATGCTTGAAGACCGTCAAGCGGCGACGTTAAACTCTAGAGTCGAACCGGCGACTATAAAAACCCCGGCTTGAAGACCGTCGAGCGGCGACGTTAAACTCTAGAGTTGAACCGGCGACTATAAAAACCCCGGCTTGAAGACTGTCGAGCGGCGACGTTAAACTCTAGAGTCGAACCGGCGACTATAAAAACCCCGGCTTGAAAACCGTCGAGTGGCGACGTTAAACTCTAGAGTCGAACCGGCGACTATAAAAACCCCGGCTTATATACCGTCAAGCGGCGACGTTAAACTCTAGAGTTGAACCGGCGACTATAAAAACCCCGGCTTGAAGACCACTTCATGGACCAATTCCTCGGATGTCCTTTCTCTCCCGTTCAGGTTCGAGCTTATCAGAGCATGTATCTCCCCCGTTCGGGGTTGAGTGACCGGCTTATCAGATATTTTATCTCCCCCATTCAGGGTCGAGTGATTATCATTGATATCAGACCAGTTTCGGATCTTCTATCTCCCCCGTTCGGGGTCGAGCGGTCGTCACTGGTCTCGGACCAGCTTATCGGGTCTTCTATCTCCCCCGTTCGGGGTCGAGCGGTTGTCACTGGTCTCAGACCAACTTATCAGATATCTTATCTCCCCCGTTCGGGGTCGAGCGATCGTCACTGGTCTCGGGCCAGTTTCAGTTATTTCATCTCCCCCGTTCGGGGCTGAGCGATTATTACTAGTCTTGATCGGCTTATCAGTTATTTCATCTCCCCCGTTCGGGGTCGAGCGACCGTCACTGGTTTCAGACCAGCTTCAGTTATTTCATCTCCCCCGTTCGGGGTCGAGCGATTATTACTGGTCTCGGACCATCTTATCAGTTATTTAATCTCCCTCGTTCGGGGTCGAGCGATCGTCACTGGTCTCGGGCCAGTTTCAGTTATTTCATCTCCCCCGTTCGGGGCCGAGCGATTATTACTGGTCTCGGACTAGCTTATCAGTTATTTAATCTCCCCCGTTCAGGGTCGAGCGATTATTACTGGTCTCCGACTAGCTTTAGTTATTTCATCTCCCCCGTTCGGGGTCAAGCTCATCATAGCAGTTATCTCCCTTATTTAGGGTAGAGCTTATCAGATATATTCTATCTCTCCCGTTCGGGGTTGAACAACCTTCACTGGTCTCGGACCAGCTTATCAGATATATTCTATCTCCCCCGTTCGGGGTCGAGTGATCGTCACTGGGCTCGGGTCAGCTTATTAGATTTCTTATCTCACCTCTTCGGGGTCGAACATCTTTAATGATCGCGGGCGAGAGTAGGTGGTTGCACGATCGGCATCTTCTCGATCACGCGCTCGGCTCGATCGCTCGTCTTTCTACCTGATCAACATTATCTCCGTTGCCTGGATAGCATTATTTCTCGTCACTGACTCGATACTACTTAAGTCACTTGCTCGGCGTCGTCGTAGCTACTCGTTCGACGTGATAAGACGAGCCCAGTGATATGATTTCGCATGCGACAGCTGTTGGTTGCTACTCAGAAAACCTAATGGTTCTACTGTACAAAAATTTTGTACAAAGATCTGAACCTTTTCCTAGCTACCATGTGTTCTTTTAAATTAAACTTGGATCGCTTGCGGAACTTAACACGTTTGATCCAAAATTTAATCTATTTGTTCTTTTAGGTTTAGACTTGGATCTCCTGTGGAACTTAACACGTTCGATCCAAATCACCTAGGTTATTAATTTCATTAAATATTAATTTCCAAAATTGGCTTCCAGGACTGCATGGCGAGACACATGACCTTCTTGGATATGGGAACAACCACCACCGCCTAGACAAAGCCTTTTAAGGAAAGCTAATATTTAATTTTCTTAAATAACTTTAGGTCAACCGAAAAGAACAATCAAATCACAAGGAAAAGAAAAACAAAGAACACAACATCGAAAACAAATTAGAAATACTAGAATCGCATGCCTCTTATATTTGGTATTTTTTACATGAAGATAAAACTAGTATGATGCGAAAATTAAATACTAGTATACCTTTTCTTTTGCAAGCAAAAACCTCTAGGTCTTCTACCGTATTCCTCTTCTAACCTCGGACGTTGTGTGGGCAACGGTCTTCCGAGATGAGAAACCACCAAAGCACCTTCTTCTCCTCCTTGCAAGGTTCGGCCAAATCAAGTGCACCTCCAAGGAAGAAGAGAAACCACCACCAATGCTCCAAGGGATGAAAGCTTTCTCTCCTTCTTCTCCAAGCTAGAAACCGACCATCACTTGATCTCCAAGATGAAGGAAGTTTCGGCCACAAGGATGGAGAGAAGAGAAAGGATGAAACCGGCCACACCAAGGAAGAAAAGAGGGAGAAAATAATAGAGGTTGTTTTCCTTGAAGGCTCCCAAAATCCCCTCTTTTATAATCCTTAGCTTTGGCAAATAAGGAAATTTAATTACAATAAAATTTCCTTAACTTTCCTTGACATGAATTAATTAAGAAAAATTAAACAAAAATTTCCTAAACCTTCATGTCATGGCCGACCACATCAATAAGAGCAAACAAGGCAATTTCAATCAACAATTAAAATTCCTTATTTGTCTTCAGAAATTTTAAAAAATAAAATTTCCCTTTAAAATCCCTTTATGGTTGATAAAAAGAAATTTCTAAATTTTAATTTTTCAACATGTGAATAATTTACAAAAAAGAAAAATAAAATATCTTTCCAATCTACAAATAAGGAAAGAGATCTAATCTCTTTCTTTAATCTTTTGTAGATCCTTTTAAAAGAGATATTTTAATTTTTAATCTCTCCAATAAATTATATCTTTCACATAAAAAAAATTTAAAATAAAAATTCTTTTTAATTTAATGGGGGCCGGCCACCTAAGCTTGGGTTCAAGCTAGGGCCGGCCACCCATGAACCAAGGCTTGGCCGGCCCTAGCTTGATCCACAAGCTAGCTTGGCCGGCCCCTACATCATGGGTATGAAGGTGGATATAGGTGAGTATAGTACTCTATAAATAAGAGGCTACGATAGGGACCGAGAGGAGGAATTGGTTTTGGTCTCCCGATAAAATTAAGCATCCCGTGTTCGCCCCGAACACACAACTTAATTTTATCAATAATAATTCATTCCACTAGAGAACTATTATTGAACTACCGCACCAATCCCAAATTACATTTTTGGGCTCCTTCTTATTATGAGTGTGTTAGTCTCCCTGTGTTTAAGATGTCGAATGCCCACTAATTAAGTGAGTTACTGACAACTCATTTATTAATATCTTAGTCCAAGAATAGTACCACTCAACCTTATCGTCATGTCGGACTAAGTCCACCTACAGGGTTTAACATGACAATTCTTATGAGCTCTTCTTGGGGGCATTATCAACCTAGATCACTAGGACACAGTTTCCTTCTATAATCAACAACACACACTATAAGTGATATCATTTCCCAACTTATCGGGCTTATTGATTTATCGAACTAAATCTCACCCATTGATAAATTAAAGAAATAAATATCAAATATATGTGCTTGTTATTATATTAGGATTAAGAGCATACACTTCCATAATAACTGAGGTCTTTGTTCCTTTATAAAGTCAGTATAAAAGAAACGACCTCTAATGGTCCTACTCAATACACTCTAAGTGTACTAGTGTAATTATATAGTTAAGATAAACTAATTCCTAATTACACTACGACCTTCCAATGGTTTGTTCATTTTCATTTTGGTCGTGAGCTGCTGTTTATAATTTATAAGGTATTGATAACATCATCTTCTGTATGTGACACCACATACTATGTTATCTACAATATAAATTAATTGAACAACTACAAACAAATGTAGATAATTTGACCAAATGTGTTTCTTTATTCAAAATAAATGTTTACAAAAGCTTAGGCTTTCAGTATACACTCTAACAATCTCCCACTTATACTAACGACTAAGCTGCCATATCTTCTGCCATATATCTGATTCCCATTCCCTCCACATGCCCATCGAAAGCTTTTGCCGGAAGGGCCTTAGTGAAAGGATCTGCCAGGTTATCTGCTGATGTAATATTGGCGATGACAACTTCTCCTCACTTCACGATATCTCGTATCAGGTGGTACTTGCGCTCTATATGTTTACTTGCCTTATGGGCTCGTGGTTCCTTTGAGTTTGCAACTGTACCGCTATTATCACAATAAATTGTGATGATTTTAGGCAAACCAGGAATCACATCTAAGTCCATTAGAAAGTTCCTGAGCCATACTGCTTCTTTAGCTGCCTCAGAGGTTGCTACATACTTAGCTTCCATAGTTGAGTCCGAAATGTATTTCTGCTTAACACTCCTCCATGCAATGGCTCCACCTCCTAAAGTAAACACATAGCCTAATGTAGACTTACTATTGTCCCTATCTGATTGGAAATCTGAATCTGTGTAACCCACAGGGAGCAAATCGTCTGCTTGGTAAACTAGCATATAATCTCTAGTCCTTCTCAGGTACTTTAATATATACTTTACCGCAGTCCAATGTCCTTGTCCAGGGTTACTCTGATATCTGCTAACCATGCCCACGACAAAACAGATATCAGGTCTCATATATAGCATTGCATACATTAGGCTTCCTACAGCCGAAGCATAAGGAACTGCTTTCATGTCCTCTATCTCCTTTGATGTCTTCGGAGACATCTCTTTAGATAGAGCTACTCCATGTCTAAAAGGTAAGAAACCTTTCTTGGAATCCTGCATGCTAAAACGAGCAAGGATTGTATCTATATATGAAGCTTGGGACAGACACAACATTCTTTTCTTGCGATCCCTTATAACTTTGATCCCAAGAATGTGTGCACAATCTCCTAAGTCCTTCATATCAAATTGTTTTGACAACCATATCCTTACGTCCGATAATACCTTGACATTGTTGCCAATTAACAAAATATCATCTACGTATAGTACAAGAAATACCACGACGTTTCCGTTACACTTCTTATATACACAAGACTCATCCGGACACTGAATAAATCCATATGACTAGATTACTTCATTAAACCGGATGTTTCAAGACCTTGAAGCTTGCTTCAGTCCATAAATGGACCGATTGAGCTTGCACACTAGATGCTCTTTGCCTTTTTCAATGAACCCTTCTGGTTGCTTCATATGGATGTTCTCTTCAAGACTTCCATTAAGGAAAGCTGTCTTGACATCCATTTGCCAAATCTCATAATCCATATGAGCAGCAATGGATAAGAGTATCTGGATAGACTTAAGCATGGCTACCGGTGAAAAGGTCTCCTCATAATCGATTCCCTCTTTCTGAGTGTACCCTTTCGCAACAAGCCTAGCTTTGAAGGTTTCTACCTTCCCGTCTATCCCTCTTTTCCTTTTGTAAATCCACTTGCATCTAACTGCTTTTACACCATCGGGTGGTTCTACAAGCTCCCAGACCTTATTAGAGTACATAGACTCTATTTCAAAATTCATTGCTTTTTGCCAAGATACTGCATCTATATCTTGGAGTGCTTCGTCATATGTACGGGGATCAAGTTCATGTTTACCCGGGATCAAGTCCGAAGACTCTCCCAAAAACATGAATCTCTCAGGTTCCCTCACCACTCTCCCACTACGACGAGGCACCGTCTATGATTGTGTATCATGTGTGACACGTGTTGCAGTCTCTTGTGGTACTTCATCTTGTACTGTTGGTAATAAAGTAGACATGTCATCTCTAAGTTCTTCTAGAACAACTTTTCTACTGGGCTTGTGATCCATTATATAGTCTTCTTATAAAATCTGGACATTGGTGCTAACAATGACCTTTTGCTCTTTAGGACTATAAAATAAACCACCTTTCGTTCCTCTGGGATAACCCAAAAACACGCGAACTTTTGTACAAGATTCTAACTTATCAGCATCTGGTTTCAGCACATGTGCTCCACTACCCCAAATCCGAATATGTCTTAGACTGGGTTTTCGCCCATTCCACAATTCTATGGGAGTAGAAGAAACTGATTTAGAAGGTACTAAGTTCAGAATGTACACTGCTGTTTCCAGAGCATATCCCCAAAATGAATTTGGTAATTCTGAATAACTCATCATCGATCTAACCATCTCTAGAAGAGTCCAATTCCTTCGTTCTGCCACACCATTCTATTGGGGTGTACCAGGTGCAGACAGTTGGGATTGAATCCCGGCCTCTGATAAGTAATTCCTAAACTCTCCTAAGAGGTATTCGCCACCACGATCAGACCGTAGTGTCTTGATACTTTTACCTAGTCGTTTCTCCACATCAGCCTTGTATTCTTTGAACTTATCAAAGCACTCGGACTTGTGGCGCATTAAGTAAATGTATCCGTATCTTGAATAATCATCTATAAAAGAGACAAAATATTCAAAACCACCTCTTGCCTGGACAGACATAGGACCACACAAATCAGAATGAACCAATTCTAATACTTCTTTGGCTCTATACCCCTTGGCCTTGAAAGACCTCTTGGTCATTTTACCTTCCAAGCAAGATTCACAAGTTGAAAAATTTTCCAACTCTAATGAACCCAAGAGTCCATCGGCTATAAGCCTCTGAATCCTACTTAAGTTAATATGACCAAGCCTTAGATGCCAAAGATATGCTTGGTTCATTTCCGAAGGTTCTTTTCTCTTATTTGAGTTAGAAGATGTGTTATTAATTTCCATATTATGCTTTGTGAGAGAAATTGGATTTAAAGTATACAAATTGTCAACTAATGTACCAGAACAGATAATCACTTACTAAAGGAAACTGAATATCCATCTAAAAATAGTTTAGAAACTGAAATTAAATTCTTTTTAAAACTGGGTACATAAAGACAATTTCTTAAAAGTAAATTTCTAATCCTATTAAAAGATAAGTAGACATCTCCCACTGCAATAGCCGCCACCTTAGTAGCATTGCCTATGTAGACTGTAATCTCTCCTTTAATTAGTCGTCGGGTTTCCTGGAACCCCTGCAAGGAATTGCAGACATGATCAGTGGATCCCGTATCTACACACCAGGTGCTGGTAGATAACACCGCTAAACATGTTTCAACAACTAGAGCATGAGATATACCTTTGTTGTTCTGATTCCTACAAGGATAGTCCGCCTTCCAATGCCCTGACTGCTTGCAGATGAAGCACTTGCCCTTTGGCTTCTTCATTCCAGCTTTAGGTCCTGTACTCTGAGATTTATTCACCTTCTTTGCTGAGCTAACTTGTTTCTTCTTCTTCTTTCCTTTCGGTTTAGAAGTAGAACTATTTTCAGCATAGTGAATATGAGAATTATGACGGAACAAACCTTCTGCTGCCTGAAGTTCTGTCAGTAGTTCCGCTAATGAATATACCCTTTTAAAGAATCATTATGAATGTATACTTTAAAGAATCATTAGTTCCGCTAATGACTCACCCTTTTGGAGTGTATACTGAAAGCCTAAGCTTTGTAAACATTCATTATGAATAAAGAATCACATTTGGTCAAATTGTCTACATTTGTTTGTAGTTGTTCAATTAATTTATATTGTAGATAACATAGCATGTGGTGTCATATGCAGAAGATAATGTTATCAGTACCTTATAAATTATAAACAGTAGCTCACGACCAAAATGGAAAGGAACAAACCATTAGAAGGTCGTAGTGTAGTTAGGTATCAGTTTATCTTGACTGTATAATTACACTAGTACACTTAGAGTGTATTGAGTAGGACCATTTGAGGTCGTTTCTTTTATACTGATTTTATAAAGAAACAAAGACCTCGGTTATTATGGAAGTGTGTGCTCTTAATCCTAATATAATAACAAGCACATATATTTGATATTTATTTCTTTAATTTATCAATGGGTGAGATTTAGTTCGATGAATCAATAAGCCCGATAAGTTGGGAAATGGTATCACTTATAGTGTGTGTTGTTGATTATAGAAGGAAACTGTGTCCTAGAGATACTAGGTTGAGAATGTCCCCAAGAGGAGCTCATAAGGATTGTCATGTTAAACCCTGCAGGTGGACTTAGTCCGACATGACGATAAGGTTGAGTGGTACTACTCTTGGACTAAGATATTAATTAAATGAGTTGTCAGTAACTCACTTAATTAGTGGACATTCGATATCTTAAACACAGGGAGACTAACACACTCATAATAAGAAGGAGCCCAAAAATGTAATTTGGGATTGGTGCGGTAGTTCAATGATAGTTCTCTAGTGGAATGAATTATCATTGATAAAATTAAGTTGTGTGTTCGGAGCGAACACGGGATGCTTAATTTTATCAGGAGACCAAAACCAATTCCTCCTCTCAGTCCCTATCGTAGCCTCTTATTTATAGAGTTCTATACTCACCTATACCCACCTTCTATTCCCACCCAATTGGGGCCGGCCAAGCTAGCTTGGGAACAAGCTAGGGCCGGCCTAGGTATGAATTTGGGTGGCCGGCCATAGCTTGAACCCAAGCTAGTGGGGGCCGGCCAAATTAAATTAAAAAAGAAATTTAATTTTAATTTTTATTATTATGTGGAAGATATAATTTAAAGAGAATTAAAATTAAAATATCTCTCTTGTAAAAGATCTACAAAAGATTAAAGAAAGAGATTAGATCTCTTTCCTTATTTGTAGATTGGAGAGATGTTTTATTTTCTCTTTAAAAATTATTCACATGTTGATAAAATTAAAATTATAGAAATTTCCTTTTATTAACCATGAAGAGATTTTTAAAGAGAAATTTTATTTTTTAAAATTTCCGGAAACAAATTAGGAAGTTTTAATTTGTTGATTGAAACTCTCCTAATTTGCTCTTTTGATTGTGGCCGGCCATCACAAGTTGATTGGGAAATTTTATTTTATTTTTCTCAATTAATTCATGTCAAGGAAAATTGAGGAAATTTTATTGTAATTAAATTTCCTAATTTGCCTAGGCCAAGGAATATAAAAGAAGGGGTGAAGGTGCCTTCATGAGATACAACCTCTATTATTTTCTCTCCCTCTTTTGTTCCTTGGTGTGGCCGGCCATCCTCTCCCTCTCTTCCTCTTGTGGTGGCCGAACCTCTCTCCCTTTCTTGGAGCTCTTGTGGTGGCCGGATACTACTTGGAGAAGAAGAAGAAGAAGGAGAGAAAGCTAGCATCTCTTGGAGCTTGGTTAATATTTTGGTTTTCTTCTTTGGTGAAGTTCTTCCTTTGTGGCCGAACCTTGCTTGGAGGAGAAGAAGGTGGTTGGTGGTTTCTCATCTCGGTAGATCATTGCCCACACAACGTCCGAGGTTAGAAGAGGAATACGGTAGAAGATCAAGAGGTTTTTCTACAAGGTATAACTAGTAATTTTTATTTCCGCATCATGCTAGTTATTTATGGAAATAATACCAAATACAAGAGGCTTACGTTCTAGAATTTCGAATATGTTTTTCGATATTGTGTTCTTTTATTTTTTCTTTTCCTTGTGATTTGATTGTTCTCTTTGGTTAACCTAAAGTTATTTTAGGAAATTAAATATTAGCTTTCTATAAAAGGTTTTGTCTAGTCGGTGGTGGTTGCTCCCATATCCAAGAAGGCCATGTGCCTCGCCACGTCAGTACTGGGAACCAATTATGGAAATTAATATTTAATGGAATTAATAACTTAAGGAGACTTGGGTCGAACGTGTAAAGTTCCGCAGGAGATCCAAGTCAAAACCTAAAAGAACAAATAGATTAAGTTTTGGATCAAACGTGTTAAGTTCCGCAGGCGATCCAAAATTTAATTTAAAAGAACACATGGTAGCTAGGAAAAGGTTCATACCTTTGTACAAAATTTTTGTACAGTGGAACCTATAGGTTTTCCGAGTAGCAACCAACATTATTCACCTTCTTTGCTGAGCTAACTTGTTTCTTCTTTTTCTTTCCTTTCGGTTTAGAAGTAGAACCATTTTCATCATAGTAAATATGAGAATTATGACGGAACAAAACTTCTGCTGCCTAAAGTTCTGTCAGTAGTTCCGCTAATGAATATACCCTTTTATTCATATTGTAATTCAGGCGGAATTGCTCAAAACTTCTAGGTAGCGTTTGGAGGATCATATCGATCTGGGTTTCCCAATCAATTTCTCCTCCAAGGATTTGTATTTCATTTAGATAAGCCATCATCTTTAGGATATGATCCCTCACAGGAGTACCCTCTTGCATGATGGCTGTCATCATCTTTCTCATGGCTTCTTGCCTAGAGGCCCGATCTTGGTGACCAAAGAGTTTCTTGAGATTGTTCATAATATCATAGGCTGTTGGTAAATCTTGATGTTGATGTTGCAATACATTTGACATTGAAGCCAAAATGTAACACCGCGCCATCTCATCTGCTTTTACCCATTTCCTATGGTACTCAATCTCCTCTTGGGTAGATTCACCATTAGGAGTATCAGGGCAAGGCTCAGTCAGTACAAACTTATAGCTTTCAGTAGTTAGAACAATGTCCAGGTTCCTTTTCCAATCTATGTAGTTAGGACCTGTAAGTCTGTTCTCTTTTAGTATGATAGCCAGTGGGTTGAAAGTCATCCTAAGAATCACAAATAACTTTTGGTCAAAACTCTAAATTTAGAATAATATTGATTCCTCAAACAATACTATTTTAAATTAACCAACACCTTAAAACATCATGAATTTTGTATGCACGATAGTGTGGACGTATACAAATTCAACATTTGTAAAAGGAGGGTTTTACCCATTAATTTTATTATCTTGTCAACCTAACTTTTTGACAAATAAAATTAATAGTTGGTTTATTTTGGTCACACAAATAATAGCAGTGACTCCGATGGGGAGGATACTATTAAATGTGCCTAAGTGTGTACCATTACTTGACACTAAGTTCATTAATAAGATTATGCCCCTTCCGATGGAGAAGATCACACGCTCTTAATTAACTTCCTATAGTCATCCAAAGATAGAAGTTTAATTTAGTGATCCGCAAACAAGCTCATCTAATATGGAGGAAGGCACTAAGAGCCAACGCGCAAGCTTGTTGCATCACTTATAAACCAGTAATGGAGACCGTGAAATTTATTTAAAATCCCTCTCCCACTTAGTTATTTAAAATGAGGAATTTTGACTATGCTAGCCTACTAAACATGTATACTAACATGCACACACAGTACAATATAAAAGCAATAAATAGAAAAACTAATTTTCAACTATTATGACTTTTATCTATTGTTGTCCTCCGTGTGTCGCCAACCCTAGTTGCTGCCATCTTTGGCCACTGCCACCGGGTCTAGTTGTCGCATCCATCTTGCTCCTTGTTCCGCTGCATCTCTGGTTCTCAAAAGGTTCCACGCCTTGCAAGATTCGATCCGCGACATAAATAGAATTTTACATTTTTTGATCCTATATTCCTCGAAGGAATGTACATGTGAACTAGATCGAACATAAAATAAAAATTTACATCCATCGATCCTATATTCCATAAAAGGAATGTACATGTAACTAGATCAAAAAATAAAATCCTAATAAAACTAAATACAGCTCCTGCTGTATTTTATAATACAATCATGCACACACAATAAATGCCCTTGACATGTCCAAGGGTCCAATCACACACATAAAAACTATAAGCCATAATAGTTGGATCCTGCATCCACAAAGTTAGCACATCCTACTATTAACCTGCCTAAATTATGTATGACATGTGCATAATTAAACTAATACCAAATACACAGAGGCAAAACCCTAGCTCTGATACCAATTGTTGGTTGCTACTCGGAAAATCTAATGGTTCCACTGTACAAAAATTTTGTACAAAGATCTGAACCTTTTCCTAGCTACCATGTGTTCTTTTAAATTAAACTTGGATCACCTGCGGAACTTAACACGTTTGATCCAAAATTTAATCTATTTGTTCTTTTATGTTTAGACTTGGATCTCCTGCGGAACTTAACACGTTCGATCCAAATCACCTAGGTTATTAATTCCATTAAATATTAATTTCCAAAATTGGCTTCCAGGACTGCATGGCGAGGCACATGACCTTCTTGGATATGGGAACAACCACCACCGCCTAGACAAAGCCTTTTAATGAAAGCTAATATTTAATTTCCTTAAATAACTTTAGGTCAACCGAAAAGAACAATCAAATCATAAGGAAAAGAAAAACAAAGAACACAACATTGAAAACAAATTCGAAATACTAGAATCGCATGCCTCTTGTATTTGGTATTTTTTACATGAAGATAAACTAGTATGATGCGGAAATTAAATACTAGTATACCTTTTCTTTTGTAAGCAAAAACCTCTAGGTCTTCTACCGTATTCCTCTTCTAACCTCGAACGTTGTGTGGGCAACGGTCTTCCGAGATGAGAAACCACCAAAGCACCTTCTTCTCCTCCTTGCAAGGTTCGGCCAAATCAAGTGCACCTCCAAGGAAGAAGAGAAACCACCACCAATACTCTAAGGGATGAAAGCTTTCTCTCCTCCTTCTCCAAGCTAGAAACCGGCCATCACTTGATCTCCAAGATGAAGGAAGTTTTGGCCACAAGGATGGAGAGAAGAGAAAGGATGAGGCCGGTCACACCAAGGAAGAAAAGAGGGAGAAAATAATAGAGGTTGTTTTCCTTGAAGGCTCCCAAAACCCCCTCTTTTATAATCCTTAGCTTTGGCAAATAAGGAAATTTAATTACAATAAAATTTCCTTAACTTTCCTTGACATGAATTAATTAAGAAAAATTAAACAAAAATTTCCTAAACCTTCATGTCATGGCCGACCACATCAATAAGAGTAAACAAGACAATTTCAATCAACAATTAAAATTCCTTATTTGTCTTCGGAAATTTTAAAAAAAATAAAATTTCCCTTTAAAATCCCTTTATGGTTGATAAAAAGAAATTTCTAAATTTTAATTTTTCAACATGTGAATAATTTACAAAAAAGAAAAATAAAATCTTTCCAATCTACAAATAAGGAAAAAGATCTAATCTCTTTCTTTAATCTTTTGTAGATCCTTTTAAAAGAGATATTTTAATTTTTAATCTCTCCAATAAATTATATCTTTCACATAAAAAAATTTAAAATAAAAATTCTTTTTAATTTAATGGGGGCCGGCCACCTAAGCTTGGGTTCAAGCTAGGGCCGGCCACCCATGAACCAAGGCTTGGCCGACCCTAGCTTGATCCACAAGCTAGCTTGGCCGGCCCCTACATCATGGGTATGAAGGTGGGTATAGGTGGGTATAGTACTCTATAAATAAGAGGCTACGATAGGGACCGAGAGGAGGAATTTGTTTTGGTCTCCCAATAAAATTAAGCATCCCGTGTTCGCCCCGAACACACAACTTAATTTTATCAATAATAATTCATTCCACTAGAGAACTATTATTGAACTACCGCACCAATCCCAAATTATATTTTTGGGCTCCTTCTTATTATGAGTGTGTTAGTCTCCCTGTGTTTAAAATGTCGAATGCCCACTAATTAAGTGAGTTACTGACAACTCATTTAATTAATATCTTAGTCCAAGAATAGTACCACTCAACCTTATCGTTATGTCGGACTAAGTCCACCTGCAGGGTTTAACATGACAATCCTTATGAGCTCTTCTTGGGGATATTATCAACCTAGATCACTAGGACACATTTTCCTTCTATAATCAACAACACACACTATTAGTGATATCATTTCTCAACTTATCGGGCTTATTGATTTATCGAACTAAATCTCACCCATTGATAAATTAAAGAAATAAATATCAAATATATGTGCTTGTTATTATATTAGGATTAAGAGCACACACTTCCATAATAACTGAGGTCTTTGTTCCTTTATAAAGTCAGTATAAAAGAAACGACCTCTAATGGTCCTACTCAATACACTCTAAGTGTACTAGTGTAATTATATAGTTAAGATAAACTAATTCCTAATTACACTATGACCTTCAATGGTTTGTTCCTTTCCATTTTGGTCGTGAGCTGCTGTTTATAATTTATAAGGTACTGATAACATCATCTTCTGTATGTGACACCACATACTATGTTATCTACAATATAAATTAATTGAACAACTACAAATAAATGTAGATAATTTGACCAAATGTGTTTCTTTATTCAAAATAAATGTTTACAAAAGCTTAGGTTTTCAGTATACACTCTAACAGCAGCGATTCTATTTTGGACTTGGTCTAGTTAGTCGGACTTGCGCCTCCTTCGACTAGACTTGAAGGGGAGGCTTGTGATACGGTAAAGAGATAAGAGGGAAGGGCATTTCAGACATTGGACATGAATTAGGTTTGGTATAAGTGGAAGCACTGTTCACTCTTGAAAAGGGGTCGGGTTCCTTGGGAGGCGGCGGGGACAAAACGAAGGAGGCAGGGGGGTTTTCTTGGTAGGGGAAAAAGGTCGCCGTCAAGGAGAGAAAGGGGGAAGCTCGCAGGGTTCGTTGTCACCGTCGCCACCTCTGCTCCCTCCTTGGCCGCCATCCTCTAGCGTCGGTTGCCGGTCACAGTCCTCCTTCTTCCTCCTCCTCTCCTGCTGCTCACCGACTCCATCGCCGGCCGCCACTGTTTTCACCGTCTCTATCACAGCGTGCATAGCCCGCCGCTGGTGGCTTCCTCACGAGTTGCGCCGCCACCTCACGCACACAGTCGCTCCGGGCGTTGCTTTCCTTCTCCTCTCTCTCCCTTCTACACGCTAGTCTCACCCAGGAGCACAACCGCGGCCTCCTGTAGCCGCCACCGACGCCCCCAGCGGTCGACATCGCTCTCTGCGGCCATAGCCGCCTTTTCTTGTGTCTGGCGCCTCCTACAGCGGCCACCGCCGCTTACAGGGTCCGCTGCCGCCTCTTCCAGTGGTTCTACAGCCGACTTCGACGACTGTACATTTGTTGTCTCCCCTACTTTTGGCGTAGATTCGGCCCACCGCTATATTTCCGGACATCTGTTGTGTTTTCCGGCCATCGAGCCGTGATGTTCTGCTCTTTGTATTACCACTATGATGGTGAGACGTTTTACCAGCCGGCCTATGAGCCGTCAGTGCGTATTGTATTCCGGCCTGTGAGCCGGGACATATTCTGGCTTCATGCCGCTTTGTGGATACAGGGTACACCGGATTCCACATCGCTGCTCCTAGATCCTGTTCCTCCGCTGACTCACACTCATCCATCCGTCAGGGCCGCGACGACTCGATCACCACCGTGATCAGCTCATCAGCCATCCGAGGGCGCCCCCCGGGGCCAGGGTATGTTCTCATACTCGTTGCTTATTTCATTGTGCCACTATTTATTCGACTGCTTATGTATTCGTGGGATTCACCTCGAGCACCGAGGTAACCTGGTCGCTGGCTGCAGGTACGGTTGACCGGAGGATTTCTGACGACTCGGCCAACACAGGAGACAGCTCTTCAGCCGGGTCATAGAGATGCGGTCAACCTTCCAAACACGTCGTTCCGGCGGGTCCGTCTTCTCAGCTTCCCGATAGGATCAGTTATAATCCACGGTCAACCTAAATAGTTATGAATCCTGATTATGCCCCAATTCGTACGAAGTTGCATAGGAGATGTTTTATCCGAACAAGTTTCCTAGGATACATTACATGTCTCCCTCCAAATCAGACATCAAAATTGAATAGAGTCTATTTTTTTTTTTTTTAAATGAATGATTTCCAAACATGCGAAGGTTGAGAAACCTCCTTACTAGGGGTGTCCCTAATTAGACGAGCAAGTAGGGCGTCAAACCACGTAGGGATGGAGAAGAGGGTGATCGGGTTCTTCGGCTACTTCATGTTGTTTTTGATTTCTTATAATTGAAATGCCTTCAACCTCCAAGTTGAACTTTCAAGAAGTAAGTGGTGGAAGGAGAGATTGTTACGTCAATTCTTAGTATTCCACCTCTATCTTGGATTATGCACGTTAACCGTCTCCAACCATCTAGAGGAACCAATGCGGAGACAATGAAGGAGGGAGCAGTGCATCATGATACTGATCACACAAGTATAACTCTCTCATCCACTCAAACCACTGTACTACCGGCATGAATCTTACTTTTGAATCGTTTGCAACCGCTAGGAATAAAAGGGAGTTTTTTCCCCCTTTTTACTGCCTACTTTTCTTTACTTTCGCACTTTGCTTTTATATTTTTGTTTCATACTTTGTGTCTTGTTAGGTCTATATTCCATTTGATTTTGAATAAATATCTCCTTGTGTATTTTCTAGTAATATTTTGAGAATGGGAAAAGTTTTTAAGTTTGACCAAAGTTTTAGGTCATTGGACATGATTGAATGCTCTACTTGCATACTATTGGTTAGTGTTATGATAAATTATATTTGGATTAATTGAGTTTGATTGTCAAATTACCTAGAGAGGACTACTACATTCCTAATCTTTTCAAAATTACAATATCATATATGTGAACGAATATGATGAAGGATATCTCTTTGCTTATTCTTTGATTTCTTTTCCTTTTACATTTTAATTGAATAACTCACTCAACAAATTTTATCTTCCACCTTTGTTTTGCTATTCTTTCATTGAGAATTTTGGTTGATGTCTTTATGAGTTAGAATGTTAAAATTTTAAGAGTGAGAGAAAGAGAGGCATATGTTTGAGTTCATGGAGGTTCCACACTGCAAATTGATTGGAAATTTTGAAATGGGAGATCAATTCAAGAGTCAATTTGTTGGAGGGTTTTTAAGGCAAAATTCTCATTGAGATTTCTTATTTTGGATTTGTACTAAGTTTGTGGAATCCAGCTAGTTAGTTAATTGAATGTCACATCAGTTTAGTAGGACAATTTGAGAGCATTTTCAAGTCCTGGTGTGGCTGTTAGCCTTGGATGATGCTGCTGAAAAATGTCCACAACCATTATTATCTCAAAAACTAAAAAAAAATCTGTACAAGAGTTGGAAGGTTTGTCAAAAGCTGATGGAATGATGCAAGATCTTGTTGCTGGAAAAGGTTTCCAAGAAACAGGAAAGTTTCAGGGATTGCTGAAAGCTAAAGAAGTTGCTAAATTCAAATCCTTAACTTTCTAAATTGATGTTGTTGCTGTATTTCCAGAAGTGGTTTTTGAATTTGAGTCCAAAAACTGAAATTCACTGCTGTAATTCTGCATTTGTTCGGAGCCACATCATTCTCAGCTGGTGTGGAGTAGCCATGAACCTGAAAGAGAATTTTAGTTGTTGTGTAGGAATTTATCAAAGTTGATGATTTCAGATGTGCTGGAAATAATTGCCCACAGCAGGTTGTAATTCAAGGGTTGCTGATTGGTATTGTTTAAGCCTCGTTTTGGCTCTTGTTGATGTAGTATGAATGCAGCATCAAGAAATGCAGAAGATAAGTGTCGCCTACAAGTAATTTGAAACTGCATTATAGCCTCATTTTCACATGTGCTAGCCATCATACCATATAGGCTTCATAATCAGAAACAACTTCAATTGAAACTCTTACCAATCTAGTGCTAGTTGGTTCCCTCTTCCTTCCACGGGTTCTAGAATCAGAATTCTGAAACTCACATTCAAAAAGCTTATTTCTAAAACTAAATTCAGGAAACTTAAAACATGTAGCTCCTAGAGTGTTGCAACTAGGTAAAGGCTGTAAAAAGAAAGAAAGGAAACTAGCAAGGAAGATTTTTGCAATTAGTATATCAGTTTCGATATGTTGTGTGCCAACTTTTCTTTACAAGCTCTGATCATTGGAAATTTCAAGTTGAGCCTAAGATCTCTAATTGTCATTTGGCATTATGTTCTTCTTAATTTTTAGTGATCAGAATTATGAAACTTTGGGAAATCTAGAATCTGAAACTTAAGTGCTGAAATTCAGGATTTTGAAAAGGAATGCAGGGGGCTGCTGTTGGAGTTATTGAACTTTATTTTGGTTCTTTACGTAGGAAATAAGATGTTCAGATAACAAGTGCCAACTGCAGCAAAGAAAAGCTGAAAATTATCTTAAATATGAGATTTCAGGGTGATAACTGAATTTGGTGAGAAGTTGAATTGTGAATTAGATTTAAATTGCAGTGTGCCAATTTCTAGTGCATTTTATGGCCACCAACAGTTTGAATTTGATCTCCTATCATTTTAGTGCTACATGAGACCTTTCTCTGAGCTGAATTCTTGATTGACAAACCCTGAAATTCCCTTGAATCTAGATTCTGAAACTGAAGTTAAAAAAAAACAGAATTCAAGATTTAGTTGCATTTGATGTTTGAATTCATAAGTTACAGGGATTAATCCTATTCAAGAGGCTTTCTAGCTGATGTGTTAACATTGCTGAAATTCTGAAATCGAGGAATGCCAGGTTGTTTCAGTTAACAAGAGGAAAAGAAAACACAATGACACTAAGACTGCAGAAAGTGTTGTAAGTTGAGTGTAAGGGGCTTTTTGTGTTTCATAAATTTTGTTTAGGTTTCTTATTGATGCAAGGTACATGCAACCCTCAAGATAAACTTGAACTGGAATTTGGATTCTGGAATTCTAAAACTTTTGGTGATTCAATTCATTGAATTCATGCTGAATTTGGTTCCCGAATTATGGAATGTGAAGTGTGTTGTTTGATAAGGACTGAATTAGATGATTGCAACTTCATTGAAGTTAATTCTGCTCAATTATGTTGATTTTCTGAAATAAAATAAGAGATGATTTATATGACATTATCTTTTTTTCTTTTGAATCAAAATATTCACGTATTTTAAAAAAATAATTTTCAGGATGAGGATATAATAAGAAGAGAGATGAAGAAAATGAAAAATGTTGTTTGGTTGACCATTTACTATTTTTATTTTTTGAGAAAATGAAAAATCTTATTTGGTTGATAATTTTTATATTTATTTTTTTAGAAAAGAAGATATTATTATAAAAAATAGAGAATATTTAAAAATCATTTTATAAGATAAAGAAAAAGCTAAGCTCTTTTTTCTAAAAATAAAAACAAAACCAAATATCGAGTCATGCAAAAAAAAAAAAAAAATGCAATTTTACATGTACGCCATGCAAAATTAAGTACATCGAGTGATCGTGTCAAAAAATCATGGAGATGGTAAGCTGATGATGTGACTATCATGTTGGCTAGATGTAGACTCCGCTTCACTCTACAACATAAGAAACATCAGTGCTGAGTCAGAAAAGGGGTCCCGGCATTAGCCCTCCGACGCTCAAGTCAGTCACTGAAAAGAGGAAAAAGATAGAGTAACAGTAGACATAGGCGTGAATAGTGAATAGTGAATAACACATACTTTCGTCGGTGTATGGACCCCCTTTATATAGTGTCCTGGTGTGTGATGTGTACACTTCTCTTGAGACGTGGGCACATTCTCCAATTGATAGTGTGCATGTTTTCTAATTTGTCCAATGAAAGGACACAGGCCTGAACCTTAGGTGAGGCCTAGGAGGTGCTCGCCTCAGGCCCATTTTTGAGAGGGGCCCAAAATTCTAGTTCCACCCTAATTTTGTCGTGAGCAACCCGATGCCGACTCATCGAGATACTTTTTGTCAGATCAGACGCTGTCCTTGAGGGCTTCGCTGGCTTCACCCTTTCCGTCATCCCTGGCCCGCCCTTCCCTTCCCCCTTTAGTCTTCTCCTCTGCCAACCTCCTTCTCCCCTTTCACTTCTTCCATGCCGTTGCCTCGAGCGTGGGGCGGTGGGGATCGTTTTTCACTTCCGGCCCTCGCTCGTCATCGGTACTAAGCTCCCACTCTTCAAGGGTGCTCATCTTTTACATGGCCTACGATAGGTAAGTTTATGTAATTCTGTTCGATCTATCTAGTTTTTGTTTTCGATCAACTTTGCTGGCTCACTACTCTTGCTTGCGGCATTAGTTCTCTTGCTTTTGAAATGTTGTGTGTTTAATGTTTTGTGCGGTTACAAAATCAAGGGAAAAGGTAAGACCGTGAGAGGGAGACAAAAGCAAATAAGCAAGGTCAATTATTTTTATTCTCTTATGCTATGCTCCTACTCATGCTTAATTCCTATTAACTCCATCCAATTCGATTCGATTAGCGTCATTAAATTTGTTAGCTTGTTGCATTTGAAATTCTTTACTTCTAATTAGATATGCTTCTGATAGATTATTGTAAATACTATTTTGCGTTATTCTTTTAGGCTTAAATCTATCTTACCATTGAATCTTCATTGGTGCATTTCATTTTACATTCTGATATTTATATGTTTACTATTGTCTTACCAACTTTTTCTCAATGACAGTGGTCTATTTTATCTTTGTATCTTAGTAGCTCTTTGTGCACATTGCAATTAGTTCAATTTTATTTGTATTTCTTAATGCTTATGTTTAGAAATAAATCTCAAGTTGTTTTCCTAATATATTTGATTGTCTGAAAATTTACTGTTTACTAGTCTAATACTATTTGATTATGACCAAACTAAATTTTTGTTGTCTCTTGTCAGACACTAAATTTGATAAGAGGAAAGAGCATGTTGATGATAATGGATTCATCCCTAGATGGGCCATATGCTAATGAGGATACTACAAAGCTAGTGGAACTTGTTTCAAAATGTCTACAGTTCGAGACAAGAGATGCACATAGTAATTTATAGTGTTTACTTCATATTGTTACATAATTTGTAGCCTATGACATTGATATTATTTATCCTTTTAGAGACTTGGATTATGGGTCTATTGATTTTGGTAGTGAAATGAGGCGAAACTTTTGGCTTTCATATTTTGAAGTGTGGATGAATTTTTAAGCTAAAATAGTAATAAGTGTTGGAACCCCAAGGTGTTTTGATGTGATCAAACAAGTTAAGTTAGGTAATGTTTTGTCTAACCCTTGTGTCTAAGTGTGCAGGAGCTTAGGAACACAGGAAGTCGAGCGGAAGACGCGGCTAGCGAGAAGGACGACACGGGGAGAGAGCCGACGGGCTCGGTGTGTTCGAGGGACTAGGTGCCGCGGAAGAGTACACCGGTGGACGAGAAGAACGTATGCGACGTTCGAGGGATGAGAAATCGGAGAGGAAGGCTGCTCGAGGAGAAGGCCGAAACTTGGGTTCGGGTGAGCCCTATTCTGGATGGTCGAGATCACCCAAGCTAGCGGAGCCGGAGTTGAAGATCCGGATCGAGACGTGCTAAACCGAAGCGGAGGAACCGGACCACAAAAAGTCAACAGGGTTGACTTAAATGGTCCGGGTGCCCGGAATGATTCCGGGCGCCCTGAATGATTCCGGGCGCCCTGGGCACTTAAAGTGGTCCGAGCGCCCGGAACCCAAAAATCATCCACGATGATGTGGATGCTGACTGAACGTTGGGGGATAAAGTTTTATTCCCCCAGGACACCCGGAACCCTTCGGGGCGCCTCGACCAGTGCTATAAACATAGCACTGGTTTGCACAGATTATTCAATGAATGTGTAATCCATTTTCTCTATGCTTTAGTATTCTTTTGCGCTGTTAACGCTGTAAGAGGCTACTCCACCCAGAGGAGATCATCAGATAGTGCGCTTCATCTTTTCCTTAGATTAGCAATCATCTGATTGCAAACCAAGTAAACCATCTGTGTCTGACTGCTTTTAATTAGTCTCTATTTTTTTTTAATTACAAGTTTTGTTAATTAGTTGAAAATCCGAGAAAGGTCAGTTTTATTTTTTCAGGGCAATTCACCTCTCTCCTCTTGCCAGCCTATGAAGGGACTAACAAGTGGTATCAGAGCAAGGCGCTTCAGGAGGACTAACCACCGATCGAAGCAACGAGATGGCCAAACCAAGCATCGTTCCACCAAAATTCGAGGGGGACTTCGCACACTGGAAGCGTCGTATGGAGGTATTCCTAAAAATTGATTTTGAAATTCGGTTAATTATAAAGTATGGTTTTGTAGCTCCGACGAATCAGAATGGAGAAGAAAAAGAAGAGAGCCTTTGGACGAAGAAGGAACAGAATGATTCCGTAGCAAACAATCGTGTGGAATATCACCTGCTCAGCGTGTTGCCGCCTCAGGAAGTCAACCGCATCGGAAGCTACTCATCGACCAAAGAACTCTGGGAGAAGTTCTTGGAGTTCTACGAAGGAACATCCGAAGCGAAGCTAGCAAGAAGAGACATCCTTCGGAACAGATTGACAAACATCCGTCTGGAGAAAGGTGAGAAGGTAGTTGATCTACACGCGAAGGTAAAAGAATTGATTACTGGTCTTGAGAACCTCGGTGAAACGGTAACAAACCGGGACACCATACGCTACACACTCAACGCGTTTCCCAGGACTCCAGAATGGACATCAATCATCGACGCCTACTACATTTCAAAAGACCTGGAGGTAAGTACTTTAGAAGAATTGTTTTCTACTCTTGAATTACATGAAACCAGGTGTGCAGGGACAACAAAGGAATCAAGCCAGATGATCACACTAAACGCAACCAAGAAGGATGAACCCGAGTCAGACTCAGAAGAGGATCAAGAAGTGTATATAGTAAGAAATTTTAAAAAGTTTTTTAGATCTAATAAATTTAAAGAAATGCAGAATAAAAAGAATCCAAGAAATAGAAGAAAGGTGCGTTGCTACCAGTGTCAAAAGGAAGGACACTTAAGAGAAGACTGCCCAGAACTAAAGAAGGACAAAGTCAAGATAACCAAGAAGCACAAGATTCTGAAAGCCACTTGGGACGACACTTCATCATCTGAATCCGAAGTACAAGAATATGCCGGACTAGCATTGATGACTAGCTATGAAGGGCAAAGTACATCGGAACCCAACATCGATGAAGGGGGAGCTACCTCAGATGAATGCAACAAAGCAGGGGGAGAGTCAGGCTTCAAGTCTGATATGGTAAGTGAGGTATGCCTCTTACCTCCTGATCAGCTTTATTTCGGTATTAAGGGTATGACTAAGTCTATGTACAAATTAAAAAGTAAAAATACTCAATTTAAAAAATGAAAACTTAGAAATAAAAAGAACTTTAGTAAAATCATGTCGTATAGAAGATTTCGATAAAATAAAACTTGAAAATGAAAAATTAAAAGAAGAAATAGAAAAATTGGAAAACTCTACCTGTTTAAATATTTCTATTTTTCGAAATTATAGAGGACTAAACTGGTACTATAAGTTTCACCAAAGTCAAATTAGAAAAATATCAAAAGCCTATATACTTAGAAAATATTTAATTAACCCTGTAGGAAAGAACCTCTATTGGGTTCCAAAAACTTACTTAATTTAAAAATGAAAATTAGACTTAACATTTTCAGCAAGGAAATTAAACATTTAATTTCATTATGCGGCTTTGTCTAGAAAGTCATTGTTGCTCCAATAACCAAGAAGGCCTAGTGCCTCGCCACTGCCTCGAAGCCAAGTATTGGAATGAAAAGTTTAATAGACTAACTGAAAAAGTATTAATTTAAATTTCATAATGCTTAAAGGGTTATTCAATTTATGTTAGAAAATATTTTCAAAAATACTCGTGGTTTCAAAAATCTTAGAAATTTTTTAGAAAATATTTCTGTTGCAAATAAAAAAAAAATATATATATAGCCTTAATTTTTTTTTTTACCTATAAAAATTTCTTCTAAAGAAAATTTTGAATCATGTTTGAAACTTAAATTGAAAATTATGTTTGAAACTTAAAAATTATGTTTTCAAACACTTCGAAATTTCTTTTAAGTTAGAAAATTTTTTCTGTTGCAATTTGCCTTAGAATTCCTTTTTCTTATGTAATTTTTTCAAACTTAAAAGATTCTATTCCGTTGCACCATTTTTTTTTAAACTTAGAAAATTTAGAAATTTTTACAAACACTTAATTTTCTAGTTAGAATTTACCTTAGACTTGTTAAACAGAACTCCATTTTTTATGTGATCAAAGGGGGACAAGAATGTTATGTTAAGTCTAGGGGGAGGTAGAAAATCTCTGGACTTATTGTTACGCTCCGCAAGTGTACGGAAATGTCGCAAGTAATATAAAAGATTATCGTATCCACAGGGACTGGAATAAGCACTAGAAATGCCTCAATGCGAATTAGCTAAACAACTATCCAATCATTTCAAAAGCAGAGTAAAGGTAAACAAATCTAGTCTTAAAGATCAACAAACAAGAGTCTAGTGTTTTGGGTTATGATAAAGGGAGATTCTAGGAGTTTCGGTTTCTTTGTAAGATTTCTTGAATGTAAATGGTTCACCAATTCTTATCCCTCAATTGCCAAACATGTAGAAAGTTGCCGGTTCCCTCTTGCAATAGACAACCGGCTAAGGACTGAGAAATGTATCTAAATAGGATTAATTAGACATAAACCTATGTTGTCCTTACACAGAAGTGCACCTATTACTATGCCTTCCTCGGATATCAACGTAGAAGCCCACGACTCATTAATCTATCAAGATACAAGAAGCTAATCATAAAATCCATCCTACTCTCTTGAATATCCCTATTTCCTCTTCAAGATTATCTCTCAAACGTCCTTACACGGGCTTGCACCTGTCACGTGGATCCCTCGGATGATCGAGTGAGAGTTTATCTTTACAAAGTCCATAAGAAATCCAAACAATCAATCAAGAATGAGAATTAAGCACAAATCACCATCAATCATTCAAGATCTAATTGATACAAGCAAGATAATGTCATTGAAACAAGAAAATGGCAAATCCATAAGAGATTACATCAATCCATCATACAAATACTCCCTTAATCCTAGAATACAAGATCTACTCCATGAATCGAGGAAGAAAACCCGAAGAAATATAGATTACAAGCATTCCTTGAATCCCCAATCCAAGAAAACAAGAAGAGGGGAAAAAAGAAAACTTATCTATGAAGAAGCCTTGTCTTCGGATCCAATCCTCGCTCCGGAGCCGGAATCGTCGAGATCTCCCCTTGAATCGCCCAGAAATCCTCCCAAGAATGGGAGGAAACCACCAAATCTTGCTTTCTCCCAAAGGGGGAGAGATCCCCTTTCAATTCATGAAGATGGGTTTAAATAGAGGAGGGAATCGGGCGCCACACGGCCCCTCGACACGGCCGTGTGAGATCCACACGGCCATGTCCAGTTCCTTCTCTGCCAATGCTGCACGGCCGTGTGGTGCACACGGCCAAGGCCCTCCTGCTCTCTGGAAATGCTACACGACTGTGTGGTGCACACGGCCACAGCCTGCTTAGTCTCTGGAAATGCTACACGGCCGTGTGGTGCACACGGCCGCAGCCTGCTTGGTCTCTGGAAATCTCACACGGCCGTGTAGATCCACACGGCCCTGTAAGGCTTCTGCTCTGGTTGGCTCACACGGCCATGTCATCTTCCTCTTCTGTTGGTGCCAAACTCCACACGGCCCTAGCTCCATACCAGTGCAGGGCCGTGTGAGGTACACGGCCTGGTGCTTTCTCCCTTCGTTTCCTCCAACGCATGCCCAAAGATGTAGATTCTTCACCAAATCGACTCCTGTGTACAGAAAATGCACAAAAAGCAGATCTACGAATCAAAAGAGTAAATATGCTAAAAGGAAAGCTGGAAGTATAAAAATGCATAGATCAAGCATGCTCAAAGTATGTAAATGTGCGTAAAAACATGCATAAAAGAGTATATAATCTACGCACATCACACCCCCAGACTTAAACCTTTGCTTGTCCTCAAGCAAAATGCTGCAGTCTAAATTCATATGTTCTACAACACATTCATAAAACCCAGTGCACTTTCCTAATTCTATCAAAAAGTTTCATTAACAAGCATGATCATTGAAACAAGTAAAGTATGGTTCAAGCATAAGAATCTTGTGCGCAATGTAAAAGTAACTCAACACCCTTCAAGTTTCAATCCATGTCTTAGTCAAGTCGTCATCAAATTTGAATTCCTAATGTTTCCAGTGAAAGACAAGTAGTGATAGGCACTTACTTACCATTCACTTGGTTCATATTTCTCAACTAATCCAAGGTCTCAAAGGTGTGCTCAATCTCAAGAGAAGCTAAACAGTCATTTCCTAACTCGGTCTCAAAGGGGTGACTTGCTAGATTCCACTCATGACAACTATTTTTTATATCCCTTATTGTTTTTTTTTTTTATAAGTGTTTGCATTGTGAAAAACTTATTCACAAATGTACTTTTAGCACACATGTTGGGATATTTTGATTTTTCCAAATGAGCTTTAATGATTTGAGCCTCATCCAGTAACCAAAATGAAAGTTGAGAAATCACCATGGAAACCAAGTACTAAGCAAACAAGATGAATCATGACTATTTCAATGACATCAACTATTCAAGCATCAAGCACAAGTGTAGTGAAGATAAAATCCTTAAGGTTGAACCAAAACTAAAACTCATCACCATAAGATTCTTAGCTTATTAATGCTTCCCAAGATAGAAAAAAGAACTACACAAAGTTTACTAGTAGCATCATGCGAACATCATGAATCGAGACAATAATCGTGCTAACATTTCACTTGAATCCAAGAAAGCATATAAGTGAAGATTTGATGTTCTCAAGATTTTTTATTTTTTTGCCATGATTATTTCAAAAACAAGCAAAATAAAGCAACAAGCAAAGAAAATAAGAACCAACATGAAAAACTAATCAAAAACTAAAAACTGAAAACCAAACTAAACCATACATGACACCCCCCCAGACTTAAACTTTTCATCGTCCCGATGAAATCAGTATGGTGGAGGAGGTGGAGGTGGACGAGGGAAAGGAGGTCTACGGCGTGGTTGTCCAATAGGAAAACTAGGAAAACCTGGAATCTCACCCAAGGATCTATGATACTCATATAAAGCATCAACTTGTTGGCTAGTAAGCGTCATACTCTGCATAAAATCTCTCATCCTAGCCTGATCAGTATCATAATCCTGCACAAACTCAGCCACTTGACCTTGAAAATTCCTCGTAAACTGAAAATGATTTTGTACCTCCCTAAACTGATCATCAGATAAAGAGAAGCGCCCCTCCAACATTTTCCGTTGGGAATCTTGCTTCTCATGAAGTGATTCTAGAGACGTACGAAAATCTGAAAAATCAAACCTAGAAGATCCCGTGCCATATGCAAAAGAATGCCTAGCAGGCTCCATAAAACTAGAAGGCTGCGTATGTCCAGATGACGAGGGTTCATTATGTGGCTCAGTGTCTCCAGGTATAGAAGGGTTATCCTCAAAATCTAACTCAAAAATTACCCAATTAGCCCGGTTACGAATAGTAGTTCGTTCAAGAAAAGGAAGGGGTAAAGGAGAACCATTCCTCCTAGGAAACGCGAAACCATTCTCATCCCGAACGATCATTTTCATAGCAAGACATGTATCAATGTCAATCATGTCATTACCATGAATTATTTCCAACCTATCAACATCAAGATTTAAATTACAACCTATTCGGGTAATCAAACCACCAAAAACAATTGATCCCGATGATGCCCTAGCTGATCTCAATAAGGTTTGAACAAAATGAAAACCAGAGTCAAATTCAACCTTATAAAGCATAGCCCATAAAGCATAAAGCTCTATCTTCTTAACCACCCCATCACTCTCTCCCCTACCAAACATAGTTTTACTCATGACTCTATGTAGATACCTAAAGATGGGGTTTTGCATATGGGAGGCCTTAGCTCTTGAAGGCTCATAAGGTTGATCTAACCCAGTTATTGCATTCCAAAAATGATTCCAATTAAACCTTGGATCAAACCTACGAGGGCTACCGGTGGTTATTCCAAAACAAGAATTAAAGTCACTAAATGGCCATAGAAATTCTTGATTCATTAATCTAAAAGAGATTTTTCCAAAATAATCATCTTCATTTGTAAAATGGACATCCAATGAACTTAAAAATTCCAAAACAAGACGAGGATATGTAGGCAAATGTGTGTACATAATATCACTCCAATCCAAAAACCCAATCATCAAATCTACATCTTCCCTAATTCCAAGCATATCAAGAACAGTTGGGTCCATATATCTAGTACACACAATCTTTCTATTGACAAGAATTGCGAATCTAGTTACTTGATCATCATTTCTAAACACAATATTGAATTCATTGTCATTACCTTCGTTGCGTGAAGTTCTTTTACCTTTGCCCTTCACTGGTTGTTTTCCTTTGTCCCTTGATGGCTCCTTCTCCTTGTCTCCACTGGATCCACCACCTCCTTTGCGTAATCTCTTCAAAATATTGGACATCTTGATGAGTTTAGATAGGGGAAGAATTGTCTAGAGTTGTGGAACTCAAAGAACAAAAGATCTTAGGTTAAGAGAACAAAAAGTCCAAGTCTTAGAGAGGAGGAGAATCGGATCTAAGAGATCTTGAGAGATTAGAGAGGAGTTTTTAAGAGAATGGGAGAGAAAGTTATGTTTTGGAGAGTTGGGGGTGTGCGGAACACGGCCAAGATCTGGCCGTGTGAGGTAGGAGGTAGACTTTAATAGTTCTCCTACACGGGCCGTGTAGATCTACACGGCCTCCCCATCTTTCCTCTCGGGATTCTTTGCACGGGCCGTGTAGATCCACACGGCCTCCCCCTCTTCCTTCTCTGGATTCCTCGCACGGCCGTGTCTGGGACACGACCTCTCCATCTTTCCTCTCGGAATTCTTTGCACGGCCGTGTCTATGACACGGCCTATACCTTTTTCCCCTGGGGAGATCCCACACGGCCGTGTCTGGATGACACGGCCCAAACACTTCCCTTCTCTGCAACCTTTGCCTGGCCGTGTATAGCACACGGCCCGACTCTATTTTGCACCTAACCTGAAAACAGAATCAAAAGAATGCATCAAACCAAAAGAAATTACAATACAAATCAAAACTAACTAAAGAACCCTTGGGTTGCCTCCCAAGAAGCGCTTGTTTAAGGTCTTTAGCTCGACCAAACTTAATCATTCGCTCCTTTTCCTCGCCCTTGGAGGACAGACATACTTTTCGTTTTTGTTGGGAGATCTTCTCCCAACATCCTCCACCACGATGTCTCCTTCATTTGGTGGCCTTCCATGAGGATGGAAATTCCATTCCTCAAGTTTATAAATGCTTGTCCTGCTACAAGCA
This sequence comes from Zingiber officinale, assembly GCF_018446385.1. Lineage (NCBI taxonomy): Eukaryota > Viridiplantae > Streptophyta > Magnoliopsida > Zingiberales > Zingiberaceae > Zingiber > Zingiber officinale. The sequence goes on along the minus strand of NC_055992.1, from coordinate 88,401,756 downwards.
TTTAAAAGAGACGAGACATGGTTAGAAATATTAGATAAATCATATTCCAACTTTTCCTTACCAATTACCAAAGAAAGCTTATGGTTTTTGACATCAATTATAGCTCCAGCTGTAGCAAGGAAAGGTCTTCCTAATATGATAGGAATCCTAGGGTCCTCTTCCATGTCCAACACGACAAAATCTGTGGGAATAACATTCCCTCTACTGGCACATCTTCTATAATACCCAAAGGGTACCTGCAGGAATGATCAGCAAGTTGAAGTGCCATAGTAGTTAGTTTAATGTTTTTGAGACCTAATTTATTACAAATTGAATAGGGAATGAGGCTAACACTCGCCCCCAAGTCACAAAAAGCTTTTTCAAAAAATTCTTTCCCTATGTTGCAAGGAATATAAAAGCTCCCTGGGTCCTTCAGTTTTGGAGAAGTGTTCTTCTCAAAAATAGCACTACATTCCTCACTAAGTGCAATGGTCTCGACCTCTCCTCTTCTTCTCTTATTTGACATGAGATCCTTCAGGAATTTGGCAAATCTAGGCATTTGTAAAATAGCATCAATAAGAGGTACCTCTACACATATTTCCTTAACTTTTTCTAGAAACTTGCCAAATTCTTCATCCTTCTTGAGCATTGTAAGTCTCTGAGGAAAAGGGACAGCTTTACTCTGATGGTTCATTGGAAGAGTCTCTTCAACCTCAATGGTACTCTCCTCATTAGCTTGAATCTGATTTGATATAGGAGGAGAGAGCTCTTCTTCTTTTTGTTTCCCTTTTGAAGCAGTCACTTGGGAGTCTCCCAAGGTCCGTCCGCTCCTAAGCTCAATCCTATTGCAATGCTCCATAGGATTCACATCAGGTTTTCCTGGAAGTTGACCTGGTGCTCTGGATGATGAGGAAGCTAGTTGGGCAATTTGACTATCCTGGATCTTTTGATGCTTTTCAGAATTATCCATTCTCTGAATGAGCTTTGCTAAATCTTGCTTCATTTCATTCTGATTTGAGATAATTTCTTCAAGCATCTTTTCAACATTTGACTTTGGTAAGCCTTGAGAAGATAGATGTTGAAAATTTTGTTGCCCAGCTTGAAAATTTGGTCTTGCCCCCATAGATGGTCCTTGATCTTGATTGTTTCTGTAAGAAAAATTTGGATGACTCTTCCATCCAGGGTTATAAGTATTTGAGTATGGGTTGTTCTGCCTTTGATTGTAGCTCATGATTGCATCGCATTGTTCAAGTTGATTGATTTGTGCAGTGATAGCTCCTAATGGACATGAGTCACTTGAATGCTCTGAACTCCCACATACTTCACAAGATGTACTAATAGCATTGACCATATTAGCACTAGTTCCCATATTCTCAAATTTCTTTGTAAGAGCATCCAATTTTGCAGACAAAAGAGTGACTGCATCTACATCAAACTTCCCTGATGCTTTAATTGTTGGGTTTACAGAGGAGTAGCCACCACTTCTTTCATTTGCCCATTGATGATGATTTTGTGCTACACTCTCAATGATTTCTTCGGCTTCATCTAAGCTTTTATTC